>NW_022589704.1:86250942-86332890 GCF_004348235.1 Phoca vitulina
ATCCCTCCCACCCCCACCACTCCAGCAAACCTCAGTTTGTTTCCCGAGATTAAGAATTCCTCATATCAGTGAGATCATATGATACATGTCTTCCTCTGATTAACTTACTTTGCTCAGCATAATAACCTCCAGTTCCATCCACATCATTGCAAATGGCAAGATTTCATTCCTTTTGATGGCTGCATAATATTCCATTGTATATATATACCACTTCTTCTTTATCCATTCATCTATCGATGAACATCTTGGCTCTTTCCACAGTTTGGCTATTGTGGACATTGCTGCTATAAACATCGGGGTGCACGTACCCCTTCGGATCCCTACATTTGTATCTTTGGGGTAAATACCCAGTAGTGCAATTGCTGGATCATATGGTAGCTCTATTTTCAACTTTTTGAGGAACCCCAAAAACAGCCACTGTTTTCCAGAGTGGCTGCACTAGCTTGCATTCCCACTAACAGTGTAGGAGGGTTCCCCTTTCTCTGCATCCCCACCAACATCTGTCATTTCCTGACTTGTTAATTTTAGCCATTCTGACTGGTGTGAGGTGGTATGTCATTGAGGTTTTGATTTGGATTTCCCTGATGCTGAGCGATGTTGAGCACTTTTTGATGTGTCTGTTGGCCATTTGGATGTCTTCTCTGGAAAAATGTCTGTTCATGTCTTCTGCCCATTTCTTGATTGGATCATTTGTTCTTTGAGTGTTGAGTTTGATAAGTTCTTTATAGAATTTGGATACTAGCCCTTTATCTGATATGTCATTTACAAATTTCTTCTCCCATTCTGTCGGTTGTCTTTTGGTTTTCGTGACTGTTTCTTTTGCTGTGCAAAAAAGCCTTTTGTCTTGATGAAGTCCCAGTAGTTCATTTTTGCCCTTGCTTCCCTTGCTTTTGGTGATGTTTCTAGGAAGAAGTTGCTGTGGCTGAGGTCGAAGAGGTTGCTGCCTGTGTTCTCCTTTAGGATTTTGATGGACTCCTGTCTCACATTTAGGTCTTTCAACCATTTTGAGTCTATTTTTGTGTGTGGTGTAAGGAAATGGTCATTTCATTCTTCTGCATGTGGCTAATTTTCCCTAAACCATTTGTTGAAGAGACTGTCTTTTTTCCATTGGACATTCTTTCCTGCTTTGTCAAAGATTAGTTGACCATAGAGTTGAGGGTCCATTTCTGGGCTCTCTATTCTCTTCCATTGATCTATGTGTCTGTTTTTGTGCAAGTACCGTACTGTCTTGATGATGACAGCTTTGTAATTGAGCTGGAAGTCGGAATTGTGATGCTGCCAGCTTTGCTTTTCTTTTTCAACATTCCTCTGGCTATTTTAGGATTATTTGTTCCATTTCTTTGAAAAAAGTGGATGGTATTTTGATAGGGATTGCATTGAATGTGTAGATTTCTCTAGGCAGCATTGACATCTTCACAATATTTGTTCTTCCAATCCATGAGCATGGAACGTTTTTCCATTTCTTTGTGTCTTCCTCAATTTCTTTCCTGAGTATTTTATAGTTTTCTGAGTACAGATTCTTTGCCTCTTTGGTTAGATTTATTCCTAGGTATCTTATGGTTTTGTGTGCATTTGTAAATGGGATTGACTCCTTAATTTCTCTTTCTTCTGTCTTGTTGGTGTATAGGAATGCCACTGATTTCTGTGCATTGATTTTATATTCTGCCACTTTACTGAGTTCCTGTATGAGTTTTAGCAGTTTTGGGGTGGAGTCTTTTGGGTTTTCCACATAAAGTATCATATCATCTGCAAAGAGTGAGAGTTTGATTTCTTCTTTGCCGATTTGGATGCCTTTTATTTCTTTTTGTTGTCTGATTGCTGTGGCTAGGACTTCTTGCATCTAAAATATTTACAAACATTGGTCCCTCTTTCCAAGTAATAATTCTTGCTGACCCTATACCAGTGAACTTATTGCTACCCACCCCAGGATGGATTGCTGCTATGGAGCAGAGCATCAATGGTGAGATTCCAGGATTGAGGCTGTCAGCTAGAAGTTAATGCATTTATTTGGATGGGTCATCAGGATAGAGACATGGCCTCATTAGTTGAGAGGAAGAATGAAAATGAAAGACATTTTGAAAGAAAAAGTGACAAAATTAAGAGAGACTGGTTATGAACGAGGAGGGACAATAACTAAAGCTGTGTTCTGAACTTTAAATCATTACAGTGACTTTGAAACTCTGAAATCTGAAGAACTTAAAGGAGTATGATTACACATTTGTTTATGCCTTCTTTACTCAACAATTGTTACTGAATGGCTAATATAGAGCTGTAACTGTTCTAAACACAAGAATTTGATGATTAACAAAGCAGAACAAACCCATGGTCTCTCATTTAAAAACTTACAGTTGTTATTAACTGTAATTTCTACAGTTATAGTTAATAAAAGAAAAAATGATATTGTGCTAAACTTCTCTTCTTCATCTCTTTGATTAAAATGCATTTAAATGAAAAGAGGAACTTTTTGTGTGTGTGATAAATCTTTGTATAACTAATATACTTTGGCTGAGAATTGAGAAATTTATCTAATACCTATTTTGTGTCTGGAATTCTGCCCGATGAGTCATACATACACATTATTTCATTTAGTCATTATAACATTGTTGTAATGTGCGAATTATTTCAATCTCTCAAGGTATTGAAAAATAACCCTTAGAATAATGAGTAGCTTGCTGAAGGCACATACCATAAGTCACCTAGGCAACTTTCCTTATTTGATTATATGCATTTGAAAATCTTAAAAAAAAAAATGTTAGTCTGGGTTTCTTTTCAGTTAATAATATAATTTTGGGTAAATATACCTTTTCTTTTTTTTCTTTTTTTAAAGTAAGCTTTACAGCTAACATAGGGTTTGAACTTGTGACCCCAAGATCAAGAGTCACATGCTTTACTGAATGAGACAGCCAGGCACCTCCAAAATATTTGTTTTTTGAAATTTGAGAGTATGTTAGAATCTTTATTCTGAACTTGCATATTATCATACATAACAATAGATAAAGACAATATAGAACTGCACTGTCCAATGTGGAAGCCACTGGCTACATATGGTTAAATGTAAATGTAAATTTAAATTTAAAACAGTTAAAATTAAAAATTCAGATAGCAGGAGCCAGGTGGCAGAATAGGGGCTCCTGACTTTACCTCCAACCACGGAAACACCAAATATATGGCTTCACATGGATTAATTCCCTCTAAGAGAAATCCAGAAACTATTTGAATGATTCCTGCATAGTAAGTTACAGAAAATACTCACATAGAAACGGGTAGAAAAAGTGCAGATGCACTTGTACCACAAATGCCACCTTTCAGCATAGTGCCTTATAATTGGGAGGGAATCCCAAGCTCCCAGTTTCTCCCTGGGGAATGAATGGTTTGGCCCATATTTCTACCACCTGAACTGTTATGGCTTGCACTGACTGACTGGCTCCCAAATTAGCTAGCTCAGAGAGTCATTAGGGCTCAGCATTCATGTGTCCCCCAGATCACATAATTAAACAAAGGGGCAGTTTTTTAAGAGGTATGATCACCTCCCAGGAGTATCCTTCCTACCCCTCAGGCTTGGCACAAAGGGAGCAGGGAAAACCTCAAGGCTTCTAGTTTCTCCCTGGAAGGAGTTTGACTGCATATTTTCTCAGCTGCTGCCTTGGGATTAGGCTTTTGATCAACCTGCATGTGGGAGTTGGCTGGATCCTTCCAGGAGACTGAAGAGGCTTGTGGGCACTTCCCTGGTTTTCTCTCTATGCCTTGTTCCAGTATTAAAATCAAATCTCCAGCTTCTTTCTGGAAGGAGCTTGTCTACATATCTAGCACCCCTACTTTTATGGCTGCCACCTGAGGGATGGGTTCCCAAATCACTGAGCTCAAAGAGCCAACAAGGCTCAAAATTTATCAATCTAACAGAACCACATTAAACAATAACTGGGCATTTTAAATGGGCATATGAGTTCTTCCCCTGGCTATCCCCCTAATCTCAGCACAGAGGGAGCAGGCAAAAAAATGAAGGCTCCAGGTTTCTTCCTTCAGGGTTTGACTGCACACTGCTGCCAAAAGGTGAGACTTCTTTTTAATCTTCCAGGAACCCGAATGGGCATGTGGGAACTTCTGTGCTTTCTCCCTCTTGCTTATCCCATTGATAAAGCAAGTCTCTCGCTTCTTCCTGAAAGGAGTTTGTTCATACATCCAGTGTCCCAGCTTCTATGGCTGCCACTGGCTGGACTGGATCCTAAATCACTCAGCTTTAGGAGCTAATAGGGTTCAGTACAAGCACTCCCAGTGTCTATTCACTCTGGCTCAGTGCAGAGTACGTAGGCAAAAACACCCACCTTCTAGTTGCTACCTGATAAAGGCCTGCCTGTCACATCTTGACTTTCTCAGCTGCCCAAAGTTGGGTTTCAATTAGTCTGATATGGGAACTGACAAGGCAGGCAATTAGTAGTCCTTTGGGAACTTGAATATGCATGTAGGCATTTCCCCCACCTTGAGGGCAATGATGAGACTTGGTACACATGAATCTCCTGGGTGCCCCTAAGAAAACAAAACCAAACCACCACCACCACCACCACCACCACCACCACCCAGCTATTTGGAAAAGGAAAAACAAAACAAAACAAAAAAACAAAACTTGAGTGGCACCCAGAATCTCAGGCCAGGCTGATTAGCAAGGTTCATCTCAACAAAAGACCATATTAAGACTAGGAGAGGTGGTTGTTTTATCAAACTTAAAGAAACCAACACAAAGACTAAAGGAAATTGAAGATACAGAATATGTTTCAAACAAAACAACACAATAAATCTTCAGAAGTCAACACTAATGAATGGTGATAAATGATTTACCCAACAGAGAATTCAAAATAGTGTTCATAAAGGTGACCACTGAGATCAGGAGAGCAACATATAAGCCAAGAAGAGAAAATATTTTTAAATTACCAAACAAATCATAGAGCTGAAGAGTACAATAGCTGAATTTAAAAATTCAGTAGAGGGGTCAACATCAGACTAGATCAGGTAGAAGAAAGGAACAGCAAACTCAAAGACATTTCAGTGGAAATCATCCAATGAGAGGAGCAAAACAAGAAAAAAAAAGAATGAAAAATTGAAGAAAGCACTGGTAATGGTAAATATATAATCAAAATCAGAATACCCTAATATTGTAATGGTGGTATGTAAATCACTCCTAACTCTATTATAAAGGGTAAAAGACAAAAGTATTAGAAGTGACTATAAATACAATAATTTGTTAATAGGTACACAATGTAAAAATATGTAAATGTGACATCAAATCATAAAATGTAGTCATGGAATAAAAGTGTGAGCTTTTGTATGCAATCAGTAGTTATCAGCTTAAAATAACTTCTGCAGCTATAAAATGTTTTATGTAAGCCTCAGGTAACTACGAAGCAAAAAATTATAGTAGATACACAAAAGAGAAAAAGAAAATAAAGCAGAAATCATTAAATCACAAAAAAAGACAGAAAGAGAGAAAGAAAGGAACAAAGGATCTACCAAACACCCAGAAAACAATGAACACAATGGCAGCAGGAAGCTCTTGCTTATAAATAGTAACTTTAAATGTAGGTGCACTAAATTCTCCAATCAAAAGACACAGAGTAGCTAAATAGATGAAAGAGAGAGAGAAAGAGGAGAGGAAAGGGAGAGGGGGAGAGGGGCAGGGGGGAAGAGAGAGAGAGATGCTCTTTACAGGATATTCATTTCAGGTTTATATAGACTAAAAGTGAAGGGATGGAAAAAAATATTCTGTGAAAATGAAAACCAAAAGAGAGCAAGGGTAGCTATACTTATACCAGACAAAATAGACTAGAAACGTACAAGCGTACAAGATTGAATCAGGAAGAAATAGAAAATCTGAACAGACCAATGCATAAGAAGACTAAATCAGTAACCTGCCATCTCCCAAAAACAAAACAAAAAAATGTCCAAGACCATATGGCTTTACCAAATTTAAATTCTACCAAACACTTAAGGAAGAATTAATAACTCTTCCAAAAAGTTGAAAAGGAGGGACTACTATCAAACTTATTTTATGAGTTTACTCATTTCCCTGATACCAAAGTGAGATATAGACACTAAACAAAATAAAAGCCAGAAAACTATAGGCCAATATCCCTGATGAACCTAGATGCAAAACTCTTCAACAAAATATCAGAAAACTAATTTGAAAGAACATTAAAAAGTTCAGACACCATGATCAAGTGAGATTTTTTCCTGCCATGCAAGGACTGTTCAACGTACAACAAAATGTGTTATACCCCATTAACAAAATGAGGACAAAAATCATTTGATCATCTGGATAAAAACCATACTACTATATCAATAGATGCAGAAAAATAAAACATTTGACAAAATGCAACATCCATTTATTATAACTCTCAACAATGTGGGTTTAGAGGAAATATACTTCAACATAATAAAGGCCATATACGAAAAACTCACAGCTAATATCATACTCAATGACTAAAAACTGAAAGCTTTTCTTCTGAGATCAGGACAAAGATGTCCACTTATGTCACTTTTATTCAACATAGTACTGGAAGTCCTAAATGCAACAATCTGACAATAAAAAATAAAGGCATCTAAATTGATAAGAAAGAAGTAAAACTGTCAGTATATGCAGATGACATGATATCATATCTAGAAAACCCTAAAGAGCTCACTAAAAATTATTAAAATTAATAAATGAATTCAATAAAGGTGCAGGATACAAAATTAATATAACAGAAATCTGTTGTGTTTATATTAATATGTGCATAGCAGAAAGAGAAATAAAGAAAATAATCTTATTACTATTGCATCAAAAAGAATAAAATACCTAGGAATAAATTTAACCAAGGAGGTGAAAGACCTATACTCCAAAAACTATGACATTGATGAAAGAAATTGAAGACAATACAAACAAATGCAAAGATATATCTTGTTCATGGATTGGAAGAAACTCCTTGACATTGATTTTTTTGACCATGACACCAAAAGGACAGGCAGCAAAAACAAAGAAACAAACAAACAAAAAAACCTAAAAATCCCAAACTGAAACCTAACCCAACAAAAAACAAATGGCACTACATTAAACTAAAAATTTCTGCACAGCAATGAAAACAATCAACAAAATGAAAGGACAGTCTACTGAATGGGAAGAAATGTTTGCCAACCAAATTTCCAGTAAGGGGTTAAAATCCAAAATACATAAGGAACTCTTACAACACAGTAGCAGTGAACTAAATAACTTAATGAAAAAATGGGCAAGGACTTAACAATTTTCCAAAGAAGTTGTACAAATGATCAACGGGTATATGAAAGATGCTCCAGATCACTAATCATCAAAGAAATACAAATCAAAGCCACAATGAAGTATCACTTCACACCTGTTAGGATATCTGTTAACACAAAGATAAGAGAGGGGCCCCCGGGTGACTCAGTTGATTAAGCCTCCAGCTCTTGATTTCAGCTCAAGTCGTGATCTCAGGGTTGTGGGATCGGGGCCTGCGTTGAGCTCTGTGCTCAGCCAGAGTCTGCTTGGAATTCTCTCCCTTTTTCTCTGCTCTCTCTCTCCCTCTAAAATAAATAAGTAAAATCTTAAAAAAAAGATAAGAGATAATAATTTTTGGTTAGGATATGGAAAAACGTACACTCGTACACTGTTGTTAGAGCCATTATGAAAACAATATGGAGGTTCCTCAAAAAATTACAAATAAGACTAATATTTGATGCAACGGTTCTGCTTCTAGGTATATATTCAAAGTAAATTAAATCACTATCTTGAAAAGATAATCTGCAGTCCCATGTTCATTGCAGCTCTATTCACCATAGCAAAGACATGGAAACAACCTGTCTATTGTCAGAAAAATGGATAAAGAAAATGTGAAATATACAAATGGAATATTATTCAGGACAAAAAAGGGAAATCCTGCCATTTGTGACTACATCGATGGACCTTGAGGGCATTCTGCTAAATAAAATAAATCAGACAGATAAAGATAAACACTGTATGGTTTTACTTATATGTGGAATGTAAACAACAACAACAAAAAGTAGAAAACAGTATAGAGGTTCCTCAAAAAATTAAAAATAGAAATACCATATGATCCAATGAATTCATTACTGGTTATTTACCCAAAGAAAATAAAAACACTAATTTGAAAAGATGTATGCACCCCTGTGTTTATTGTAGCATTATTGACAATCGCCATTAATATATGAATGGATAAAGAAGATGTGATATATACACAATGGAATACTACTCAGCCATAAGAAGGATGAGATCTTGCCATTTGTGACAACATGGATGGACCTAGAAGGTATTACCCTAAGTGAAATAAGTCAGACTGAGAAAGACAAATACCGTATGATTTCACTCATATGTAGAATCTGAAAAACAAAACAAATTAATAAAGAAACAAGAAGCAGAATCAGACCTATAAATACTGAGAACGAACTGATGGTTGCCAAAGGGAGACTGGTGGGGCAATGGGAAAAATGCGTGAAGGGGAGTGGGAGATACAAGCTTCCAGTAACGGAATGAATAAGTCATGGGAATAAAAGGTATAGCATAGGGAAATAGGCAGTGATATTGTAATAGCATTGTTTGGGGAGAGAGGATAGCTACGCTTGTGGTGAGCATAGCATAATGTATAAAGATGTCAAATCACTATGTTGTACACCTGAAACTAATGTATCAGTGTGTGTCAACTATACCTAAGTAAAAAAATAAAAAATAATATAAAATACCACACACACCCACACATAAATTTGAACTTACAGAATAGGGACTAGAAAAGCGGTTGCCAAGGGGTGGGGCATAGGGGAAATGGAGAGCCATTGGCCAAATGGTACAGACTTTCAGTTATAAGATGAATATGTTCTTTGGATTCAGTGCACAGTATGATGACTCTAGTTAATAATTCTGTATTGTATACTTAAAATTTGCTACGTGATTAGATCTAAAGTGTTCTCATGATGCACACAGAAAGGTAACTATATGAGGTGATGGATGTGTTAATTAACTTGATTGTGGTATTCATTTTACATTGTGTACATAAATCAAATACTAATATTGTATCCATTAAATATATTGCAATTTTATTTGTCAATTAAGCCTCAGTAAAGCTGAGAAACAATTCAGTTTCTCAGTTGCACTAGCCAAATTTCAGCTGATCAATACTACACAAGACTAGTGGCTACTATAGATTAAGAGTGCAGATATAGATCTTTTCCATAATCACAGAAAGTTTTATTTTATTTTATTTTTAAGATTTTATTTATTTATTTAATTGACAGAGAGAGAGAAAGAGACAGCGAGAGAGGGAACACAAGTGGGAGAGGGAGAAGCAGGCTTCCCGCCGAGCAGGGAGCCCGATGCGGGACTCGATCCCAGGACCCTGGGATCATGACCTGAGCTGAAGGCAGTCGCTTAACCGACTGAGCCACCCAGGCGCCCCCATAATCACGGAAAGTTTTATTGAGCAGTGCTGGTATAGATAACTGGATAAATACCAGGTATGGTCCAAACACTGAATGATTTTTGTCTCATCTATATTTGACTAACTCTTCAACCAAACTTAATTTTTTTATTTCTTGCCTCCTTCAAGAGGAGTGTAACAAAATCCAATTGATGGATTTTGCATCAATTAATGTTTGCATGTTAAATATATAGGTTTTTCATTCAAAGCTTTTAGTAAGTTTCAGTTATCTCTAAGTAAAAGATTCCTGTCTATTGGTGATTACTTTGAAATATAGGTCTCAAGTTATCAGTCAGTAAAATATGTTACCTGTGTTGACATTTTGCTCCTTATATACCCCTAAAAGTGGCTGCTAAATTCATCAACTTACAGATATTTAGCTTTTGAGCATTACCATAATCCTTACTAATTACTTTAAGAAAGGTGAAAAATTTCATGGTATAAATCCTTAGTTTCCTTGATTTGACAAATCCAGTTTTAATTTAGCAATATCATATTTCCTAAGTCTTTCATTAAATAACAGATAAAGATCACGTCAGTATTTTTTCCCCACCACTAGTCTGTTTATCAACACTAGCCAACAGCCTTATCCTTACCCCCTAACATTGTGAATAAATCATTAAGTTTCTGTTGTCTGGTATTCCATTGTGCAAAAATGACAGGGTACATTTTACCAAATTTGGAATAGCTGGAACTGAGGTACAACAAGAGACCCACATGAATACTAATTTTGGAGAGGCATGCTATATGAATTTTGATGCTTTGAAAAGAGAAAACAAATAACAGTTTCAAATTTGAAATTTAAATCAAAAGTCACAAGTGCAGATGGTTGAAATTGCAAAAAAACAAACAAAAAACAAAAATAAATGGGATTGGCAATTGGACTGCTTCTCACCTAGGCAGCTCTCTGTCTCAGGTTCCTGTCTGTCTAAAAAGTGACAATACTGTACCTAGAAAAAGTCTAAGTTTTCTACCACGGTATTTTTATATCAGTCATATGACAAGATGGCTTAGAGGGAATGTGTCCTAAATCTCATCGGAAGCATAATGCTGATAAAAATGTAAATGCTGACACTTTACAACTGAATGGTAAATGACTGGATAATCTCATTTCCCTCTGGTCTCCTCTGCTTTGTAAGCTCTCAAAAAGTGAGTGATACTGACAGATTCAGGAAGCTTCAGCTTTAAATATAAGCTCATGGCTTATTTATTTGAAAACATACAGTGTAGTGGAAATAGTCATTTCTGTAGATACTGTCTTCTTTTCTCTGAGAGAAAATATGATTAGGAAAATTAATTTTGTTCTAGTGTAGTAGTAAAAGGTAGATTTTTAAAACTGGAAGTAACTCCTGAAAGCATCCTGTATGTACCCATCATTTTGGAACATAAAACCAAGATTCAAAGAAATTTAGTAAATTGCACAATATATTAATTAAATAAGAGACCAGTATTTCTGGGACTGGGTCTCAAAACTTTGTGGTTGCCAGATGCTTTTCATTAGACTTAGTTTCTTCTATTTTTGAAATATTCTTAAATTATTTCCTGTAAAAACCTTTCATTTCCTTAAGTTTTGTGTAACATTTCTCTTCATTGACTACTAAATATGTGAGGGCTACTTTTATTGATCTAAGGGAACGAATGGAATTTGGGGTCCACGGAAAAACTATTTCCAGCCACATCCATCACCTCACTTTTATTTATTTATTTATTTATTTATTTATTTATTTATTTATTTATTGGTGAAAACATTTAAGTTCTACTCTCTTAAGAAATTTCAAGTATACAGGGGCACCCGGGTAGCTCAGTCAGTTAAGCGTCCAATTCTTGATTTTGGCTCAAGTCATGATCTCACGAGTTGTGAGATCGAGCCCCAGGTAGAGCTCCACGCTCGGTGGGGAGTCTGCTTGAAGTTTCTCTCCCTCTGTCCCTTCCCCCCCATTCATGCCCTCTCTCTCTCTCTAATAAATGAATAAGTCTTTAAATAAAGGAAATTTCAAGTATACAATACAGTGTTATCAACTATAGCAATCATGCTTTATATTACATCCTCAGATCTTGTTCATCTTATATCTGAAATTTTGTACTGTTTTACCAGCCTCTTCCTATTCCCGACCCACCACCCCCTCATCCCTGGTCATGACTACTTTTCTACTTTCTGTTTCTATGGATACCAGGCAATATTTGTCTTTCCCTGTCTGGTTTATTTCACTTAGCAGAATGCCCTCAAGTCCCTTCCATGTTGTCACGAAATGGCAGGATTTCCTTCTCTCTCATGGCTGAATAATAATCCATTGTGTATATATATATATATATATATATATATATATATATATATATATCACATCTTCTTCACCCATTCATCCATTGATGGCCACTTAGGTTGTTTCCATTTTAAAGCTCAGGCACTGAAATTACTGTCTTGTTATTTTCTAACTTTCTTGAACAAGTCATATCTCTTTTCTACATATCAGTGTTATTACGTAAATGAATATGAAGACTATGACCCATTCCCACTGTTATTGACTGATACATCTTAGAACATATGAAATTTGGTAGTTATTTTTACTTCTATATTTAATTGTTCTTTGTGAATAGTTTAAATATCATTTTTGTGTATTTGACCGTATTAACTAGGAAATAATCAAGAAGTCATAGACTCTAGGGAGCCGTTAGCAATGCAGAAACAGAGAAGAAAGTTTTTTTTTCTTCTTTCCCCATTTTTGCATTTTACTCTGCAGAGACTTAGGGAATGGAAGCACAATATTCTGTGTAAATGCTGAGGAAAGGAATTTTTAGTCATACATCAGAGTTAACATTTTGAAATTTTTGATAGAGCTGTCTCTATGGATAAAAACATGACCTGTGGCCCACTCCTCAGGTGGTCACTACAATCTTTAGTGACACATTTTCGCACCTATCTCTCTTCTCCAGCCCTGCTCAGTGGAATGGGATAAAGAATCATTCTTCATTCTTAGAAATGCTGGAGCCAAAATGGGAAAACTTTAAATTTACATCCACTGTTCCAGAAGACTTGAGTTCAGTCAAGTCCAGAAGAACACAACACAACACATTTTACTGGGTGACAACTTAGTTTAGAGGAAAACTGGATTCAGAGATCTGACTTTACATCCCAGCTCTACCATTTTGTCTCAGTATGACCTTGGATAAATTCATTTAACCTCTTTGAGTGTCAGGTCATCATCTGAGAAATGGAAATCTGGTCTTTCTCACAGGATAAGTCTGGGATTTTCTTTTAAAGATTTTACTTATATATTTGAGAGAGAGAGAACATGAGTTGGGGAGACGGGAAGAGAGAGAGAGGGAAAAGCAGACTCCCTACTGAGCAGGGAGCCTGATATTGGACTCAATCCCAGGACCCTGAGATCTTGACCTGGGCCGAAGGCAGATGCTTAACCGACTGAGCCACCCAGGTGCTCCAGGATAAGTTTGGGATTAAATGGAAGAGTTTATGTAAAATTCTTAACATAGCACTTACTAGGTATTCCACAAGGTAGTTCCCTCAACACTCTTTCCCTCTCTTTTTGGACTTAACTTCTACCTCGATGATACACCCTTGATAAGCCCTAATGAGTCCTTTCATAAATCCCTTGGAAGGCATAGTTCTGGTTGTAAGTAATCACAAAATAGAGTGGCCAAGGAGGAGAAACATAATCATAATGCCGAAGGAAAGAAACACACAATTAGACAAAAAGGAGTCAAGAAGATCTCTGGCACAGGAAAGATATTACCTCTTTTCCTAGGGCTTTGTTAGTCTGTGTTTCATATGTAAAATGGAGACGTCTGCATTATTTTAATGGTCCAGATTTTCATTAGCAAAACAAAGATGTCCTATAAATAAATTCACTGTCAACATAGAGAAATAAACTGTTTTGTCATGTGTCATATTAATGTAACACACCACATTCCTCCTTTCTCTTTCTGTGTATGTATCTGTATACATAGATACATATCCCCTCATGATCTTAACACAAAACAAATAAGGTTGGGTAGAAGGAAGACTGTATCCCTATTTTAATAATGTCTGAACACTGTTGTTGAGTGCATATTGCAGACCCCTTTCTAGCTTGTTCAAGGCCCTGTCTCAAATCTCCAAGGAATTAAATGAGACAGCAGTGTAAATTTGGTGTTGTGATAATTATGAACATGTTTTGTCAAAGCAGACATATTTTATAATAAACAAGATACACATTTCTAATCCTAGGAAATTAAAAGTAGTTTCTATTGTTCTATGAACTTGAGGATTTAATTATTAGTTTTAATCTCAAAAGCCTGCTTTAAATGAATTAAAATGCAATTTGGTTCTTCAGCACAAACAGTCTTGCTAACCTCTTTAATCATTTACAATAATTACATGACTCATCATTCATACTTGGGACTGGTCAAATTTTTCTTACACTTGATTGTTTATCTAAAACTTAGTTTTGTTGTTGTTGTTATAGTTGCTGCTTATCCAGAGCATCCAAATTCCATAACTTATAGTTTCTTGCTTATTACCGGCACTGAAGTTCTCTCCTGTTGGCAACTGTTTTCATGTGGAAATGCTGAAAGTTTCCTAGGCTATGATTATATGTTTACATTCAATTAGATCAACTACATTGCCATTTTAGGTTAAGGCAATATACTGTTTTGGACTCCTCTGGTAGCCATGGTCTTCCTCTATTATAAGTTGTAACGAAGTACCAAGGGTGCCATCACACCAACACTGTAACGTACTGTGAGGGGAAGAAGATGAAATCTGAAGTCTGATAGTTTTATGTTTAATTGATAGCTCAACAAGGAGTGCCACTTGTTAATACTTCTGGAGACTACGTTGGATACTTCTCTAAGACTCAGTTTCATCATCCGTTAAATGGGGAAAGTGGTGCTCAGTCACACTGCTTATATGATGATTTGATGGTATAATAGACTCCATAATAAAAATTATTTGATCTCCTATCACAAAAATAAGCAGTACAGTTTATCTGCACTATAAGAGGCACTAGGCTATTATTGGAAGACATAATTGACAAATGAATGTTAAAGCTGAAACTAGAGTCTGCTGTTCTCAGCTCATGTGCCACCTTCTCAGCGAGACCTTCCCTGAGCTCCCCAACTACGATAGCCCCTTAGTCTCTTTACCAGTCTTCATTTTTGTGTTATCACTTATAACCATCAGGAATTATGTCACATATTTGCTTAATGATTGTTTCCCCACCAGGATTTAAACTCCTTGGGGCACCTGGGTGGCTCAGTTGGTTAAGTGTCCCACTCTTGGTTTTGGCTCAGGTCATGATCTCAGGGTCCTGGGATCCAGCCTTGTGTGGGGTGCCACACTGAGCTGGGAGTCAGCTTGGGGATTCTCTCCCTCTCCCTCTGCCCCTCTCCCTGCTCATGCTCTCTCTCTCTTTCTCTCAAATAAATAAATAAATCTTCAAAAAAAAAAAAAAAAAAGAATACAAACTCCTTGAGGCAAAGAGTGTATAATTTGTCCATCACTATGCTCAGTGCCTTCTGCTGCTGGTTATATTATAGGGGCTCAATAAATATTTGCTGAACGAATTAATTCCTAGCTAAATATCTAACTGATACAAAGCACTATATTTGGTGTTACAGGAGTTTAAATATGAATATTTAAACTAAATATGTAAATATTTAAACTAGAGCTAAAAGTAGCTTCTAATCCAGTTGGCAGGATAGGATAAGTGAAACAAATAAAATATAAAGAAAAAAATAATGCACGTATAACTCACCACTTACTTAAGGCTCAAAGATTGACAGAGCTTAAGACACAGTAGAGAACACAGGGAAAGGAAGGTGTATTCAGTCATCATGGAACCATCTACTACAATTTATTGTGGTGATAGTGAGAGATACCAGGGTGCTATTGAAGAAATGTAGGCTTGTGTTTCTCCAACATCACTCTGCAGACTTGTTTCTCCAACATCACTCTGCAGACTATCAAGGGGGTAGTGGATATAGTTTCTAAGAGAATGCTTCAAAGTGTGTTTTCAAATACTGTAATCATTTATACATAAATTGATAATTGCTTTACAGAAATAAAAACTGTTGCTGTGGTAAAAAAAAAAAAGTGTGTTTTCATTTCTATTGTAATCTCAAAATTAACATGTCTAGTCCAAGCTATCAATTTGACTCTGTTATAACCCATATATTTTTACATGATTTCAGTGGCTGAAATTTTATTTGCATTTATGGTAACATAGGCATCCAATTCTAATAACTTAATGTTGTAGGTGAATGAGTAAACCACAACAGTGGTGCTAACGTATAAATAATGCATATTAACCAAATGGAATTTCTGATAAATTTCTATAGAGAAATAAGAGAAATATAAGGTGAGGCAGGCTTACAAATTCAACAGAATTCATAATATGGCAACTAATTCATATTTTCATCTCGAGATGAGAATATGTTTGTTTTTAGCAGTGTATTATCATTTTGCATACTATAGTAATATAATTTTAAAAGTTTTATACTTCAGTTTGTATTCATTTGCAAATTTGTTTTGGTTTATGATTTATAGCTATCCACAGAGATATTTTATATCTGGATTTTGACATGTTTAAGTTATGATTAAGTTACAATATGAAAACATAATTTAGGTCAACACTAGGTATCTGTAATTTCGTTTTTATATTAAAAAGTTGTATACCTTCGTAACATATGAGAAATAATCGTAGGCAACTCTAATTTTGTTTCTACAATAATTTTTGAGTATCTACATGTTGATGGTGAAAACTCTGTTACTGGCAGTTGAAAAAGGGATGGTGAAAAGAGCTAGTCAGACATTGGAGAGGTCTTGGTTGCTTGGCCTGGAGTGGTTTCCAGTTCTACAGACTGTGGGAATGAACCAGCCATCTGCCAAAATATGGAAATGCCATGTTAGATGAGTTAAACTAACTAGTTCTGCTTGGTGCATGCTGAGTGTGAGGCCCTAATAGATTTCAAGATGGAATTTTATAGGTCTAGGACTCAAAAAACAGGAATTAGGATTAAGAAGAGAGGGTTTAGGGGACATTTGCAAAGAGAAGGCAGTCGAGGTCATGACAACAGATAAACTTGTCAAAGAGGGCCAAGGGCAGAGCTTTGATGAAAACTGCGTTTAGGGGTATGAATGAGAAAAAAAGAAATCAGATTACCAGACATTTCTTCTTGAGAATTTTTACCCACTCTAGGAATTTTTTAAATGTTATTTTTAAAATTTACTGTATACAATTTTATTTTTTTGAAGTACAAAATCAAATCTGTTTACCTAGAGGAAAGCAGGGAGAAGAATTGTATTGTATGGGAAATGGCATTTGAAATGGGAAAATAATGTAGTAAAAGAAAGAGAAGCAGAGAACATACAAAGGACGTATTTACCATATAGACTGGTCCTATGTCAGGCTTTACTTTCCTTGGAGATTTTTTTTTTTTTTTTTTTTTTGTAGAGTGTAAAATATATTTATCTTATCAGGTTACTGTGAAGCTCAAATATGATGATACTTATCAAAATGTTCTGGAAAATCATCATTACTGTAGAACGGTTTGTGAAAATTTTCTCTAGGTAAGCTTCTTAAAAGTGATATATTGCCATGCAAACATTTTTTTAGTGTTCCATTATTTTTATTTATATTTATATTTTTACCATTTAATTATTTTTCAACATTTAATATTCATGAACGTTAGGAATATTCCATATCATCTGCTTTTATTATATAGATTGCCCAATGTGAATTACACAGCATGATGAAGCCATTGACTTCATTAACTAGAAAAGTGGCTCAGGTTTGAAATATAGATGATTTGCAAGTGGTAGGAGGAAGAACAGTAAAGGTAAATTGCTTCTCCTTGCCATCTTTAAAGATCTAACTCAGACTTTCTAGGAAGGTTAAAGAACTAAATAATTTAATTAGTTTGAATTTTTACAGCCAAGATGAATAATTCCATCAATATGGTAGGATTATGTAAGAATTTGACATGTACTGAATATAAGTAAAAAAGTACAGTGAATATAGCCTTACTGGAAAAATAGCTAATTTTTGGGACAGTGGTAAAAATTGGTGCACAATTATAAGAACATGTATCTTATTTTTAGAAGATCATCTAAATTTCTTTTTAAGTTTTACAGTTTCCTACTCCCACCCTAAAAGCCACATGTAGATTTGTCACTAAAATTCTCAGCAAGCATCGGTATGAAAGATAAACAGTAATGAACTAAAATACAGGAATACAGCATTATTGGAGACTCAGAGTACTGTTTTCAAGACACGTGTGATATATGAATAAAACTGTTTGTTTGCTTTTTAGAAAACAAACATATAAATAAGAAACACAAGCCTATTTGGCATTTAGCTATAATTCTAACATTGTGAAGCATTATGTTCTTATGCTAAAGTGAAAAGGATGCTTAAGTACTGCACATTGCAAGTGAGAGAAATGTACAAAAAAAAAAAAAAAAGAATCTCACACAAACACCTGCCAACTTCCCTTTTCCACATCATGTTTTAGAAGTAATGTTTGTACTGAAAATACATCCTGTAAATCTTCCACTAGGAGTTCTACGCCCCCCCAACCCTCTACACAATTTATAAACTAACTTGACAATTATTTGAGGACAGAATTTTGCGATTCCATTTCTGTTATATTTTTCATGTTTAAGAGAAAACCAAAAGCTAATTCTATTTCCTGTGATCCTTGTATTAAATATGAATATATCGACTTATTTGTGGCCCTGGAATGCTAAGGTTATGGCACAATGTCAGTCACCTCTCACAATATTTTCAAGAGGTTGAGATGTGAGGAGGAAGAGAGTGATGCTGAGGTTGCTAGTTCTTATCTGACTCCAGGGAGTAGTGCAACATATTCCAAAGAATTACGGTGAACAACAGCAACAAAGTGGAAGACAACACAACACTATAGATATTAGGAATATTTAAAAATAAAACAAAAATCTGAGGAGAAAAAAAGACATTTATTTCAGGAAGATTTCATTTGTGTGTTTTTTTAACTTTTATAGTAAGCTCAGGGTTATAGAAGAGTTTGTAAAGCAAAAAAGAAAAACTTTCATATGGATGAAATTAACCCTAGAGAGGGGAAAAGAGAAGGTAATCTTGAATAACTGATTGCTCTGTTAGAAATCATTCCAGGGGCTTTTCCTGATGTTCTCTCTTCCTCTGCCTCCCCTTAATCCGTCTACCCTCTTTCCTGCCTCTGACCACCACTCTTTGGTTGTTTTTCATCACCCTCCTGCCTTATTGTTTTGATAGTAATAATTGTCTTCATTTCTTATAGGTTTGTCATCCTGAGAAAATTTCTCAATCTTTTATAGCATCAGATTTCTCATTCATAAAGGTAGATCATAAACTATAGCATGGGTTTGTTGGTATCAGTATGCAAAGCACACAGTACAGTGCCTGATATATTTTTGGTACATGTTTTATTATGTGTTGGGAAATTGGCTGTGTATTTACTATTATTACTAACATTGGTATTATTATTGGACTGTGCACCAAGCCAACATCCAAATTAAATTTAATAGCAATACTCCTTACCAGTAAGTTCTCTGAGGAAAAAAAGGAGATGTATAATTTATCCTTAAGTTTCTATCTTTGGCTGTATCTGCTTCACTATTAGTATTTCACTATTATCTATATTTGTATCGATCTTTATATAACTGAATTGGTATCAGCATGAATTCTTTCATTCAGCTAGCATTTATTAAGTCACTTTGTCAGGTATGGTATTAATCATTGAAGATGCAAATGAGAAGTGGTTTGTAACCTTAAGGTATTTACAATACAGAAAGAAGAAATAGATCCAAAAATAAGTAGATGCTATAAATTACGGAAGTTTGTAAAATGAAAACCCTTAGAAATTACAGTGTGGACAAAAACAACGAACAATTATCAATTTTACATGAGAGTAAAAATAAATGGCTATTAGGAAAAGCTACCCAAAGAATTCGTGTAACTAAAACTTGGGCAATCAAATTATGATGCACATTTTTTCCTGATTATCCTAAATACAAGATGATATGAAATGATAAAAGTATGGCCAAAATTAGAGGAAGGGTTTGAATTAAGTTTCTTCTTTGGATCATTTCTAACTAAATTTCACAATTAGATGTCAAAATGAAGGAATGCCTGGGTGGCTCAGTTGGTTAAGCGTCTGCCTTTGGTTCAGGTCATGATCCCAGGGTCCTGGGATCAAGTCCCGCATCAGGCTCTCTGCTCAGCAGGAAGCCTGCTTCTCCCTCTGCCGGCCACTCCCCTTGCTTGTGCTCTCTCACTCTCTCTCTGTCAAATAAATAAATAATCTTAAAAAAAAAATGAAGCCTTGCCTGCAAAATTCAACCAATATTTTTATTTTATTTTATTTTATTTTATTTTATTTTATTTTATTTCATTTCATTTTATTTGGGCTAGATATTGTGGGAATACAAATACAGAAAAGCAGTCTGGATTTTTATTCAGAGGTCTCAAGTATAATATGTACAATATTTTATGTACGATAATTGAGTTTTATATTTAATAATACAGATGGTACAAAATGGCGAGTGGTTTATTTTCCTCTGGGGCAGGGAAAAGGGTTAAAGTAACACTTAAGGTAGGCTTTACATGTATACAGTAGCAGGGGAAGGGGACTCTCCTGTGAAAGGGTGCAGAGAAGACCAGTGCCATGTAAGTGTGGAGATGTGCAGGCAGAGAGGCTTGTTAGTTTGTGTAGGCCTTGCATAATGTCAAGTAACTTGATTCACTTGGTAGGAAAGGAGACTTAACTGCAAGATTGTTTTTGTTGTAGTTTGTTTTTAAAGTCTGGAATTGATTTGCATTTTCTAAAATTGGGAGAGAAGAGCATGGAGGAAAGAAAACTAGTTAGAAATCCACTGCAGTATTTCAATTGAATAACAATGAAGGCTTCAGATAATATTGTGGAATGGAAGGGAAAAAATAACTGGATATGGAAGCTGAGAAAGAAGAAATAAAGAAGGTTGGCTTTCATCGTTCTAATATGTGATCAGGCAGGGACTATTGCAAGAAGAAGCAATGTAGGGCAGAAAAATTGCTGTAGTTGAATGGCTATGACCCTGTGATAAGTGATTTATATACAACTAGCAGGGATTCATACCCAAGCCATTAAGCAAATTTAAACAGCATTGATTAAAAACAAACAAGCAAACAAACAACAACAACAAAATATGACAGGTTTTTCAAGAACTAACTGAAGATCATTGAAATGGGGAGCAAGATGTGATCTTCAGCATGAACTCAAGGTATCCCCAGGTTTGCATTATGGGTGTTACTGGGAAAGAAGTCAAATCCATTTAGTAAGAATTAATTAGTAAGGATTATTCTAATTTGCATCATCTTGCCCCTCTTTGCCATGTTTTGTATGCTCTGGGTTTTCACATTGAAAAATTATGAGAAAAAAAATTTAAAGTCTCTAAAGAATAGTAACAAAAACACTGAATACCTTTGGTCGGTGAGGAAAGGGCTAAGGAATATTTGTTCATCTTTGAGAAGTAGCAGCTGGAGAGTGATCTAGTTATTGCTTTCAAACACTTTGATGGTTGCTCAGTGAAATATGCTAAATGGTGGTTCTCCATGTCTGAGGAAGCACAAATACGAAAGAATAAATGGGTTTCCTACTGTATAGAATAGTTTAACAAACTTTTTTGCCTTAATGCTGGATCAGATGATACCTTTGAGATTCCTTCCAGCAATAGTTTGAAACTCAGACTATGGAATCGCTAGAATAAAATTATTTCATTTCTGAGCAGCAATTGGTGCATTTTATATAAATGGAAGATTTTTGGATAGGCTATACTTTTCTTTGCCAATATCTAAGAAGCTTTGGTATATATTTGTAAACACACCAAATGTAATTCAAGAAGGTTGCATAAAATGAAGAACATTTTTCACTAGAAGACATTTTTTATATATGGTATTTGCTTCTACAGACTTTAAGCAAATTCACTTTTGGATGAGAAAGGAAAGCACTTGAGGTAATTGTTATTGCATCCACATAGCACCTCACTTCAGACACCTGGGTATTTCATGCTATTGACATCTTGTTTTGTTTGAACTGATTTTAATTTATGTTACAAAGTATGATTATTAGTAGTAGTTTTTGCTTCTGAGATCAATTAACACAGGAAGATCCTTTATCTGGCCAATTGTCATGAGTGAAAATTCTTTCTGTATTTTCTTTAGTTATCAACTCAACAAGTACTTATGGAGTAGTTATTCAATGCCAAGAACTGATATTACAAATGAATGTATTTTTAAACCCAGACATGAGTTATATGGGTGTAGGAGGAGGGAAGAATCACCTGCTTCTTGATATCCATGGGATTTTTGCCTTAACCCACTCAATACTGTGGCGAAGGTATATCCCAAACTTCTAACAATCTCTGCCAGTCCCAAGTGGAGGATAGGAGTGGTGGCATAGGTTTGTTCTTGGAATGTTCCTTTAGTTCTAAATCACAAAATATCTGATATGAAGTCAGCCTCCTTTAAAAACTTTCACTACTGAAAATCACTTATACCAAGCATTCATGAATTTAGCAGATTTTGTTGGAAATTTTGGGGATCACAGTGCCTTTGCTCTTGGCTTTTGTCCCACTGGCCTTTGCTAGAATCCCATTCCAGGATTGTACTCAAGTACGCCCAGCCCCACTAATTCTGTTATACCAAGCAGGTCATTGCTCCTCAATTTCATTTTCCAAATTTGGACATTTTATCTCATTCAGGTGCGTGTCAGAAAAGATTTACTGCTTTTACAAGACAATTTTGTTTATAAACTGCAGAAATAAAGAAAATCTGTCAAACCTGTTTCTATCAAAATTCAAATTCTTAAAGAATTGCTGTGCTTGAATGGTCATTGCAAGTTTTGAGTGGCTGCCTCATACTTAGGAGCAAATCTCTATGTTCACATAAAGCTGTCAAATAGAAGATTTGGTCACCCCCTACTTTCCCCTGATACCTCGTCGTGCCTTTGCAATTAAGAAAACAAAAACTTAGGTCATTTTTTTCTTCCTCTGTAGAATTGGAATTTGTACTTCATTTGCTATGTTATTTATTACATTGTTGTTTATATAAATTTATGCATGTCCTTCTTGAGGAAGTCTGTCTTCCCTAGAAATTAAAAGGTCAGGCCCAATTTTTTCAAGCTCTTTTTTTCTCTCTTAGTCAAAAAAATCTGAGATACATTTTAATGAAGATAAAAACAGGAATAGATAATATATTTTAAAACTGTTCTCAAGAGGAAAATTATCCCACATTAAGATTGTTTGCAATTCATTTTCTTTACATACAATTCATTTCTGGTTTGTTTGTTTTTCCCCAGATTTTTTTCACTGTTAGATATTTCTGTTTTCAACTTCTTGCTTATAATATTGTGGCATCCATATTATTAGAAACTAAGAATAAAGAGAATGTTTTAGTTAACATTTCAAATGATGGACAATGGATTAGTTTGTCTTTCCTACAAATTGAAGTTCAACAGATGTGTAATGCAGGTGTAGATCATCAACACTTTATGATACGCCTGCTTTTAATTTTCATCTAATGCCTTGATTGCTTACGAGTTAGTAATGTGTGATGTTAGAAAAATTTTGAAATGCCGCCTAATCAGTTGTTAATTAAGAATCAGTCATCACATTTTAAGGAGATGGTAAAACACCCTTTTCTGATGAAATGGCAATTGCTTTTTTTTTTTTTTGCTTTTGTTATAAAATTGAGCTCTGAGATTTGGATGATTAGAAATTATCAGCCACAATTATAACGATGTTCAGATTTAACATTTTCCTCCTGTTTGTGAGAGAGCGGGAACTTGTTGATGCATTTAAAAAATACAAGAACTTCCTTGATGTTTATATGATGAATATCATTCATGATTGATATTTGTAAATTAGTTCACGGAAGGATTGACATGAATGTAACATAATTGCATTTCTTTTTGTGCCAATTGATTTTATTGGTATGTTTAATGGTTTGTTGCATACTTTGCTGGATAATGAATTTCATTTCTTGAATTATCCTATAAATAACCTGGAAATTTTTAAATTAGGATTATCATATTAGCTGTCTTAACTCTTGCAAACATGTACCATTCCATGCATTTAAAAATTGGAATATATACCTGTCTCAAGCTAGACCAGGCATGACATAATGTATATATATGTAAATGTTTATATTTATATATATGTACATACATATGTATATACATATGTGTATGTGTGTGTGTGTGTATATTCAAAATGTTTCCCAGAGATGTCCTTTTCTACTGTGTTCTCTATTAAACTTGTGTATTACATGACTAGAGATGTCATTTTATATTAGCTCCCTCATTAATTTTTACCAGTTCATTTGACAAGGGCATAACGCCAATTGATTTTTTAAATATAGCAAAAACATCAGCCTAAATATGAAGCCCATTGACACTCTTAACTGTGGTGAATTCATACTGTGTAGTTTGTATTGATAATTAGCTTTAAGACAGATTTTTTTTTCTTTTTTGGCCTTGGTAATTATACTGAGATTTTGCAATGTGCGTATAAATGTTGAATTTTTGACTAATAGCAAAGAAAGTGATACTTTTCTTTGTGAAGTACTTGAAAATATATAAAACGTTTATCTGTACAACTTAACAAAACACTAACCTAAACAGAATGGGCACAATTGAAATTCAGCATTAGCAATTAAAGCATGTTTCACTATCTTTCATATGGCATGATCCTTCATAATTGTCATGTCTTGATTAGTGGTGATGACAGTCAGATTTTCAAAAACATACTGTTTGCAAGGTATTTACAATCCAGGCATCCCAGGTATTGCAAGTATGATTCTTTCTCAATATTAATAGTCCTTAATACTAGGATTTGAAGAAATGAAGCAGCTTGGTAGCATGTATATATTTTAAATCTGAGTTTATTTCTTCATTTTAATTACTCTTTGGATGGGTAGCTCACAACATCAAATATTAATATTGATACAATAAAAAAGCATATATTTTTAATGCATATTCTTTCTATGGGAAGCAGCATACAGTTACTGTTTTTCTTTTTTTTTCTTATTTTCACTAGTTATACATTCTGTAATAGAACATCTCTATTCTACCTAAACTGGAATTAAAATAATGAATATATATTTTTATTAAACAAATATCCAGTTATTAAACAAATATATATTCCTCACTATGTGGCAGTGGTATATTCATCATTACTCTGTCCTCAAGTTTTTTTTAAATTATATCTACAATGGCTTTCTTTTCTGTAAAAAAATTAAAAATAATATCTTCCAGTTTTCTTTTAATATTTTTAATCTTCATATTTTTTAAAAATATATGACCCACTTATAATTTATTTTTGTGTGGTTCAGCTTTATTTATTTTTTTAATTAACAAGCTAGCTAGGTAGTAGAACCAACATTCTCTATGGAATAATTTTTATTTTCCTAAATGACCTAAAATACCTCCTTTATTATATACTAAATTTCCATATGTGTATTTGAGCATTTTCTCATTTCTGTTGCACTACTGGAATAGTCACTTTTTCTTCACTGCTAAAATTATTTATTGTATTTTACTATTTTTGAAAATTATTGTATCTTATATTTTAATAACTCATATTGTCAGGCACTACATTAGTATTTTTTTTTTAAAGATTTTATTTATTTATTTGACAGAGAGAGGCCAGCGAGAGAGGGAACACAAGCAGGGGGAGTGGGAGAGGGAGAAGCAGGCTTCCCGCAGAGCAGGGAGCCAGATGCAGCGCTCGATCCCAGGATCCTGAGATCATGACCTGAGCCGAAGGCAGACGCTTAATGACTGAGCCACCCAGGGGCCCCTACATTAGTATTTTTATTGCAAAATGATCTTAACTATTCTCACCTATTTGCCAGACTTATATCAATACATGTTTCAAAATTACTATGTATATAATTTTTACTATTAAAATTAATTAAAAAATTTAAATACCTACCTAACCATCAAATAAACATTGAATATATATTTGAAGAATATTCATTTCAAGGGTGCCAAGTCAATAACTTCCCAGGCCTTGGGATGTAAGCATAGGTATTTTATAATTAACAAAAGATTAACTTTAGTAATATTATATGAATCCATCTAATAAAAAAACATGGATTTATTATATTTTGGAGCTAAATTCAATGTGAATCAACGCTTGTTGGCACACTGTCTATTTATCATAATTACCTTTTCTGGTACTCCGACTTAAAAGGTTAATTTATCAGTTTTCTTCTGGTTCAGGGGAAGTGAAAATGAGAATTTTGAGGGCACCCCCACTTGATAGAATTGTGGCTAATCCTTCAAGTATGTTGGGGTTTTAGGGCCATTTGTTTTAAAGGTGAACTTTGTCTACTATATCAAATTCAGAAAAACCTACTCAAGATACCAATGCACGCTCTCTTAGGGGGGATTGTTCACTAGGAAATTCTAGCATATTTCAGAGTCCGTTTATAGGGACATGTGACTTTCCATATAGGTATGTCTATCTGGCAATAGCTGAACTGACCCTGCTCGCTCATGTGGTAAAAAGTAGGTAAATACAAATTCCTTATTGCTATTCATTGGAATGTCATTGGAAAACTAAAAAAGTAACAGATGACTTTCCAAGTTCAAACTGTTATACTGCCTTTAGAGATATCTCAGTAAGGTACTCAAATGCCCATCTGATGTTTTCACTGCTTTACTCGGTTTGCATATTTCCTGGGAGATCTAATTTTATTCACGCATCGCTAATGCATTGCATTTCAAGCTGTGTTTTCACTTCTCAAACTGGCAAATTTTCACATAGCTATCTAATTTTTTTTTTATTTAGAGTAATAGCTATAGAATAAAGCCTAATATGAATATTCCTGAACACACATAATTTAAGTATCTGACAGAATAGAACATAGCATTTGTGAAAGACCTGCAAACTATATTTGGGAAGAGGAGGAGATGTGTTTACATACCTGGAGGAGGTGATATCACCAAGGTGACTAACCTTCTCATTCCTGCCAAATGTAATACTACAAATTTATTATTCATATATTCTTTTGGGAGCAGGACTTTCACATTTTTTTTAATCTCTTAAACATTTGCAAAATGAATATATGTTAGTGACTTTCATGCTTTTTTATCCACCTATGTGAAGCTTGAAAACAACTTAGAACAAGGGAATTCAAGTCAAACCTGTTAATCAAAATTCATTGTTGAGGGCTTCCAGATACTTTCTACTAACCTCTCACTCCTTGTGAAGGGATTTTATTGTAAGTAGTTAATATTTTATGGGAATGCTGTCAGCTTCTCACAGAGCCCAGAGGAGTTCTATATTTTTCTGACATATGATCATAATTCCCCTCAGTATGTTTAATGTCAGCATCGGTAGGATTCCTTTGATTTTTAAGGAGAAAAAAAAAATAAAGAATTCCAAACTCGTCAAGTAAGAATAACTATGCATGCTTCAGGAAATTCTTATTACTCTGGGTGAATTCTTGGGAACCAGAGGGACAGAAAGGCAAAGGATATCTCTTAGTGGTTTGCTGGTTAATCTATTTTTCCTCTGCCTATGAAACTGTTCCTAAAATGAGGATTTTGAGGATTACTTTTGCACACATTCACATGCATAATTTATTGTAAGACAAAACATATACACATTACATATTCATGTGTGTACATTATATATATGTGTATAATATACAAAAGTATAGGATACTATATTATCTGAAAACTGATTATGATTTAAAAGTAAAATGAGAGTTTTAGTTAAAAAAACAAATTGACAAGATAGCATTAAAAAAACAAACTGTACAAATCTAAAATGTTTGAGATTATAGATGATAGAGGTTTCTAAAGTTATTCTATTAATGATGTACTATATGCTGGCTAATTGAACATAATAATAAAAAAATAAAATTCCTTAAGGAAGAATGTCAAAAAAATAATAAAAATAATAAAAATAAAATCTCTCCAGAACACTACCCATGTCACAAAGCACAAAACCAAAGAAGAATCTTGTAATATATTTTTCACTGTGACTGGCTTTAAATCAACCAGGCTCTAATAAGTTTTTTTGCTAAGTACCATTCCTTTCTTATTCTTTGTACCCAGAACCATGAAAAGAAGCATGAAAATGACCTGTAGACAGTATCTATTAACTTTAGTTCTATTTGGAACCTTTTATTTATTTGGTTTTAATTGCTTAAGGTCATATTTAGCCCAAGCCATAACTTGGGCCCAGCAACTTTATTTTTCCATGTAAAATCTTATTTCCTTTTTTGTCGTTCGATAACATGTTCCGTAGTGATTATTGTGAGATGTTTTAAATTATGGACATGCATTTCCTTAGAAAGGTATTATGAGGCAGTAGGGATGAAATGTAAAAACAAAACAAAACAAAAAACAAGAAAAACCCAAAACCAACAACTAGCACCAGTTTCTATTTTTAAAGATTTTTTTAAAAAGATTATTTATTTGAGAGAAACAGAGAGAGGGAGAACCAGAGAGCATGTGCAGAGGGAGGGGTAGAGAGGATGAGACAGAGAGAGAATCCTAAGGCAGATGCCGCGCTGAATCCGGTGCCCGACATGGAGCTCAATTCCAGGGCCCTGAAATGATTACCTGAGCTGAAACCAAGAGTCAGCCGCTTAACTGACTGAGCCATCCAGGCACCCCTTAAGATTTTATTTTTAAGTACTCTCTACACCCAATGTGGGGCTTGAACTTACAACCCTGAGATCAAGAGTTTCATGCTGTACTGACTGAGCCAGTCAGATACCCCTGGAACTAGTTTCTAATTCAAAAAAAAAAAAAAATCCTCAGAATTTAGGAATAGTATACTTCTTTGGCATGTTTAAGATCTGTTAAGCTAAAGCTAAAACCATAATTAAGATGTAAAAATAACTAGTAATAATTTGATTATGCTCAATGAAAGAAAAAAACCTACTATCACAATTAATATGACAAAGCAACAAGACATGGAATGATTAAGAGACAAAATTCAAAATTCTCATTATTTGTGGACAATGTGATTATACACCAAGAAAACCCAAGAGAATTCACTGAAAAACTTCTAGAATTAATGAGAAAATTTAGTTAAGTGTTAAATACAAGACATTTGGGGAGCCTGGGTAGCTCAGTTGGTTAAGCGACTGCCTTCGGCTCAGGTCATGATCCTGGAGTCCCGGGATCGAGTCCCACATCGGGCTCCCTGCTCGGCGGGGAGTCTGCTTCTCCCTCTGACCCTCCCCCCTCTCATGCTCTCTCTCTCATTCTCTCTCTCTCTAATAAATACATAAAGTCTTTAAAAAAAAAATACAAGACATTGTAAGCCTGAGTAATTAAAACAGTTGATAGTAGCATGAAAATGGATAGTTAGATCAGTAGACTAGACCCCACAATCATGTTTTGGTATGCTAATTTCTTTATTACTGAGCATTAAAAATTAATACAAGTAAAATGAAGAACGCCGAAGTATTTGTTTTAATTACTCTTCTGTAAGATCTTTGGCACACAAAACTTATTTTATTATAGTACTTAGTCAATCATATTTACGGAGCACTTACTATGTGCCAAGTACTCCCCTAGGCATTTAGAAGGCATCAGTAAAAAAAAAAAAAAAAAAAAAAATAGCAAAAGAACGTGTCCTTGTAGATTTTACCATCTACTCATGCAAAATCCTTTGGTATTAAATTTTGTTTTATTTTTCCCTCTTGCCTTCCTATCCTAATCACATTGCTCTCCCTACATGGATGTCCATTCTAATTTCTACACTATATTCTCTTCCTATAACATGAGTTGTTAATATATTTGTATGTATATTCTTAAAACTATATAGTGTTCATGTGGGTGCATTTATTTTTTATTGTACCCAAATGGTTTCCCAGAGAAAGAGAATTAACTTAGAAGTTTAATAGTTTTAAAAACTTAATTTTTTTTATTCTGCATTTTATTTTTAAGATCTGTCTTTTGGCTGTGTTTTTTCTGGATAATGTTCCATTTTATGCCTAAGCATATACCACCTATAATTTACGGATTGCTCTAGTGATGAACACCAAAGTTGGATCCAACACATTCTGCAATAAACATTTGTTATCATGAATTATGAATAGCTTTTTGTGGCACGGTCAGGCAGTCTGTTAGGTTCACCTGAGACATCCGTGGTTCCTGCCTGTGTCCCAGAATAATATTTAATCTTCTCTCTTTACTCTCCTCCAATGTCCTTCTCCAAAACACCTGTCCAGGGTGGTATACCCAGTGTTAGAATTTCTTAATATGCGCTATATGTAAAAAATATTACTATTCAAAATAGGTTTACAAGTTTATTTTCTATCCAGTTTATCTTGGGTTTCTGTTTTCCCAATCCTCATAAATAATTGGTATTTATTTGTCATTTACTTTTGATAGTCAGAAATATTGCATTGGAACTACAAGTTGCAATTTGTTTTGTCTTACTAGTGAGATATATCATCTCCCTATATTTTTCTTTACCCATTTCAGCTTCTCCTTTTATGAACTGGTCATTCATATATTTTGCTCCTTTCATATTGACGTAGTTTTTATTTTGTTAATTTGAAGGGTTCTGTACATAGTGTAGATACAAATCATTCCCTTTTTCGATTTAAAATGTTACAAAAATAGTTTTTCCAGTTTGTTCCTGGAGTCTTCACACTAAAATCTGTAATTGCACTCAGATATATCAATTACTTCCTTTTATTAACACAAAGGCATTCTCATGTTTTAAGCTATAGTAACTTCATATTTAACTGAGGATTTGGAGCTTCTTCTTGTACATGGTATTAGATAGAGAATTTTCTCCATGTAGTGAGTGATTTTTTTCCCCCAACATTTTTTACTAATTTATTATTTACAAAATAATCCATTCTGGTTTTTAATGCCATCTCTACATCAAGTTGCTGTATGCACACAAATCTGTTTCAGGGCTTTCTATTCTTTTCCATTGTACTATATAGTTTTCGACATCTATCCTACACTCTTAAATAGAGTGACTTAGCGATATAATATATGATAGGGAAAAATTGATAATTTTTGTCATTTTGAAAAGCAGTTTTCTCTATCTATAGACCTGTTTGCTTCCATAATTTTTGTTGTTTGTTTTTGTTAAATCAATTGTCAAGTTTCAAAAAAATTTTCTGGGATTTTGAATAGACTTGACTTGGATTTATAAATTGCTTTGATGAGAATTTACTTTTTCATAGTATTTAGTCATATCACAAATAAAAGGTATATCTTTCTACTTAGCACTATTTGAAAGTTTATTCATGATGGCTTTGTGCATTTATTATTAGGTTAATTGCTAGATAGTATATATTTTGTTGTTATGATAAATGGAATCTTATTTTCTATTAACTGTTATAATTTGTTTCAGCTGTGATTTTTCTTTATAATCTCACAAAATGCTGAGTTCTCTTATTAATTCTAATAGTTTTTAAAAATGTATCCCCTTGGGGCACCTGGTTAGCTCGGTCGGTTGGGCATCTGCTTTCGGCTCAGATCATGATCCCAGGGTCCTGGGTTGGAGCCCTGCATCTGGCTCCCTGCTCAGCAGAGAGCCTGCTTCTCTCTCTCCCCCTCTACCTCTCCCCCAGCTTGTGTTCTCTCACTCATTCTCTCTCTCAAATAAATAAATAAAATCTTTTAAAAAATATATATATTCCCTTAGTTTTTTTAAATGTAAATGGTTCTTTATTTTTTTAAAATTTTATTATGTTATGTTAATCACCATACATTACATCATTAGTTTTTGATGTAGTGTTCCATGACTCATTGTTTGCGTATAACACCCAGTGCTCCATTCCCTTAGGTTTTTTTTATGTAAGTGATCATATAATTTGCAAAAATAAAACAAAATACAATCTCAAACTGTCATACTTCTTTCTGTTTCATGTTTATATCTCTTCTTTTTTTGTGTGTCTCCTTAAGTTAGCTAGGACCTTGGATAGCAAGTGGACATTGATAGTGATTGGGAGCATCCTCATAGTATCTCAATCTTCAAGAAATATATTAAAATTCTGTTTTTCAAGTAAAGCATTTGTGATAAAATTTTGTAAGTAACATTTTCTAGTTAAGATAAATGCTATTTTTAGATTTCAAAAAGTTTTTTGTTGTTAAAAGGTATTGTACATTATTGACTACTTTTTATGTCACTCTAGGTGGTAATGTAATTGTGTTACCCTTTAGTTCATTAATATAAATGCAATAATGGATTTTCTGACATTAAATAACTCGAAGTAAATTCTACTTAATCATCTGTTATTTTAATACACTGTTGGATTAGTTTAATTATTATTACATTTAGGATCTTTTTTTTTTTTAAAGATTTTATTTATTTGACACAGAGAGACACATTGAGAGAGGGAACACAAGCAGGGGGAGTGGGAAAGGGAGAAGCAGGCTTCCCGCTGAGCAGAGAGCCCTATGCGGGGCTCGATCCCAGGACCCTGGGACCATGACCTGAGCCGAAGGCAGACGCTTAACGACTGAACCACCCAGGTGCCCCTACATTTAGGATCTTTTTTTTTTTAAGATTTTTATTTATTTGAGAGAGAGAATGAGATAGAGAGAGAGAGCATGAGAGGCGAGAGGGCCAGAGGGAGAAGCAGACTCCCTGCTGAGCAGGGAGCCAGACGTGGGACTCAATCCCAGGACTCTAGGATCATGACCTGAGTCGAAGGCAGTCGCCCAACCAGCTGAGCCACCCAGGCGCCCCCCTACATTTAGGATCTTAATTGCTCTTTTCATAAGTGAAATATACCTATAATTTACTTCTCTTGTACTGTCTTTACCTGGTTTGATTCAAGTAAAGATAGCCTCCCTCTATTCTTTTCTTTCTTTCTTTTTTTTAAGAAAAATTTATTTAACTAGGGATAACTTATTCCAAAAATGTTGATAAAATATATCTATAAAATTGTGGAAATTTTATTAGAAATCTGGGGTAGAACCTTGATTGTCATTTCAGACGAGATCGGGCGCGTTCAGGGTGGTATGGCCGTAGACTTGATTGTCATTTCAAACTATTTTGTGATTTATAGTTTGTTTGCATTATTTCTTTCTTCTTTTGTAATTTATCACATATTTTCTTGGAAAGTTATTGATCGCAGCTAGGTTTTTAAATGCAATGCATAGTTTGTTTATACTTTCATAAACACTTTATATTTTATTCTTTGATAGAGTAAGTTTTTTGCAACATCTACAGTTATTTCTTATTTTTCTTTCTGTATTTCTTGGCCTACTTGTCTCCTTTTTTTTTTTTTTTCAGTTTTGTAGGAATTTCTCTTTGCTAAGTCTGTGGTTTTGTTAATTATTTCTATTAATTTTTGCTGTTTATTAATTTTTACTTTTATTGTTTTTTTCTATTCCTTACATCATTATCTCTCTTCTATTTTTATTTTTATCTTTATTTTTATTTTTTATTTATTTATTTTTTTAGAGAGAGAGAGTGTGCACGTGAGCAGGGGGCTCAATCTCCCGACCCTGAGGTCATGACCTGAGCCAAAATCCAGAGTCACATGCTTAACTGACTGTGACTTCCCACAGGCTTCCCACTCTTCTTTTTAATCTCCTTTTGATATGTCCTAGGAAAAATCCCTGACCTGTTATATCAGCTCATTATTTTTTTCTTTAGGTTAATCTGTCCTGCTATTCAACCTATACATTGAATTTTTTATTTCATTGGTTACATTTATAATTTTGCCCTCTCTACTTTTAAAAATTAACTCTTCACATTTGTTTTATATTTTCCAACTCTCCTATATCTTTCTGAGGAAATTTATAATGTTTATTTTATTTTCTTGTTATTTTTGCTGCCTTTGTTCTATTTCTGGTATAAGTTATAGTCACTATCTTTCACTTAGTGTTTGCATTCTTCTGATCTGTCCTACTTTTTGCTTGTGAAGTCTCAGCTTTGGCTAGAAATATCTACCTTCAGGGAGGCAGAAAAGACTAGTGTCTTTTTTTATTTTATCTCCTCCACATGGCTCTAGGGGGGAATGTGGCCTAAAGGAAGAAGGCCTAAAGTATGACAATCTGCCCTCAACCACTTTCTATCACTCTCTATTGGTTCTACAGTTTTACAATAGTATTTTCATAGATTTTTATCTACCTGAAGACAAGCAGAACCATCATCTTATAGGGAAGTATACACTGAGGGGCGCCTGGGTGGCTCAGTTGCTTAAGCATCTGCCTTCAGCTCAGGTCATGATCCCGAGGTCCTGGGGTCAAGCCACATGTCAGGCTCCCTGCTCAGTGGGGAGTCAACTTCTCCCTCTCCCTCTGACCTTCCTCCCTCCTCTTGCTCTCTCTCTCAAATGAATAAATAAAAAGTCTTAAAAAAAAAAAAAAAAGAAAAGTATACAATGAAATGCATTTGTTTAAATAAACTGGAAGTTTCTTTGACATTTCCAAAGATCATCATATTTTTTTCTTAATTCTCTCAATCTTACCTCCATGGAGTTTTGCATTCTTATTTAACTTTAATCCTATTTGCTTTCAGTTTTTAAGCTATATAATTGGCTTATTATAAATTACTGAAGGGATCTTATAAGGAAAAAGAGAATTTGATATTACACTGATAAATTCAGTCATGTCTTTTTATCTAAAAAAGAACTCTGGAGATGAAAGATTACTAAAATATCCATTAATGGGTTTTATCACTTTTTCTGGAAATGATGACTGTAACAGTTCTGAATTATTTACAGGAAATTTTTGCCATAAATTAGTTAAGATTACCTAATTGTGAAGCTGATGAAAGACAAAATATTTAAATGGAGTAAGAGAGGTTAATTTCTTGACAAGAGAAAAATTCAAGATGTTGAGATAGTGCCATATAGTCATAAGGCAAACATGAGGAAATTCTGGAAATTCCAACCTCATTGGAATAAGGATCCATTCTTCTATATTACCACAGAATCTAAATGTTTTTAGATTAAGGTATCTTTGGTGGATGATTAAAGATATCTAATAAGCAAATCATTAAATTCTGATAATCATTTAGCACCTTAAATAATCGTGGGGTTCCCAATTTATATTAAATTATTTCCTAATTATATAACTTTATAGCAGTTTAACACAATGAGAATATTCTCCAGTGGCATCTTAACTGATAAAGTTGGACATAAAATGTTCTAAGACAGAGGTCTCAGTGTATGCGAGAGTTCTATCTTTTTATCATATCCATTGTAACTTGGTAAGTAAGAGTAAGGCCTTTTTAAATTGGACTTAAATAAGTGTGTTCATTCACTTATTTGTTTGAAAAATGTTTATTACACACCTACCATGCATATGTCAGACACTGTTGTAAGTGCTGGCTTATTGTAATTGCAATGAGAGAAACTCACTGCTGTCATGGGACTTGTAAGTTAGTAAGAGAGATAGTCATTCAACAGTTAATTATATCCAGGGTTATTTAATTTCAATTTGGATAGTAGCAAAAATGGAAAGGTTTAGAGTGCTATAAAAGCATATGGGAATGGAGGTGGGGAGAGATTAACTAACTGAGTGAACGGGGGTGCTTTCCTGAAAGTAAAATGTAAACTTAGACCTGAAAGATGAGTGGGATATAGCCAGGAGTTAGGGTAGGGAAGAGGGGGAAAGAGAATTTTTAGTCTCCTGGCTGTCTTTATCCATACTCCTAACTGATTTCTTAGAGTGAGGTCAAATCTAATGGAGACTATTAGCTTTTCTCTCTGGTTTCAGTTTTTCATTGCTCATAAGTGCGTGGGAAGGGAGGGTGTGATTAAATAGGATCTAAGGCAATCTGCAATGAAGGAGTGAATGAAAGCCTTAGGATCCCCATTTGTATTGGTAGATTTAAATTGTCATCCCTGCTGGCTGATGTTATTGTTCCCTGGGTAAAGCATTTGCTGAGTAAATGAGGTGAAGAGCATACACCATTGCCTGTGGCCTCTCTACCCATCCTGACTGCCTCAGCATGGAAGCCAGTGATTAAAAGGATATGGAAATTTGCTGCTTCAGACCCTGAGAAGGCTCAGTGCAATAACTTGCAGCATGATGGAATATACTTTGCCTTCCTGTTAAACTGTTATATTGGGGAATAATATCTGGTTCAGGCTGTTTCTGTATTATCTCTGAAATGCGTTCTAATTTAAAATTATTGAAAAGGTAATAATCTATAGAGAACATATTTTGCCAATTGTCTTTTTTGAGACTGGCATAGGTGTTTATCTGTAGGTTATTTTTAGTCATTCAAACAAAAGTTTTTGCAATCAAGTAGAACATAGATGAGCTGTGCCCTCATGAGGTATATTATATTCTCACTCAGGGCCAACTTCGTTTGTGATCATGCATTCCATTAAAATACAGACATTAGCCTTGGTATTACCTTGTATACAATCTGGTTAACAATTTCTAAAAGCTTCACTGGAATTACAGAGTGACCTCTTTAAATGAATGAAATTCAGAACAGCATCGTTCTTTAATGCTGATAGATCATATAAAACCACCTCTTATTTTACTAATGTATTAAACGCTTGCTTCTTTTTGGAGCATTGTACTGTATGAATATCACTGCTAAAGCTTTGCCACGAAGGTCAGTATCAAAGATATTTCAACTTAGATTTCTAAAAATAGCCCAAATAGTATGTGCAAAATATTCATTAAATAAACAGAAAAAGAACAGAAAAAAACCTACTGATTAAAGTGCTAAGATTTTCTATGAGATTTCTCACTATATATTCAAGTAGACTAAAAACCTTAGAAGAGCTGTGGGACTAATTGTTCCTCTTATTTTAATAATGAATAAATATTTTAATAGTTTTTGCTATATAAACAGTTTTAATAATTGTTGCTATTAATCCATGGTGTTCGTTTTTAAATAATTTGCATTTGATATGAAATATTTCTGGAATTTTACTTGCAGTATTTATTGTCACCCTCTAATAAAATGTGATCAATATAATTGATTAGAATTAGTTGTGCACCCAGACTTTCCTAAATATATTTGGTAGATCTTTAAAATAAGATATGCATTGAACTAAATGGGCAACATTTCTTGGTAAAATATTTGAACTTTAATAACTGTTCCTCTCTCAGGGTTTTCATCCATCCATCCATTTATCTAAGAATGAAGAGTTTCTCTTACAGGGCATAAAAACTCATTCTGGGATTTTTTTTTTTTTTTTTCTTTAACCAATGGTGGAAAGGCATATATGTGAGGATTATTGTAATCCTTAATTATTAATGTCTTTCATTTAGATACATTTCATTAGCTGAGGATTGCAAGTAAGCAATTGATCTGTGCTTTACATTGGGGTAAATCTATTGTGACTTCTTTTTAGGCACAATTCTTTTTAGTGAATTAGGCTAATTAGCAAGTAAGATTAAGCAGTGTAATTATTTTTCATTAGCTAGTATCTATAGGGTTTCATTCAGGTTCACTTCCCTTTCAGCAGAATGTAAGATAGATTTTCTTTTCCTTCACAGGTCTTACTAAAGTTGAAATACAACCTTTGGTACCTCAAGTGTCTAAAAATAGTCAAGAAAAATCCCCACTGCTTAGGGCTGTTACAGAATAACAGGGTGGGTGGATGTACAGGACTCATTTATCTGTTTAGGATGGCCAGCCGCAAAAGAAAATTCTCATGAGAATCTAAGGTTTGCGTTTTGTTTTATAATCTAAATTAATTCGGAATGACCTCTGACATAAATCCCTCTTGTTTCAGCATTTGGGCTGCATTTATAATATTTAAACATGCTTAATGATGCATGGATTGGTGTACACATATGAAAATTAAGTTACTTGGAGACTTGTAATTCTGGCTTGATATAAGTAATATATAAGCAGTAATCTATTTTTCCTATTTGACTGACATTCCCATTATGAAGAGATACATGGGTAGCAATAAAACCTCACCATTTGTTTCTCTTACAGCCTTTTCTCCCATATAATTAAATAGTTCAGAGACTTAGGACATACAATTTGGGCCTCTCTTAAATCCAGTAAGAACTGCATGAAGTCCTCTTCAAGACATAAAACATCTTTGTGGCAGCATAATTCATTCTGTACCTACCAATATAGGCACGTTAAAGAGAAACAAAACAAAACAACCATCAATGTTCTTCCTCTATCTAAATTCGGGAATCCCAGCTCTTATGGCTCAATATCTCCCCTAAAGCACACTGCCGGTCAAGTTACTCAGCTTCGACTTTTCTGAAGCTGCATCAGAAAATCCCTAACAGAGAATGGAAGGCACGAATGCTAAACTGAATTTCAAGTTTTACAATCAATTTTCCCTGTTCTATAAAAAAAAAAAAAAAAAAAAAAAGGCTCCAATTAAAAATCCCGTTCTATATGCTGTAGAAGTGTTTGCGATCTAGCTCAAACAAAAAACATTTAGTGTCCTAGGAAGTGAATGGATTTCTGACCTAAATAAATTCAGTCTGCCTTAAAAAATACCTTGTCCACTGAGAGAGCAAATAAGTGAAATTCATCCTGAAAGGTTACAGTTTGTGTATCAGTGCTCAATTATCAAGTCATTGAGGCATGCTGAAGCATTCAGCCAAAATACAGAGAAATGTCCTCTACACAAGGATCATTGAGTATGTATATGGAAAGTCAAATGTCCAAATATGTTGATACCAAGGGGAGATATATTTAATAATGTGCTTATCATTTATTCCCTAATTTTGTCCTCCCAAATGCCAAAAGAAATACAGGCTATCATACTTCAGTGGAGTGATGGGAAGGAGGAAACCAATAATCACTAAATTAATAGCTGAGAGATGGATAAAATAGGACAGGGAACATTTGGCAAATAACATCAACCACAACTTCTATCAATTCTGTAAGTTATGTCCCTTGTACAACATAATGACTACAGCTAACACTGATGTATGATATATAGGAAACTTGTTAAGAGAGAAAATCCTAGGGGCGCCTGGGTGGCTCAGTCTGTTGAGCCTCCGACTCTTGATTTTGGCTCAGGCCATGATCTCAGGGTTGTGAGCTCAGCAGGGAGTTTGCTTGGGATTCTCTCTCCTTCTCCCTCTGCCTCTCACCCCCGCATGCGCGTTCTCTCTCTCTCTCAAGTAAATAAATACATCTTAAAAAAGGGGAGTAAATCCATCATACGAATCATACGAATTGTTCTTTTTCCTTTTTTTCCTAATTATATGAGAAGATGCATGTTAGCTGAACCTATTGTGGTAATCATTACACATGATTAAATCACAGCATTATGCTGTATGCTTTAAACATACACAGTGACATATGTCAATTATTTCTTAATAAAACAAGAAAGAAAGAAAAAAATTCTCTAAGTTAAATGCATTGCTCTGTAGACCAGGGGTCATTCATTGTTTTTTGTTTGTTTGTTTGTTTGTTTGTTTTTGGGTACATTTTGTTGGCACTGCATTTTATACTTACTTCCAAAGGTAATAATTTGATTTGTTCTTTGTTGGGTCATTGTATCTACCAGATTGTGATATAGCTTAGGTTGTGAATTATTATAACTTTGTATTTCTGTATCCTCTACTTCTAACCAAGGATCTGCTAGATAATAGGTGCCTGATAGATGTGCCTAGTAAATAAAAGCAATGAGATATGAGAGGTTTTAGATTAATAAGTCACACTCTTTGTTTACCTAAACCCATGAGGACCTACTTGGTAACACTTAGTTCTAACTATCCCCCTACTCTGTGCTTCAGATTTCTTTGACTATGTGCCATGAATTTTTTATCATATCAATTATATATATATTGTAGACATTTGATGTATGATAATTAATTTCTTAGTTGCATTTTGATTGAAAAACATTCAGGTTTAATATGTTGGTGAGATTTAAGAGTCTGATACTACAAAAAAGAAACATTCTTGGTTCATCCATCTAGGCCTTTATTTATTCATTCATTTATTCATTCAAACAGCATTCATTGACTTCCACTTACTATGTACAAAACATGGTACTAGATTCACAGCTACTTGGATGAAAAAATTTTTTTTCTAAAGAACTTTCAGAGTAGTAAGCTCATTTAATCTGTACTTGCAAAAGCCACATAATTATAGAATATAATATGTAATGTAAAGATTGAAATATAAAGATATTAAATGTAAAGATAATAAACCAGTGCTTCTAGCCTTCCTAAGGTCAGGGGTGCCTTTAAGATTATGATGAAATCTAAAGTTTTCTCATCATAATTGCATATTATACATAGATAAAAATTTTGTTTCAGAGGGCTTACAGAAAAAAGAAAGTCTACCCATGGGTTCAAGATTAAGAAAAATCTTCTAATTTAGTCTAAAACTATACATCTTAAAGATTTTTTTAAAGAATGCAATCAGAAAACAGAAGTATTTTTTCTTAGTCCATCACTGTTAATTTCAATGCCCTCCCTTTAAACAGCAGTTTCTATCCATTCACCTTTAAAGATTCTCTCCTGCCTGTTTTTCATTACTCTTAGAATAAACATCACCTGTACTAATTTTGCCTGACAGTGTATTTCCTTATGATATTCTCCAAAGTTCCAATTATTCTAACCTTGGTTGTGTTTGTCAACCCTGCATCACTACTGTTCTGAATAATGTTAAGCTCAGGTAAAATTCCATTACTTGACCTAAAATAATGAGTTGAAAACTCAAGCACTATATATTGCCATTTTTTTGTTATTTAATTTACATAAATTAATATTTTATGGAAAATCACTAAGCACAAATATATTCTTAAATGTCCAAATCAGACAAAATTACTTTGTTATGTAATACAAATAAATAGCATATCTATGTTATGAATTCTGAAGATTATTTACAAATAAGATTAAAAAACCTTTCTATTATTAGATTTATAGATTTCTAATAAATTTCACCAAACAGCTGAGATGTTTTTCTTATAGGACATATTTTGATCTTCAGATAGCCATGTTCAACACACATACATAGCAATTAAGATAGCAGCATGAGGAAATATTGTTAGCTGTTAGTGTCATGTGTGACAGTAATATAAAATTAATTGATATATGAGTTACAAAATTATACTGCAGGTTATTGCTTGAAGGTCTAATAGTGATCCCAGCTTCCATCAGGTGACAGTTTTAATAATTGCCAGTTGATGCTCATTTTATCTGTAGCAGCTGCTTGATTCTTTATGCTTAGAGGAAGGATTTCAAAAAATAAAATCATGAAGTATTTGGAAGAAAGGAGAAAAAAATATAACAGAGGATACAATCTTTTATTTATCGAAATTTATTTATCATGTATATATATCATTTCCATTTCACATTTTCTCATTCTATTTAAATCATTGAAAAGAAGGGGCGCCTGGGTGGCTCAGTCGTTAAGCATCTGCCTTCGGCTCAGGTCATGATCCCAGGGTCCTGGGATCGAGCCCCGCATCGGGCTCCCTGCTCGGTGGGAAGCCTGCTTCTCCCTCTCCCACTCCCCCTGCTTGTGTTCCCTCTCTCGCTGTGTCTCTCTCTGTCAAATAAATAAAATCTTAAAAAAAAAAAAAAAAAAAAATCATTGAAAAGCTAAATACCTGTAATTATAAAAATTAACAGTGTATCTATATAAGCATTTCCAAATAGTTTTAAACATGAATTTTTAATGCCACATTCAATCATCCTGGTAAATGGTAAATTTAATCCATATGATTTTTAGAATAGTAACTGTAACATTTTGACTTACCCTTCTACAGTAATTTCGATTCAGGATGCTTTCAGGCTTAAGATATTCTACTTTCCCAATGGGTAAATTGCTATAGAGAGTTCTTTTCCCAAACACACAACATTTGTTAGGCAAATGCCTCGCATATGTGTAGGATTTGTTCCCTTTTATTATATGTATTTTGAAGAATGCCATGTTAAACAAATTACCAATTCTTTTGATTCTCTACTATATAACCAACAATTGCATCTCTACTAAAATACATTTATACTTTCTTACTCTAATTGGAATCATGTCGATAATAATTTATCAACTAACAAATGATCACATATTCATATATTATATATATATGTGTGTGGGTACATATATATGTGCATATGTGTGTATATATAGTTATGGTCAAATTTACTATAAACATACACTATTTATACACACATAAAGCCATACCCACAATTTTGTAGTCATATTAAAAAAATTTATTTTTGAATGAGTGCATCTCAATATCCTTTCAATACTGTGCTAAATTTGCTATTTATTTATTCATTTAATTATTTTATTTTTATTTTTTATTTTTTTTTAAACAGGATGGGGGGTAGATGAGCAGAGGGAGAGGGAGAGAGAAAATCTTAAGCAGGCTCCATGCCCAGCACAGAGCCTGATGTGGGGCTCAGTCTCATAGCTCTGAGATCATGACCTGAGCTGAAATCAAGAGTCGTATGCTTAATGGACTGAGACACCCTAGCGCCCCCAAATTTGTTTTTTAAAAAATCAGGTTCTTTAAATAAAATATGTCAGCAAAAGAAGAAATAAATAGAAAGGTTAGTTATAGAACTGAAGAGACTTTAATCCCCATATCATAAGTTTTCTGTTATACTCCTTCACTTATTCAAGGACTTTACTTACATATGTCTTTTCTTGTTTTAATAGGCATTTTTAAAAAATTATATATTAAGGGCCACCGTCACTCCCCTTTGGAAAGTCTTTCATATGGTGAAGTGTCTTTCATTTGGGTGAAGGATTTCTATGAAAATCCATGGGAATTTTATGGGTGGATATTTAATAAAGTCTGTTTCTGGATTGGAGTTTGGAGACAGATAGTATAACAGATTTAGACTCTATTGATCTACCAATAATAAACCTGTTCTGTGTTTACTCCATGGCTGACTCACATAAACATTTCCATTGATTGATTTAGATCATAGAGACTATCTAACTTAGAGAAATTAGTAACATTGTGTCCTCCCAATTCAGTGTATGTATAATGTTGCTCTAAAGTTCATAATATTTTCTGTCCCCATTTAATATGTACACTGCTTAGACCCATCACATAGATAATCAAGTAAAGAATATTTCTATGACCTGATGAGAGCAGTAGTGTAACAACATGGTGCCATAGTTTCGTTCAAAGGAGTAACCAGACTAATTTTCAAAAAAGCATTGAAAAAGAATTTTAATCTGTACTGGATCCTTTGAAAATTCATTACTCCCAGCAGAACAAATAGTACTAAATGTCACCCTTTTCTCCAACAATTTCCACAGAGTGACAGTTACTCAAAACTCTTTCCTATTTCTCTTCCCATTTTTCCTACTACCAATTTTGTTTTTGTTTTTTCCCTCCTTCATTCACCTTCTGAATCCTTTTTGCCCTTCATCTAGTCACTTTTCTAATGTAAACCTATTGTGCTATTTTTCTTCAATTTAGCCCTTCTAGCCATTTCCATGATGGGCAAAATAGAAAGGAACAGAGCATGACAGAGACCCAAGACAGATGGGAGTTGGACAAATGGGAGTGGAGAAAGTGAGGCATCAATGAATTTTGATTAGGAATACAATAATAGTTTGTCCCAGTAAAATGTACACTATCAAAAAACATCTGCAAAGAGCTTATAGCTACTCCTTATGTATCAGCCTCTATATTTCACATACAATCTTTAGCTTACTTGATTTTTCCAATAGATAGTATTCCTATAATTCCTAATAATGGGAAATCAACTTAAGGTAACTTAAAGATACAAAAGAAGTAAATGTAGGGACTAAATCTAAACTTAGGAACCACCCACCTGACACCACATGGTCCATGCCAAGCAAAGTGAACTGATGTTCTTCCGGGGATGATATGAAACATAATATATTAACTATTAGAACTATTAGAATAATTTGTTCAATGATAGACAACACTTAATGATTCCCAGAACCGTGTGAAAGAAAGAGGAAAGAATGAGGAGGAAATGAAGATTTTGGTAGGAGTCAGCCCAACGAGGTAATAATATAGTTCAAACTATGGGTCAAAGTTGTTAGAGTTTACCAAACTGTATCTGAGAAAGATTAATTTGACTCTGTGAACAAATGCTATCTTGAGATCTTGTTTCTGTCTATTAACTTCATCATTATCTTCCCCTATAAAATTATCATGATCTTACTCTATAACATATCTATTAATCTTTAGACATCATTTACATCATTTCCTCAATCTATGGTCTTTTTCCATGTTTATCTTCTGTGAAAAACAACAAACATCACAAATAATCAAACTTCTAACCTCAACTCTAACTTTCTTATTCACTTGTAGTTTTTACCTTTATTCTGGAAATATCACTCTACAGTTTCTTTACTGTTTTAACCTCCTCGGGCTATTGTAACTATTAGTCATACTGACACCATGAACCACTATGGTGGCTCAATCCGCTCACCTTTGTGCTGGAATCACATTTTTAACTGCTTTTGGACACTGTTCCTCAAATCTCACATTATTCCTTTCAACCCTATATGCTCAAAGCAGAATTCGTTATCTTTCCCACTGAATTTTTTTTCTCTATCTACCTAATTTAATGTGTATCCACTCAGGAAAGCACTTGTGCCAGACACACCTCAATTTCCTGCAGTGTTTTCACACTGATCCATCTGGTGCCATCCATTTTACCTCAGAAATGGTCACTTTGTTTCTTTCTCTCCTTTCTTTTCATTGTCTGAATTTAGACCCTCTTTGTTATATGGCTGAGAAGATATTATAGATACTTTCTTAATTAGTTTGCCTATACAAGATTTTCTATTCTGAGTCATTATCCAAACTGCTGACTGAGGTCTCCTTCTGCAGCATAATTAGATGCTTCTTCTTTAAAATATTGTTTAAAACTTTCTCTAAAATATTCAGTATCTTCCCCCTATTGATAAAATAGAGTTCACAGCATTTGAGCACATTAACCACAGCCTTTCAAGACATAATTGTACAATCACTGTCCAGCCACATTTTTAAAGTCCCTACCAGGCACCCTATAATCAAGTAGCTCTGGACTACTTGGTGGACACATTGTGAGGTTTTTATCTGTGTGCCTTTTATTTAAATTGTTTATTCTTCCTGAAATGCCCTTTATTTTCCCAATCCTCTCCAAGTGATAAATGCTACTTCTTCCATCATTCTCTTCTATGCGTGGAAAATCTGTATCTATCCTTCAAGCCCAGCTCAAAGATTTTCTCTTTCGTATCCCATTCTGCTTTTCTCTACCCTTGAAGAAAGGGAAGGGTACCCTCTTCTGTATCTTCTTAGCCCCTTGTACATATTTCTCTTAAAATAACGATTTATTTTTTCAGGTAACATTTATTGAACGAGTGTTATGTGCTAGAAGCTAGTGTATCTAGGAGATATGACAGTGTCATTTCTAGTCTAATGATTTGCTCTTGGAAACTTGCACTGTCATTTTAATTTATGCTTAATCTTTTTGCTAAATTGTTATTGTCTTTTAGCAATTTATCTTTTAGCAATTAATGAATATAGTATTACTCTGAAACATTTTGATGAGACTTATCCTATAATATTCATATTGCATTGAACTTACTTTTTCAAGAGGTCCCAATATATATTCACAGTCCCGCCATTTCTTGCATTGTGACAAAGAACAAACTTAAATGTAGTAACATATTGTAAGCCAGACAAACTTTTTTCTTTTCCTCCTAAGTTTAAGTTCCAGGGACAATGTCTAACCTGGTATTTTTTATACTTCATCAAAAATTAAATACTTTTAGAGAGGAAGATATTTATATACTTAGTGTTGCAGGATTAAATACAGAGGGAGAAATTACATATATATTAAATTATTATTATTTAATTTACTTAGTGGAACTACCTTATTTGATTTAACTGGAACAGCATAAAGAAGAATAATAACCAAGAAACCTTATTCTTGATCCTGTAGTTTTATTTTTTTTTAAAGATTTTATATATTTATTTGACAGAAGGAGAGAGTGAGCACAAGAAGGGAGGAGCGGCAGAGGGAGAGGGAGAAGTAGGCTCCCCACTGAGCAGGGAGCCCAACTTAGGGCTGGATCCCAAGACCCTGGGATCATGACTTGAGACAAAGGCAGATGCCCAAGCCACTGAGCCACCCAGGCACCCCTTGATCCTGTAGTTTAGCTGTTTTAGTATATGCATCTTGCTTTTTCTTCAAAACACTCTGCTTTCTTCTTAGGAAGAACATTATTGCCCATTTTAAGAGACATGATTGAAATTCAAAATAATATTTGTAGTAAAATTAAATATATAGAATTTGTGGGAGAATGTTGACATAATGTAAAAAAAAAAATGCAGTATTTTTTCCCTGAGTTGTAAAATGAAAGGTAATTTTTTTTTTTTTTAAGATTTTATTTATTTATTTGAGACAGACAGAATGAGAGAGAGAGCACATGAGAGGGGGGAGGGTCAGAGGGAGAAGCAGGCTCCCCGCCGAGCAGGGAGCCCGATGCGGGACTCGATCCAGGGACTCCAGGATCATGACCTGAGCCGAAGGCAGTCGCTCAACCAACTGAGCCACCCAGGTGCCCGAAAGGTAATTTTTTTTTAAATACCTGGTTTAAATCTTTTTGTAAGACACATAGAAAAAAGCTTTTAATTTGAATGAATGACTGGAACTTTGTTTCCACAATCTTAACTATGTACATTTTATTTGTTTCATGGAGCAAGGACAAGAAAACAACTCTTGGTAGCTGAAATACAACTTACATCTTTATTATTATTTAGAGCCAGTATAGTTTTTGAAAATTACATTGAGAATTCTTTTTTACAACAATTTAATGTCTCTGTGACTATGCTTCTGCCAGGGACTCTAGTGGTCACAGAATGACTGAACTGTTAGATTACATTGTCAAAATAGTCAACATAGTAATTCCAATTCAACAAAACAGCACTACCTTTTCAAGCTCGAAGAAAGACAATTTATACCAAAGAAAGTAGGGATTTTTGTGAAAGACTATATTGCAGTCCACTTATCTCAATTTACATACTACAGTTTTTATTTGCCTATTCGTTCTTTTTTTTAGTGTCATTTGTTTTGTTCACTTAACAAATTGTGTGCATGTGTGTGAATAATTATTGCCCACAGAGTGTGACAATCTTTGTGGCAATTTCAGCTGTCAGAATTTGATTTGAAAGAAAACTATAATTGTGAAATGGATTAGTTCTTAAGGAAGAGAAATAAACCAGAGAAAAAGGATTTGTGGTTTTTTGTTTTTTTTTTAATTTTAGTGATAGTCATTCTAATAGCACTCTCAACAGAGGCTGTTATTCCTTGTAAAAATAATGTGGATAAGCAAATCCTGGTCAAGAACAGAAGAGCACATGAGAATGAGAAAAGAGGTGCAAGTATAGTAAGTATAGTGTAAGTATAGAATAGGGCTTTACCACTGGTCAAGATGCCAGTCCCATCAAAGTGCCCATTGGCCAGGTATTTCCAGTGTAGAACATCATTGAACCAAGGGAAAAGAGAAGAGTTAGGATTCCTTATATAGTGTTTTGACAAATGAAATCATTTATACTGTTTTTCAGCTAACCAAAGTAAATATACTTTAAAGGAATGCAGAAATAAAATCTAAATTTTTCTATTATAGTAAATAATAATAATAATAATATCTTTCATATTTTGAGTGCTGCCAGTATGCATGCCACATTCTGTGTTAATGATTAATATATAATATTATATAATTTTCACAATGAAACCCTGAAATGTATACTATTATTCCTGTTTTACACATGTGAGAACTGATTTATAGAAAACTTAAATAACTTTACTGAAGCCATAAAAATCCCCCAATATGTCTGATCCCAAATATTTTTCATTATTTCAGTTTCTTTATTCCAAAAAATACTTACTGAGTTTATATACTTGGCAGAGAATGATGAATAAGACATAGTTCCTACCTTCACTCAGCCTTATGGTCTAGAGAGAAAGAGAACTGAACAAGGTATGAGAGTAAACTGATTAGCATTGTCAGAGTAGAAACACAGAGAGACATTGCAGAGCACAGTCCTCAACTGTCCCGGAAGATCTGACTTTTAAATTGAAACATAAGGTAGATCTGATATAAGAAATGGGTGAGGAGGGAAAAGTCTAAGCAGAGGTATAGAATCTGTCAAGGAATGGAGGCAAGGAAATACATCTTGTAGTGAAGCACCAAAAATAAGTCAGTTTGGGCTGGCTCCCTGAGTTTGCAGCGGGAGGAGGTGAATCGTGAACAAGGGTTCAATCCTGGAGATCCTTTGTATATACTATGTTTACTGATATTGGACATTTTACGGTAATTCTAAATTTTTGAAGAAACAATAATTTAAAAGTATTAGATGTATGTTCTAAAAGTGGATCCACACTCTGGAAAATGAACTGGAGAAAAACAAAACTTAATGCAGAAGGAGGCTGCCTGTGGGGCTCCAGGGAAGAAATGCTCATGGCTTGCACTGAAAATTCCAATCATAATGGAAGAAGAAATGATATTCCAGTGTTATATGGGAAGTAGAAAATAAAATTACCATGATTCAATGAGTCATCTGATGTGCGAGTTGATTGAGAAGCAGAGGTTTAGAGAAACAGCTTCATGCCTCTGGCTACAAGTAATAATAGAATGTAGGTTAAATTTTAACTTTTAAGAATATGTTTCTTGTTCAGTCTCCATAATACCAAACCAAGTGGAGTTAAAACTGTGAAAACAAATTTGAGCAATGGGTTAACTGTGGTACTTATTACTGAGAAAGGTGAAAATAGAGATGAGAAAGAGTCAGGTATTGGAAAGACTTTGGGCATTCTTGGAGTCTGATTTCAGAGAATCGAGTGCATATTATATTTAATTTGTGTTTAGTGAGATAACTTATGTGATTCACAATCACTACTATGGATAGTTACTTGTAACCACTGTAGTGTATGTTTGGTTTCTACTCATTGTGTTTATATACCCTACCTCGTGATACATAAGTGCAGGGCTAAGGGTCATGTCACAGTATGAGTATGCTTAATGACATTTGAAGTGTATGGGTGGTGAAAAACAAGAAACTAGTCTATGGGAAATTATTCCAAATCTTGAAGCTCATATATAAAAGAAATGTATAGAGAAGTGGCCTCAGATTTGACAACCACCCACTTTCTATGGCACTTTCAATAATAGGTCATGAAATTTAAGGCAACTTTTCTAAAATAATTATGATTTAAAATTTTTATCACACATTCAAGAGAAAAGATTGGATTAACATTTTATTCTCCCTGTAGAAAATATGATAAGGATAATTAAAATATCTAGCTAAAAAAAATAAAAGGAAAAGGTATTATAGAGCTGTTAGTGAGTTAATTAATAAAAACATTGTTAGTTTTTGAGTTAATCGATGTTTTATATCGATGTAAATTTTTAAAGATATGTGATATATTATAATTTCACATTTTGAATATCTATTTTCGTATCTAATTTTGCATTTGTAATTTTATATTCTTTTCCTTAAAGAACGTCTATCAAACGTTAATAACCATAACCATTTGGATATGCCTCTGGTGGGAGCTGATGACAAAATGTCATCTGTAAAGGAATACGTGGAAGGAGAGTCAAAGGTGAAAGGTTGATATTTTCCTCAATAGCACAACTGGGTGTATGAGACCGTGTTGGGATTGCACATTAGCAAGAGATCCAGTTATTACACATTGAGGATATAGTACTCACTGTAAGATACGTGTTGGGTTGCTTAGCTTATGATGAGGAAGAGAAATCCTTTAAATTATAGGTCTTACTTACTTACATAAAGGTATGATTCAGTATTAACAAGGAAGCATAGACACTCTGGATTAGAAGTTCTCAAACTTCAGTGTGCCTAAAAGAATACCTAAAGAACTTTATAAAGTTCTGAATTTTGGACTCTACCTCCAGATTTTCTAACCAGGAACTAGGAATTGCTTTTGTTTAACCCACACTCCAGGTGACTTTTTAAAAGTTTATTTATTTTATTTTTTTGAAGATTTTATTTATTTACTTGAGAGAGAGAGCGAGAGCGAACACAAGCAGGGTGAAGGGCAGAGGGAAAAGCAGACTCCCCTCTGAGCAGGGAGCCTGATGAGGGACTCAGTCCTGGGACTCAGAATCATGACCTGAGCCAAAGGCAGACGCTTAACTGACTGAACCACCCAGGCGCCCCAGTGCTTTTTTTTTTAATTTAAATTCAGTTTAGTTAACATTAGTATACTATTAGTTTCAGCGATAGAATTTAGTGATTCATCATTTGCATATAATACCCAGTGCTCATTACATCGAGTGTCCTCCTTAATGCCCTTCACCCATTTATCCCACCCCCCCACCTCCCCTCCAGCAACCTTCAGTTTGTTTCCTATAGTTAAGAGTCTTAGGGTTTGCCTCCCTCTCTGTATCTATTTTATTTTATTTTTCCTTCCCTTCCCCTATGTTCATCTGTTTTGTTTCTCAAATTCCACATATGAGTGAAATCATATGGTATTTGTCTTTCTCTGACTGACTTATCTCACTTAGCATAATACCCTCTAGTTGCATCCATGTCGTTGCAAATGGCAAGATTTCATTATTTTTGATGGCTGAGTGATATTCCGCTGCGTGTATATATATATATATATATATATATATATATACACATATATATATCTCACATCTTCTTTATTCATTCATCTGTCGATGGACATCTAAGCTCTTTCCATAGTTTGGCTATTGTGGACATTGCTGCTATAAACATTGGGGTGCATGTGCCCCTTCAAATCACCATTTTTGTATCCTTGGATAAATACCTAGTAGTGCAATTGCGGGGTCATAGGGTAGTTCTATTTTCAACTTTTTGAGGAACTTCCATACTGTTTTCCAGAGTGGCTATACTAGTTGACTTTAGCACAGACATCCCCCAAACAACTTTGTAGACTATTGATCTTGAGGCAGTGTGGGTTTCCATTATGCAAGTGGTTTGGGGTATCTCTTCTTAAAATCCGCCCCCCACACTTTTGAGTGTCTGAAGTAGATTTAGATTGCTAATCAGGAAATGTTCTTGGAAAAGAAAAAAAAAAGCCTCTAAATATAATACAATATTATAATAAAGAATATGTATAATAATGGGAACATAATGGGATTATCTATGTATAAATAAGTGGATTTGTTAATGCCAAGATGAATGGTTTTGGCTTTAGAAGCCTCAGAAATTAGTTATGGTGCCAAAAAAGGAAAAAAAAATCAAATCACATACAAATCCCTGTCCAATTTCAATGATTTAATACATTTATTAGATGTATTTCGTATGCTTTGAAGAAGTCACCTCAGGATGCATCTTCTTATTCTCAAAAATTAATTTTTGAGACTATGTCTGCAACAAATATCTTAAAATTGAATTAAGAACCTTTGACATATTATTTTTAAACCAACTCTACTGAGGCATAATTTTTGTAGTCAGATTATTCTGATTATAAAAAATAGTGCCTCTTTTTAATCTTCGATTATGCAAATTAATTTTTAGAAATGAACAAAAATAACTTAGAGTAACATTGAGAGATAAAGTAGGTAGAGGTCAGTGGCTCAAAAACAAGACAAGGATAGTATGCAATGAAATTAATGTACTTAAATGAGGCGAATCTAGTAAATTTTTAAAGGGAATTTTAAAAGAAAAGAGAGTTGAACCTTTAAGATTAATCCAGTGTTAATGTCTACGGAGCACAATATTTAGATACAAGGGCTCTAGGAGGATTTTAAAGTTGCTCTTTAGCTGAAACTTGTTTTCTAGAAGAGGATTTCAGGACCAAGGCCCTGGAGTCTTTTGCCCAGGAGAAAGCATCAAGATGCATTGGGAACCCAGTGTTGGGACTTCTAACCTGTACAGCTTTTTATTTTGCTTTCAGTTACACCAACCTTTTGTGAGATGCGATATATTAAACTCTTGATTTTTAAATTTATATCAGTGTGAGAATTCACTGAGGTCACATTTTAAATCCCTATTTGAACTAATGAATCATTTGTGCAGGTGTTATCTACACTTAAATTAAAGATTGTCCCACCAAAGGAGCTATGTCAGACACTGGGTAAGAGAAACACATCTAACTCTATGTGCCATGAAAAGTAGCATAGACAAACATTTTTAAAGAGAAGATAAAATACTTTGTGTACTATTTGTATTTATAAGAATCTTAGCATGTGGTCTGATTGGGTGATATGTAGAGAGAAGGAATGATACTTTGTTCCAGGGTATAGATATTATCTAGTAGATTCAATTAACTTTTAAATCTCTCAAATAAGAAAGATGGGAGATAGAGAGGTTAGAAATTAAAAAAAAAAAAAAATAGCAAGGAAAAGAATGCAGGCTAACCAGTTCTCTAGAAGTGACTCCTGTTACTAAAATCAGTATTTTTATTTTATTTTCTTCCCTGAGCACTCAGGTTGGGTATGGGGAAATTTCCAAGGTTGCACAATTTTCATGAGCAAAGGAGCACTTAGAGTTTATTATGTAAATTAAGCATATAATAAATAAATAAATAAGATATGAGTGAAGTCAAATGTGGATTTTGGTTCAGATTTTTTACTTTTAGTCTTCTTTGCTGACATTTACTGCAATATTTTGCCACCATTGTTTGTAGAATCCTTTTGTATATTATCAATGATATTTAGCATATTCTGGCTGTCCATGAAGGAATTGAAATTTCTTTTCTTTAATTTTTTTAATTTTTAAATTTCTAACCTGATTACAACACTGCTACCATTTAACTATTGATTAAAAAAAAGTTTCTTTCTTTCCTGTGTTTTTCCTCAGTGAATTTTTTAATAATTCTTTTACTATAATTAATTAAAACATTTATTGAAGAATGTCTAAGACACATAATGATATTTACATAATTGCGTTCATAGTTCAAATCAAAGAAACAATAAATATCCTTGGGAAACAAGAGTATGAATGTATGTAATGAATAATAATTAATAAGTAGATAATTAAAAACATAATGAGGTATTGTGTTAATATACCTACTTTTAAGTTGTAATAATTGAAATCCATTTAGTCTTCTTTGAATAAATAACATAGTTGGGGAAGCTAAAACATTTAACAAATATGAGGTGGCAGGTTCTTGTATATGTTAAGTCTTTATTATCCAAATGTTAACTAGTTCTTAAATCTAATTAGTTTTTTTAAATACATTTTAAAGTAGCTTAAACATTTAAGTACTTTATAGAAGTTATTTAATCATGGTGGAAGATATCAACTTTAATTGTATAGCAGTTAAGACTTGTTCATATCAAACACCAGAATCCTTAAAATTTGCTTTTTTCTCATGTTTGCTTACACTTTCACTTTCTCATTCATTGCTAATAATCTCTCAAAAAGATATATATTATGGGTATCACACACAGAGATTTTGTTTCATGAGCATATTCATAGCACTTGTTGTCCATTCTCCTATAGAATATAGATTTTTGTTAATAATCTAGATTGATCTTTGACCACAAGCCAATGGACTTTTATTTTTTTATTTTTTTTATTTATTTTTTTTTTTTTTAAAGATTTTATTTATTTATTTGACAGAGACACAGCGAGAGAGGGAACACAAGCAGGGGGAGTGGGAGAGGGAGAAGCAGGCTTCCCGCGGAGCAGGGAGCCCGATGCGGGGCTCGATCCCAGGACCCTGAGATCATGACCTGAGCCGAAGGCAGACGCTTAACGGCTGAGCCACCCAGGCGCCCCAAGCCAATGGACTTTTAAAATATACTCATCCACTCCTCAAGGAGAAGAACATCCAATGCATGAGTAATCTACAGATTTATCTTATTTTAGTGGAAAAAACCTTACAGGCATACCACAGAGATACTGTGGGTTCAGTTTCAGACCACCACAATAAAGCAAATATCACAATAAAGCAAGTTGAATAAACTTTTTGGTTTCCTAGTGCATATAAATGTTATGTTTACATTATATTGTAGTTTGTTAAGTGTGCAATAGCACATGTCTGAAGAAACAATGTACATACCTTAATTAAATAATACTTTATGGCTACAAAATGCTAACCATCATCTGAGGTTTCAGTGAATTACAATGTTTTTGCTGGTGGAGAGTCTTGCCTCAATATTGAGGCCTGTTGACTGATCAAGGTGGTGGTTGTTGAAGGTTGGGCTTGCTGTGGCCATTTCTTTTCTTTTCTTTTCTTTTAAGATTTTATTTATTTATTTGAGAGAGCAAAAGTGAGAGAGATCACAGAGGGAGAGGGAGAAGCAGACTTGCTGCCGAGTAGAGAGCCGGATGTGGGACTCAATCCCAGGACCCTGGGATCATGACCTGAGCCAAAAGCAGATGCGTAACTAACTGAGTCACCCAGGCACCCCTACTGTGGCCATTTCTTAAAATAAGTCAACCCTGAAGTTTGCCACCTCCATCAACTCTTCCTTTCATGAATAACTTCTCTGTAGCATGCAATACTGTTTGATAACATTTTATCCATAGTAGAACTTCTTTCAAAATTGAAGTCAATCCTCTCAACTCCTGCTGCTGCTTTATCAACCAAGTTTAGTAATATTCTAAATCCTTTGTTGTTATTTAAATAGTCTTCACAGCATCTTCACCAGGAGTAGATTTCCTATCAAGAAGCCACTTTATTCGCTTATTCATAAGAAGAAAATCCTCATCTATTAAGATATCATCATGAGATGACAGCAATTCAGTCACATCTCAGGCTCCACTTCTAATTCTAGTTCTCTTGCTGTTTCCACCACATCTGCAGTTACTTCCTCCACTGAAGTCTTGAACCCCTCAAAGCCATCCAGGAGGGTTGGAATCAACTTCTTCCAAAGCTCTGTTAATGTTAATATATTGACTTCTTCCTATGAATTACAAATGTTATTAATGTCATCTAGAATGGTGAATCCTTTCCAGAAGGGTTTTGATTGACTGCCCAGATCCATCAGAGGAATTACTACGTATGGCAGCTAAAGCTTTTTGGAATGTAGTTCTCAAATAATAAGACTTCAACGCCAAAATTAGTCCTTGATCCATGGGCTGCAGAAAGGGTGTTGCATTAACAAGCGTGAAACATTAATCTCATTGCACATCTCCACCAGGGTTTTTGGATGACCCAGGTACATTGTCAATGAGCAGTGATATTTTGAAAGGAATCTTTCTTTTTTCTTTTTTTTTCCTGAGCAATAGGTCTCAACAGTGAGCTTAAAATACTCAGTAAATCATATTGTAAACAGATGTGTTGTCATCCAGGCTTTCTTATTCTATTTGTAGAACACAGACAGATTTATCTTATTTTAGTGGAAAAAACCTTACAGGCATACCACAGAGATACTGTGGGTTCAGTTTCAGACCACCACAATAAAGCAAATATCACAATAAAGCAAGTTGAACAAACTTTTTGGTTTCCTAGTGCATATAAATGTTATGTTTACATTATATTGTAGTTTGTTAAGTGTGCAATAGCACATGTCTGAAGAAACAATGTACATACCTTAATTAAATAATACTTTATGGCTACAAAATGCCATACAAAATGCTGAACCCATGATTTTTAAAGGCCCAGGGATTTTTGGAATGCTAGATGAACAGGCTTGAACTTCAAGTCATCAGCTACATTAGCCCCTAACAAGACAGTTAGCTTATCTTTTGAAGCTTTGAAGCCATTCGTTGACTTCTCCTTTCTAGTTATGAAAATCCTAGATGGCATCTTCTTCCAATAAAGGGCTGCTTTGTCTACACAAAAAAATCTTTGTTTAATGTAGCCACCTTCATTAATGATCTCAGCTAGATCTTCTGGAGAACTTGGTATAGCTTCTACTTTAGCACTTGCTGCTGCCCCTTGCACTTTGATGTTATAGAGATGGCTAATTTATTTATTTATTTATTTATTTTATTATTATGTTATGTTGATCACCATACATTACATCATTAGTTTTTGATGTAGTGTTCCATGATTCATTATTTGCGTATAACACCCAGTGCTCCATGCAGAACGTGCCCTCCTTAATACCCATCACCAGGCCAACCCATCCTTCCACCCCCCTCCCCTTTAGAACCCTTAGTTTGTTTCTCAGAGTCCATCATCTCTCATGGTTCATCTCCCCCTCCGATTTTCCCCCTTCATTCTTCCCCTCCTGCTATCTTCTTCTTCTTCTTTTTTTTTAACATATAGTGTATTATTTGTTTCAGAGGTACAGATCTGTGATTCAACAAGAGATGGCTTGGGGGCGCCTGGGTGGCTCAGTTGGTTAAGCGACTGCCTTCGGCTCAGGTCATGATCCTGGAGTCCCTGGATCGAGTCCCACATCGGGCTCCCTGCTCGGCGGGGAGTCTGCTTCTCCCTCTGACTCTCCTCCCTCTCATGCTCTCTGTCTCTCATTCTCTCTCTCTCAAATAAATAAATAAAATCTTTAAAAAAAAAAAAAAAAAACAAGAGATGGCTTTTTTCCTCAAACCTCATGAACCAACCTCTGCCAGCTTCAGACTTTTCTTCAGCTTCTTCACCTCTCTCAGCCTTTGAGCCTTGCTCTGGATTAAGCTTGGGTTTTAAGGGAATGTTGTGACTGGTTTGATCTTTCCAGACCAGGAAAACCTTTTCCATATCAGCAATAAGGCTGTTCTGCTTTTTTATCATTTGTGTGTTCACTAGAGTAGCACTTTTAATTTCTTTCAAGAACTTTTCCTTTGCATTCCCAACTTGATTGTTTGGTGCAAGAGGCCTAGCTTTTGGTTTCTCTCAGCTTTCAACATGCCTTCCTCACTAAGCTTACTTATTTCTAGCTTTTGATAGAAAGTGAAAGACATGGAACTCTTCCTTTCACTTGAACACTTAGAGGTCATTTCAGGGCTGTTAACTGGCCTAATTTTAATATTCTTGTCTCTCAAGGAATAAGAAGGCACAAAGAGAGGGAGAGGCATCGGGGGAACGGTTGGCTGGTAGTCAGAACGCATATAACATTTATCTGTTATGTTCACTGTCTTATATGGGTGTGGCTTGGGCACCCCAAGATAATTACAATAGTAACATTAGGGATCACTGATCACAAATCAACATAACAAATATAATAATAATGAAAAAGTTTGAAATGTTACGAGAATTACAAAGATGTGACCCAGAGATGCATAGTGAGCAAATGTTGGAAAATTGGTGTTGATAGTTTTGCTTGACACAAAATAGTCACAAATCTTCAATTTGTAAAGCACAATATCTGTGAAGCACAATAAAGCAGAGTGCAATAAAACAAGATATATCTGTAATTGTTTTTTATGATAGTAAAATGATTTTAAGAATGATATTCATGACTTCTCAAGGTCTGAGGGAAAAAAAGGTGAAAATATGTGAATCAGAAGATTGTGGATTGAGATCCTACAAATTAAAAGATTGAAGTGGCTAGATTTTTTGGACATATAAGGACATAGATAAAGTCCATATATAAAATATATTTTTAATCAGTACTTACTCTGTGTGTGTCTGTATTTTTAAAGAAAGTATAATGGATATTAAAATGAATTCTAGCTTTAGGATATGCCAATATTTGCTGTGCTTTCTCTGAATTAGATTACACCTTAAATATATTAATTATGGTGCAGTAGAAATTTGAAGGTATCAAATGAAAGAAACATTCACTAATTCCCTATCAAAGTTGATGCCCAACCAAAATCTGAATATTGGCTATATAATCTTTTTTTTTTTTTAAAGATTTTATTTATTTATTTGACAGAGAGAGACACAGTGAGAGAGGGAACACAAGCAGGGGAAGTGAGAGAGGGAGAAGCAGGCTCCCCGCGGAGCAGGGAGTCCGATGTGGGGCTCGATCCCAGAACCCCGGGATCACGACCTGAGCCGAAGGCAGACGCTTAAGGACTGAGCCACCCAGGCGCCCCGGCTATATAATCTTATATCCTTCCTTGACAGTGTCTTTCATCATCAACCTTCTTGGATTTCCCAGGTATCATTTCTCCTACGTGACTGCAGGCACATGATGGTAAAATAGTCCCTAAGTCTTTGCATTGGCTTTATGATGGAGGCTGGCCAAGCAGAACTAGGGCTGAGCTTCCCCCAAACTGAGGAAGTATTTTGAGTTCCCCCACCTACTTAAAAAACATTTTATAGGAGTACCTGGGTGGCTCAGTCGGTTAAGCGTCTGCCTTCGGCTCAGGTTATGATCCTGGGGTCCTGGGATGGAGTCCCACATCGGGCTCCTTGCCTGGCAGGCTCCTTGCTTCTCCCTCTCTCTCTGCTGCTCCCCCTGCTTGTGCTTGCTCTCTCCCCCTGTCTCTCTCTCTGTGTCAAATAAAAAATAAAATCTTTAAAAAAAACATTTTATAGGACAGAGCATGTTACCCCTTTTAAAGTTTATATTTAAAGCTTTTTGGAAGGGGCACCTGGGTGGCTCAGTTGGTTGAGCGACTGCCTTCGGCTCAGGTCATGATCCTGGAGTCCTGGGATCGAGTCCCGCATCAGGCTCCCTGCTCAGCGGGGGGTCTGCTTCTCCCTCCGACCCTCTTCCCTCTCGTGCTATCCTCATTCTCTCTCTCAAATAAATAAATAAAATCTTTAAAGCTTTTGGAAGAATCCTATTGGTGTTTTCCTTGGGAAGTAAAGTGACACACCTTTTCCTTAAAGCTGTCTAACCAAACTTCAAAATGGCAAATAAAGAGGGAGTATTAGCAAAGTGATTATTCAACAAAGGAACGTTAAACTACGGGACTGCATAGATAGTTCATTCTCCCTCATGGCAGCCCTGGCTCTATCTTTCTGGGAAGGATACTGCATCTTAAGAATACACCTCAAGAATGAGGTCACAACTCACTTAAAACTCAAAGTTCCTAAAAACAAAAGATCATTTACATGGCAGGCACCAGGATGTCCAGGCTTCATGGAATTTTTCCAAGTTCTGTCATCACTGGGTCTAATAAAAATTAACAATCTTCTGAAAATGGTCAGAAAATATGAAGAAAATATTTGAAGTCAAAAGAAATAGAAATATTACAATGATACAATCTTTTGCACTGACACTAAAAAACAGTAACAAGTTGTAAGTTAGGGTGTGGGACAAAAGTAAGGTTGGGGTGTAAATTTTGGCACTATATTTCGAGGGCAATTTGCCTAAGTGCCTCAAAAGTTCTAAAAATCAATTCTTTTGTGAAATCTCACTTTTACTCATTAAGTTTCTTTCTTGCTCCTCCTCCTTCTTTTAGGTAAGACAAGTAACCAGAAATTACCTACAGAATTGTTTATTGCAACTTTTAATTTTACCTATTACCTATTTTTGGACCTTAAGGTAGTTCCTGATTTTTAAAACTTTAAAAAGTATGGAAAATTCATGTAATAAATGGTCTATCATGATCTTATTAAATTAATTATTTAGAATTAGATTTACCAATATGAAGGTTTACCACAAAATATTTTTGAGTTAAAACAAAAAAGCAAGGTACAGAGCAATATAGTGAATACTTCAAAAAAATCCAGCAATTTGTATGTATTTTTTTCTAGATAGAAAAGTCTACAGGAATATTTAAAAATGTAGTAGCAGTTATTATCTTTGAGTGGTGAACTTCGGAAGATTTGATTCTTGTCCCTTTTGATTATCTTCCACTTCTTATATTTTAATTAAATATAACTTGTGCAATTACAACATCACAAAACTTGAACAGAAAAATAATAACAGTCTTCTACATAGTCACATAACATGACTTAATATGTGTTTTGTTAAAGGATACTGTTTCTCAATAATTTCTTAACTGTGGGGAAAAAAAAAGTAAAATCATTGGCATAATGTGAGAAAATGTGTGCATTTATATCTCTTCCTGAAAACATTATGAGGCTTGATTTATATTCCTTTAGGCCCCCATGGCTACCTTTTCTAATTTCCTATTAACATTAAAATGTTACATTAGACCTTTTCTTTTGATAGAGTAATAATTACTTTCATGAGGATTCATTTAAATTCTCATGACATGTGTCTTCTGCAGAGAAGTACTTAATTATCTCTGTTACTTATAGTTATGTTTAGGAAACCCATTGAACTTTTATTCATATTTCACAATTATCCAAATAACATAAGCTTTCCTAGCTGGGACCTCTGTCCTCTATCACATTAACTAATAAAGATGCTCTTCTCATTTGATAGTTTGGGGTTTAGACATATGTCTACAAAAGAGTAACCATTCTATGAAAACCACTCTCTCACCATTTTTTAATTTTCCCCCTAGAGGACTGTCATACGTTTTAAGTATTTGTTTGATCATGGAGATAAAGTAGAAGGAGCTGGAAATTTCATTTATTCCATGCCTTTGATTTTGGAGAATACTAGAGAAGGAAATTCTTGACAATATCATAAAGGGTATGTGCCTATGATGCTTCCAACCTCCTTGGTACTTAATATTCAATCTTTTTATCTGTGGTATGTCTTCATGATTGCCTCCATCTCCATAATGCTTTCCTTTTATTTTTTATTCACAAAGCTGTAAATAAATGATAAGGTTTCATTCCTTCTAGGGATAGTTGCTACCATTATAGACCAGTGACTTAAACACATGGAATTTTAGGTATCAGCCAGAACTTGAGAAAGACTTGAGAAGAAGGAAGCATTGGGGCCTATTTTGGAAGTGTAATTTTTTTTTGCAGTCTCAATAATTTAAAAGAGGTTGAACGCCAACCGATTGATTGAGTGATTTCCAGGTGGGTTTTTAGCGCAAACATCTGTAGTGCCTACACATGTGTGTGGGGTGTTACAGGGACTGAAGGCACTGATGGCATTTATTCTCTAGAAATCAGTGGTGCTAACTGTATTCCCAAAGCAAAAATTGTTACTCTCAAAATGCCACTAATCTCCAAATTGAGAAAAACTCCTTTGGTGGTTATGAGAGCAGCTCTGTGTCAGTCAGATGAGTGTTCATGTTCTCATCATGCCACTTCCTAGTTTGATGATATTAAGAAAGTCTTTCAACTTTCTAAACAGTCACATAATCTGATTTGTCAAATGCAAACAACAGATTTTTTTGTGAGTATTAACTGAAATATACAAATTGTTTAATTTAGCATGTGTCTAAAAATAAATTCAATAACTATGACTATTTGTTGTATTGTTTTATTATCTCCCACACAAAAAAAGTCTTTTAAAAATGTAGCAACTTGGAGGGGCGCCTGAGTGGCTCAATCATTAAGCATCCGCCTTCGGCTCAGGTCGTGATCCTGGGGTCCTGGGATCGAGCCCCACATCAGGCTCTCTGCTCAGCAGGAGGCCTGCTTCTCCCTTTCTCACTCCCCCTGCTTGTGTTCCCTCTCTCGCTGTCTCTCTCTCTGTCAAATAAATAAATAAAATCTTAAAAAAATAAAAATAAAATAAAAAAATAAAAACGTAGCAAATTGGGGCGCCTGGGTGGCTCAGTCGGTTAGGCGTCTGCCTTCGTGGTCTCGGAGTCCTGGAATCAGGCCCCGCATCGGGCTCCCTGCTCCGTGGGGAGCCTGCTTCTCCCTCTCCCTCTGCTTGCTGCTCCGCCTGCTTGTGGTCTCTCTCTCTCTCTCTCTGTTAAATAAATAAATACAATCTTTAAAAAAAAGTAACAACTTAAAATAACAAAAAGTGAGTCTTACTGCATAAAGAGTGTATTAAAATATTGACTGTATTCAAGCAGTGTGAATATTCTACCTATTTTCCAGCCTATCCTTGACACATAAACTAAACTTCAGCCATAGGAATCATTTGGTGTGCCAGTAATATGGCATGTTTTCCCCATGTGATGATCTCTCTTTTGTTTGGAATGCCATCCCCCATGTCGTCAGCTTGGCAATCTCACCTTTTTATATTAAAATGATTAAAAAATGCCTTTTGGGGGGGAAGTTTCCCTTGTACCTGTATCAGTTTTTTCTGATTGATAGTGAAATTACTCAACATACTACAGCCAAATAATGAGGGTATTTGTTGCATAACATAACAAAAGGTGTAGAGATTAGTGGGATGGAGTGCAGAAGCACCTTAGGGTAGCCCAACAATATCTTCTAAAACTCAGTGATGAATGTCTTTCCACCTTGCCATCCTCGCTGTGTTTGGTTTGTCCTCAGACTTATTCATCCTCGGGCTCTGATGATGACTGAGGTTGCACCAGATTTCAAATGCTCACAACATAAAGCAATGCAGGAGAGCTCCTTCTCTCAAGTCTTTTTTTAATAGAAAGAAAATTGTTTCCTGGGGAGAGTTTTAGCAGACTACTCTCTACCTCAGTTGTCATTGATTAACATTGGGACACATGTGTATGCCCAGCTGCTAAAACCACCACTGGGAAGGCAAGCCAATGGCTTTCCCTGCCTCTGCAGTGGGATGTGGGGTTTTTCAAAAGTGGCAAAAATAGCTGTTGGGTAGGTAACTGAAAGTGTCTTCTGCAGGCCTTCTCTGCATCTCAGCTGTCCCACATTCTCAATTGTCCATAGTACAAGGTCCTCCATTTGCTGCGCTCTATTGATACCCAGACACACCTATATTAACACCTACTTCCTATTATTGTAAATATTTCTGTTTTTGCCTACACCTCAGCAACTTATGGGTAGAAATGCTGTTGTCTTCATCGTTATATTCTCAGTGCCTATTTTGGTTCGCCATAAGTGAGGACTAATTAAAGGAGTAAGTTTTAAAGTCTTTCAAAATAGGAAACAAGAAATTATGATTGAGAAATATCTTTTCAAATCAAAATTGGAACTTGAGATGAGTAAAATTTTAGTCTTTGAAGAGTCCTTAATGGTTAAAACACAGCATAACAGAGAGAAGATGTTGCATCAGCCCGAAAGAGCCAAAGCCTAACCATCTGCTTCGTATTTCACTAAGCCTAGAGATGAGAAAAAAGATGTGAATTTTGGTACCCCCTGGGAGATTGGAAGAGGATCATACAGGATTTAGAGAATAGAACTTGCGAGGAAATGTCAATAATTTAGGCTTTTTCTTTTACATTTACGAAGGAAACCTGTCAAAATTTTCCCCTTCCTTAACAATGTAGTATATGAAATAATTCTGCAGATTCATTTCAGAGGGCTTTTGAGAAAGACAGGTAAAAAAAGAAATAGACCATTTCTACTGAAATTTCAGAAAAGGATACAGAACTGTAAAGCTTTAGTCCAATGATAATAGAAACTCGAGTCAACCATGTTGAATGTGTCAGTTTTATTCCACTGAGAAATACATCCTTTGTCTCTTGCTAAATAAAAGACAGGGTTTTTACTTTGGTACTTTTTGTTTTTTCTTGGTAAAGAAGCAGTTCTAAACAGGTCCATGCTGAGTGTGTTACAATTTTCCATATCACTGCCTACAGAAAAAAAAAAAAATACCAACCAACCAACAATGTTTAAGTGATCAAGGGGAAAAAAAAAATACAACTTTCTCCCTGAAAATTAAATGTCAAATTGGATTTGAAATGTTTACAGAGATACTTTTCATTTGTTCATTATGATAGAAATGATAAATGAGCAAAGCTTCTTCCTGGGGATAATGTACTTTAAATTTTCGATTTTGTCCTGGTTTTATATAAGGTGTTTTGTAAGTACAAATTGCCATTTGCAGCACCAAAACCACCTGGTGTTTAATAAAGCATAGGGTGACTGCAAATTTGGTAGCTGATAGAAAGCATAAAAATATGCAATTAGTTATAATTTTCTCATGATAGAAATAGATCACATTTTTGCACTTTTTCATTTCATGAGAATAGAAACATGTATACACACACAGACTCACTTCCCAATTCATATATTTCCCAGAGATGTCATTTATTTGAGCACTTATAATGTATTCTTCATTAAACCTTGTCATGTGCTTCTAGTTATTATTGCTGGCCTTAGTCATGTGCAGATGTATTTTAACTGTCATTAGACATCAAGGAGAAGAAGAGGTATTTTATTTAAGTAGGTGGCGTTGAAACTAACAGAAAGCAACTTAGGAGAAAAGGGCCTTTAAATTCATGGTAAAGTACCTAACAGCTTGTCTGTTTCCTACTTACCAAGTCAGACTTTAAATAAAGTGATGCTTGGGCTGTGAGATGTAACTGGGGTGTGGTATTGGTTTCCTATTGCTGTTGTAACAAATTATCACAAACTTAGTGGGTTAAAGCGGCACATTTGTGTTATCTTTCAGTTCTGGAGGTCAAAAGCCTAAGTAGTGTCCATAGGACTGAGTTCTTTTGGGGGCTCCAGGTGAGAATCCATTTTCTCGCCTGTCTCGGCTTCTAGAGGCTGCCCGCATTGCTTGGTGCCTGGCCCCAGTCTCAGATGGCTGCAAACCTCCGCTTCTGTTTTCACATCTCTCCTCTCTGATTTCCCTCTTATAAGAACTCGTGATTATATTGGGCTCACCTGGGTAATCTGGGCTAGTCTCCCCACCTCATGGTCCTTAGCTTAATCACATCTGCCCAGTCCCTTTTACTGAGTAAAGTGACATAGTCTCAGGTCTGGGAATTAGGATATGGACATCTTTGGTACCATTATTCAGCCCCCTCAAAGAACTCTTATTCAAGCATTTGGTTAAGCTCTCTTAATTAGTCTTAGCTTTGGGGATAATGGAGATCTGGTACAGTGGTATGCTAATTTTAAAATACAACAATATCTGTACATACAGTATGAGGGTATATGCACATATGTCTGTAGTTAGAGTAATTAAGTTTCTAAATTATCAATAATGACTCAGCAGGATAATGGAAATTGTTAATTAAAAATCATGTTATCATTGAAATGTGGATACTCTTGTCAAAAGTTCAGGAAAAAAAAGGAAGTAAAAAACCCAGTGAATCACTGAAGTGGTGATTAGCGAAAGTTTATTGTGTGCACACCAAAAAGATAGTTTGCAAGTGGGGAGTACTCAAACCAACACATGGAATGAGGCTTAGAGGTATATTGTTGTTTTTGTTTTTTTTTATTATGTTAATCACCATACATTACATCATTAGTTTTTGATGTAGTGTTCCATGATTCATTATTATAAATCAGCTTGTACGGTGTAGAAGCAGGGACTATTCGTCACGGTGATTGGTTACAATATTAGAATTTTCTTAAATGGAAGAGAATTGGTTAGTGGTTGCCTCATATCCATTTTGGGGAACAATTTAAGTTTTACTTAAATTTTCAAAGGCATAAGCAAGAAGTGACCCAGGTCAAGTTAGCCTCGTTTATCTTGCAAAATAATCTAAATTAAGCTTTGCTTGTATGACTAAAGCAGTTTGTCTGTTCAGTGAATTTTCAAGGCTGTTCTCCATTTGTGTTTGATTTTAAAAGTCTTCATTACTAATTGCCCCCTTAATACAAGCTTGGGCAGATTTTTAAGGATGGATTTAACAAAGATAAATGATACTATGAATTACAGTCTTATAATGGATAATATGGTTTATTTTTTATTTTTATTTATTTATTTTTTAGACTTTATTTATTTATTTGACAGAGAGAGAGCACAAGCAGGGGGAGTGGCAGGCAGAGGGAGAGAGAGAAACAGACTCCCCACCGAGCAGGGAGTCTGACACAGGCTCAATCCAAGGACCCTGGGATCATGACCTATCATGAAGGTAGATGCTTAACAGACTGAGCCACCCATACGCCCCAATATGGCTTATTTTTAATCAACCAGGCATTTTGTGGAGGAGAACTAATGCCTTGATAAAATGAAACTGCCAGGTTTGACCAATTTTTGACCTACATTTCCTCACACCAACCTTCTTAATATAATCCAAATATATTTCCTATTTCTATTAAACATAGACTTAAAATGGTTAGTTACATTTTATCTTACACTTATGATAATGATATTTCTAAAGGAATGATCTTTAAAGAAAAACACTATCATTAATATATTTGGCTAAGTTAGCATTGCATAACCAGCTATTGTAAAAGTGTAATTTTCAGTATAGTCTTTAAGAGACTCTGGAGGATAACATTGAACCTCTCTCAAGTTTGATTTTTAGTTTTCATGGATGCTTTAATTTTATATGGTATAATCTTTAGTATTCAGGTTATTTTATTTTAACCATGGGAGAACTTAGTTTATTTTTGGCGATTAACTAAATAAAGCTATTTATCTTTCTGATAATAAAATATAAAACACTGGTATTGTTTTGGTTTTCCTCCGCCCTACCCCATCCAAAAATAACGTATAATTCTTTTTGGAAAATATGATTTTTTTCCATTGAAATCACCTTGTTAGGGCAAATATGAAGTCTTACGACAGAACCTTCTGCCCCCCAGGAGCTCATCACCAGTGGCTGCAATACACAGAGTAAAATATAGTAGGCGCTGTTTGGTAGTTTGGGTGGAATGTTCCACGTTTAATATATGTGCTGCCGAAGCGAGCACTTGGTGGAATGCTATGGAACTGGTGATGGAGGAAGAAAAAGTTTGTTGGGGAAGTTTTGATTAAAGGAGTTAAAATGTCTTCAGACTTTTGAGAAAGACTAGAATTTTGTTGTAGGGGAAAGGGCATTCGATGTAAAGAATAAAACAGTAAAGACACATAAAATTCTATATTTGGGGAAAGTGGATAGAACAGCATAGGGAACTAAAAGTGTAGGTTGAACCGTGAAAGGAGAGGAGAAGAAAGCATTGAAGAAGAAATCCTTTAGCCATATTATGAAAAACAATTCACATGGAATTCTGAGGAATTTTTTCTTCATCTGCATATGCACATTTTTCTGGACTAAGGGAATATAAAGGCAAACGATGTAAGGTACTTCCTAATACTCGATAACTAACACAGCTCCTTTAATTTTTCAGGAGCCTCATGGAAATTTGAAGTTGAATTCGTATAAATTATTTTCTGTAGATGTCTACAAGAATTCTGTTCTCCCGCTAATGAAATCATTGCCTCTTATATGAGAAGAAAGGAAATACAGCTGTATTTCTCTTTCAGCAATTATGAATTGTATATTATTAACCATCATATATCTGTTAGCAATGAGATGTAGATATACTAAATAAGTATTTGTGATGTTAACTGAGTTCTGAAAACCTGTCACAGCTTTTCCCTAATACTTAGCTTGTGCAGGAGGTTCTAGCAATTCTTGAACTTCAGATAGAATCAATATTTCACTCCTCAGGAATTCAGCTGTTCAGTGGGTACTACCCTTCCTTTACCTTTCATTTGTAATTAGTTACCAGAGTTCATCATTTATACTTCCTTTAAATCTCTCCATAGTGTCCTGTTATGCATGTAGAAGGCAATTACTTTTTTTTTTTTGGTAAATTAACATTCTCATTAGTATTTAAATAGCAAGTTGACTTCTAAGGGAAATGGCATAACATTATTATAAATTGATCATGGTGAAATACTCAAGGAGCTGGAATCTACATAATTATTCAGTAGACCCCTATTGATGGATATTGGTTTTAGTATTTGACTTTGATCCTTCCTGTTTTTTGAAAAGATAAAAAATAGCAGTTCATCATGACATTAAAATGAGAAAATATAAATTAGTCTGTGGCAGCTCATGTATCTATAATCTCTCATTTAAGACCAAATATATCCAACTTCCAAAAATATTACTATAAATTTTTTTTTAAAATGAGCAATTAGATGTTTTCATATAAATGTAGCAAGATTATCATACTAAGCCAGGGTGAATCCAAACTTAGTAAACTCTATAGGCCTATGGTTGTCCCATAGATTTTGACTGCAAGAGTCTATTATTATAAAGAGATAGACATGGTACTAGCTTTGATCATCTTCCTTAGGGATGTAAGTGAAACTGCCTGCACATTCTCATAAGCTTCTTGTTTTAATTACAGTGTATAACATTACATTTCATACAATAGGAAGATATTTAAAAGAAGATTAGTTTGACTATCTCAGAAGTATGGCATGAAGCATTAAATAAGATAAGTGGAAAATACATAGACACACAAAATATTTATTTTTTATTTTTTTAAAGATTTTATTTATTTATTTGACAAGAGAGAGACACTGCGAGAGAGGGAACACAAGCAGGGGGAGTGAGAGGGAGAAGCAGGCTTCCTGCTGAGCAGGGAGCCCGATGCGGGACTCGATCCCAGGACCCTGGGATCATGACCCCAGCCGAAGGCAGACGCTTAAGGACTGAGCCACCCAGGCGCCCCCACACACAAAATATTTAGCTTCTGATTCACGGAGCTCAATCCAGTGGATATCTTTTAAAATAATCACCTTGAAATACTGAAAATTCATTCATTTGAATCGTATAATCAATGCTTTTAAAAACCCACCTTGAAATGGAATATCTGGTTGAAAAATAAATAGGTGAGTTGTAGCAAGCTATTCTTTTTTTTTTTTTTTTAAGATTTTATTTATTCATTTGACAGAGAGAGGGAGAGAGAGAAAAAGAGAGAGAGCACAAGCAGGGGAAGGGGCAGAGGGAGAGGGAGAAGCAGGCTCTCTGCTGAGCAGGGAGCCCCATGCGGGGCTCAATCCCAGGACATGGGAACCACGACCCAAGCCAAAGGCAGACGCCCAACCGACTGAGCCACCCAGGTGCCCCTGTAGCACGCTATTCTTAACTGCTGTTTCCTAGAGGGATAATATAAAACTGTCCCCCAAATCGCAGCAGTGCAAATTGTCTTTAAAGGTTGGAGCTTGTGGGGCGCTGAATGAATAAATAAATAAAATCTTAAAAAAAAAAAAAAGGTTGGAGCTTGCTTAGCAAGCTGATAACATAGGCTCAATAGGTAAATCCTGTTAAGTCTATCATATATATATATATGTATATATATATATATATATATATACACACACATATATATATATTGAATTAGGGTGGATTTGCATACATGTCTATACATGTGAATATGTATTGAGGGTGGCTTGCATATTTTCCCAAGAGATTTTCTTCTGAAATTTTCTCAAGGGGATTATTCTGTATCTGTGTTTCAATGTAGGTGAACGTTTGGACATTAATACAAAACAAAATGAACAAAATACTTAACTGTCAAATATACACTTCTCAGTCTTAGCTGGATCTCCATCGCTGTTACAAAGACATCTTTTCACAGATTCCTAGTTGATTCCTTTTCCAATTTCCCATAGCAGTTATCCTAAACCTTCACCACTCTTTCCAATTCTACCTTTGTCCAAATTTCAAAATAATAATAATAATAATAATCTTGCTTTTCTGTTCTTTGAGAAAACATGATCAGGCAAGAATACCAGCTTCCCTGCCAGCTAATGATTTATCTATTTCATATTTTTATCCTTTCTTCCTCAGGGCAGGTGCTCCTACTAGTGTTTAGTTTCTCATTCCAGCACCATGAATTCTCCTTGGGAAACTGCTCCACTTTCATATCCCTGGGCTCCAGTCCCTCCTCCTCTCTGGCACCTTTTCCTCAGCCTCCAAGTTTACTCCATCTTTTCAGAACTCATCATACTTGAGCGTTGTCAAAATAACCCCCTTCCTCATTCCAACTCTTGAGATTTCACATGGTTTTAGTAAAGCTCCTTTTCCCTTGCCCTTCTCCTTTTGTATCTCTGGTTAAACTTTCTGTCCCCTCTATCCCCGTGCCTGACCTATTCTTATTTCTTTGCCCTCACCTCTTTCCCTCCCACCTCACTTTAATTTCATCTACATCTATTCTTAGAGTTTTTCACTGTCTTCTTACATCTCCAGGTTTGTTCCATGTTTCCAGCTTTAATTATTCTCCTGAATTTCAGATTTAAATGCATCACTGCCTGATGTATATTTATTTTTGGATCTCCCACAAGCATCTCATACTCATTATATTCTGAAAACAGTTGAAAAGTCATACACTGAGGGTCAAAGATCTGAATTTAAGATTCTGACATTTAATGAGATGGTGAGCAGAATATTTGACTTCAGTTTCCTCATCAAACATGGTCTTGAAACTCCATTTCACCAATATATTTATCTACCAATCATCCCTTCTCATATACATTATTGCAATAACATTCTCATTGATCTCCTTGTTTCCACTTTCACTTCACTGAAGTTTATTCTCAACATAGTAGTCAGAATTATCCTTTAAAAAAGTAAGTTAGTTTGTCTCTTTACTTAGAACCCTTCAGCAGTTTCCCATCTTGACTTTTAGTAAAACTCAGACCTTCAACTGCTGATTTCAACCTTGTATTTACTGATTTCTTGACCTCAACTCATTTCTACTTTCTCTTTTTCTCCAGCCATTCTGATCTCCTTAGTGTTCCTTTAAATTTGCTGAGCACCCTCCTGCCTCAGGTCCTTAGTATATGACCTTTACCACATGACCTTTTATTCAAATGGTTATCTCCTTTACCTTTCATAAGTCTTTATTTCAAATGTCACATTGTCTGTGACATATTCTCTGACCACTTTATTTAAAATTGTACCTCCATCTCCCCAGCCTCCAATTCTTAATCTCCATCTGTTTTATTTTTCTCCATCGGGTTTTATCTTCTAATATACTCTATACTTTATAAAGTATAGAATATACTTTATATTCTAATATATCTTCTAATATATTTAACTCATTTATTTTATTTTTGTTTCTATCCTGCCACTAAAATTTAAGTTTTGTGATGGCAGGGATTTCTGCTTTAGGAAAAAATAATGTATCCCCAGTGCCTAGAACATAGTAGCAACTCATTAGTGATTATTTAATAAGTAAATGAATGAACAAATTAAGATGGGGTAGTGGTGGTGGAAGTGCTTTTGAGGTTAAAATAAAACACTATAAAATACTTATTATTCCTTCTATTATACCTACCATTATTATTCCAATGCCCCCATGACCAGGCTCACACGCACATTACTTTTTCTTTTGTTTTGTTTTTTTTTTTTTTTAATCAGTATGTTTTATCTTGGTTTTGAGATGACATCCAATCAATTTTTAAGGCATTTACTTAGAGACATATTTGAGACTTTCAACCATTTGGTCACTGATTCTTAACTCTTACCTCACTTGGAGCAGAGTCTCCATTTTAGTCCCCATTACTTCAGTTCAATCATCAGGAGCTTTTCTCTAGACAATTGCAACAGTCTCCTGACAGATGACTTTGTACAGTATTTTATTATAAATAACCTTTCTTAAGTACTTTTGTATGACTTCAAATTATCTACAGAACATTTCCTATGGTAATCAAGGTCCTTCATTCCTGACTCGACCTATGTTTTTGAGATGTTATTTTCCAACACCATTAACAGTTCTTTATGGTCCTTTTTTATTTCTTTATACTTTCAATAAGTACTTATTGATTATTTACTGAGTCAAGCATTATACAACGGTATTTAGCAAGGCACCATCTCTTTTCCCTTATCCTCATAGCAATTTGTTATCATTTGGGAGGTAAGAAGGAAGGAAACAATCTAGCATCTCAAGATCATAAATCAAATGCAGAGTAGCTATAGGTACAATGAACATCCATTCTCATTTTTCTGGAATAAATTTGGTTTATGCCTGTTTCCCAGTATAATTATTAATAAGCCTTCCTTCATCTTCAGAACTCTCCCCGTTTGGTGATAAATTATATGGTTTCCTTGTCTATAAGCAAAACAACTTGAATTTCATCTCATGCTCTTGCCCTACATTAACTACAAAAGTTATGTGACAGTCTAAAGCAAAATTTAAGTCCTCCTCTTCTAGCAGTGGAATATACTTATAAATATCACACAAATTATTTGGTGAAAAAAAAATCAAGGTTTTATAACCTGAATGTCATTTCAATTTTAGAATCTTTTTTTTTTGTTTGTTTCAAATGCACTTTAACAATTAGTTCCTTAGTTATACTGTCACTCTACCCCTTGTCTGGAATGCCCTATATTTACTCTCCATTTGTCGAAATCCTACCCATTTTTAAAGTAATGCTTACATCTCCAAACTATTCTGTTTTTGTCTTCATCTTTGTGGTCTTTTCTTTTTTTTAGATTTTTTTTTTTTTTTTTAAAGATTTTATTTATTTGACAGAGAGACACAGCGAGAGAGGGAACACAAGCAGAGGGAGTGGGAGAGGGAGAAGCAGGCTTCCCGCTGAGCAGGGAGCCCGATGTGGGGCTCGATCCCAGGACCCTGGGATCATGACCTGAGCCGAAGGCAGACGCTTAACGACTGAGCCACCCAGGCGCCCCTAGATTTTTTTTTTAAGATTTTATTTATTTATTTGAAAGAGAGAGTGAGAACACAAGTGGGATTGGGGGGGAGAGGCAGAGGGAGAGGGAGAAGCAGACTTCCCTGAGCAGGAACCCAGATGTGGGGCTCCATCCCAGGACCCTGGGATCATGACCTGAGCCTAAGGCAGACACTGAACTGACTGAGCCACCCAGGCACCCCTGTGGTCTCTTCTTTTACCAATTATTTTCTATATCATTTATTTGGCAAATTATTGTATAAAAGTACTTTTTTTTCCTCCTGGATCTGTTGACACAAGCAGTCTGCTGGATCCTTAAAGACAAAGATGGTGACTTCTACATTTTTGTAGCACCTACCCTAGAGCCAAATACAGAGTATGCTCAATCAACTTAATGTAAAAACAAAACAAAACAAAACAAAAAAACCAACCCAGCTATGATAATAGAAGTAATAAGTGTGGTATTGATGGTGAATTTATTGAAAAATATAATAGGATAAGATAAAATAATAGCAATTTCAGGTAATATCTATAGTTTGAAAGTGGAAAAAAATAGTTATATACCCACAAGTTGTGTATATGTTTGTGTATGTTTGTAATATATATTATTGAAAATTACTTTGAGGTCAAGAGAGAAGAGGTTAAGGGAGAGAAAAAAAAGATATACTGTATTTGATCCCACTGTGTGGAAAATGCACCATCATTCTGTATTACTGGGGGAAAAAAGTCAATTAAGTTATGGTCTAATGCTTTCATGTCCCTTAGAATTTTTATTTGCTGCATATTTAAAGACCTACTTACTGATAGATTTTTTATCTTGAATCATTCCTGTATATACATAACAAAAGTGTAAGTGATATCAAATAGCTACGATTTGATATGGCTAACAGTCCTTCACATTCAGAGATCATCAATTGTAAAAAATATTCCTATTTCAGACATTTAAAATATTAAAAAGGTAAATATTTTATTGAATGGATTCACAGTGTATAAATAAGTATATTGCAAAACCAAAACAAAATAAAAAACAAGACATATGATGAGTTTACTAGGACTTGAGGAAAGACTACAAAGCCTAAATATTCTGAAGCCATTGAAGGAAAATAATGTGATTTTTGGGTACCACCAATTGTAGAAACCCAAGTTAGAGCAAAGCTTTATGGAAGTTACTATCACTTTTGCTGTCCAGTAACAGAAGCTGTCATCTGGGAACTTGTAGCAAAAAAAAGAAAAGAAAATATTATGATAATGGGTATCTAATTAACGTAGAGACATGAAGCCCCAGTATCAGGATAGATGATTAGGACCTGAATTTCTCAGAGATGGAGTTTAAGTACAATATTTAAGTTTTATTTCTGATTTTTCTTTCTCTTAGAGCAGAGGAAGAAACTAAAATTTCTATACTCAAGAACGTCTGCTTTGGATCAACATCTATAAAACCCACTGGCTGTGATTACCATATGCCTTATCCAATATGACCAAAGTTCTAGTCGTAAACACAAACAGAATTCTTAACTATTTTCAGAACAGATTGTGTGAGACCGCAACATAGTCAATTCTATCAAAATTGTGTGCTTGAGCTGAGTGGCTAAAATTAAGATAAATAATTGGTTTAGTTTTGCTGCTGAACAGAAAATGTGGATCACACTCATGTACCTTTTATGTATTGCTTTCCCACATTTCATCTTTGTACTGCTCTTGTGTTCGTGTTCAGATCATTCATATTTTATTTCGAAACATTTTCATTTTCAGATCAGCAGTTGTGTGATCCTGGTGAATTTCTTTGCCACGATCATGTGACTTGTGTCTCCCAGAGCTGGCTGTGTGATGGGGACCCTGACTGCCCTGATGATTCAGACGAGTCTTTAGATACCTGTGAGTAGAAAGGTTCTCGTGCCATTCAGATTTACCTTACATGTGAAACTAAATGTCAGTTGTTTTCACAGACGACTGCTGTTCCAGTTGCTTCTTTCTTTCTTTGTTTTTTTTCTAAATAGCCTAGGAAACTTGAAATCTTTTGTTTGTGTTTCCTTTAAAATGACTATGTGAATGAGACCATAAAATGCAGTTTTGTAGTGTGAATTAATTTTTGAAGGGAAGAAAATGCAAGGTTAATTATTTCAATGTGATTGTGTTAACTACTAGAAAAAAAATATCTTGAGGAGGAAAAAAAATCCTTTAAACATAACACTCAAAGGGAATAAGACCATATCCAATAATTTATTTCACTCATTTTGAGACAGAAGAGCATATAGAAGGAATAGTAAAGTAATCAAGTTGAGCTCCCATATTATTTCTGTTAATGTCTTCAGGCACTATACAAATTATTGAACATGTTTTCTTTAGAAACGGCAAGACAGAAATTATATTTATTCATCCATACATGGAGCTTCTTTGCCTTAATAATATTAGATTCAGAAGCTCTTCACACACATGGATCCCAACTGTAATAATACCACTTTATCGAACTTGGAGTTCACTGAGGGCTTTGCATACATGAAAAGTGCCACTAATGAAAAATTATAAATGATAGGGCCCCAGCTAAATCTGCTATACTTTTTTTTTTTTAATACCTACTATCATATGGAGTATGAGCAGTTCCCTAAATTTTGATATTGATATTTCCAGCACTTCTAGTTTAGTCTGGGCACCCCCTGGAACCAGGTGTGACAGCTTATCAGTTTTCTCAAAGCCGCTACCTGGTGCTGTTGGGTCAAAGTGGGGAAAAAAAAAAATCCATCATCCTTAGTGCTTGATATTGTAAGAGATAACAATTACTGGTTCCATTTTCCATTTTTATTTACTTGCTTACAAGTCTTGCAGGCAGGGCCAATATAAGTTTTGATGAAAATCTTGCCATTAGAAAGCAGAGGCAATGAATATTCATTTTCTTTATGTTTGCTAGTGTTTTTTAAAGTTTCTCAGCATATGGGTTCTTGAATATTTGCATTAGTTGCTCCTTCCTTTGAACAGATCACTTCTTCCATAGGAAGAGGTTGTAGTTGTTTACTACATTTGTAATTCTCACCAGTTTAATTCAGAAAACCTTTACTAGACTCCCTATAGCATAGAAAAAAAAAAATAGGTTAATGGGGAAAAGCCCTAATGGATAAAATAAAATGTAGTAAATCCATACAAAAGAATGTTATTTGGCAATAAAAAATGAAGTACTCATGCATACTACATGGATAAACCTTGAAGACATTTTCTAAGGAAAAGAAGCAAGTCACAAAAGTCCATGTATTTTATGATTTCATTCATATGAAAGATCTCAAATAGGCAAATCTACAGAAGTAGAAAGTAGGTGAGTGGTTCTCAGGGCCAGGTGGGGTTGGAGGCAATGAGGATTGACAGCAAATGAGTATGGGATCTCTTCTGAAGGTGAGAATGTCCTAAAATTAAATTGCAGTATGGTTGTACAACACTGTTAATACATTTAAAAACATTGACTCATACATATTAAAATGGGTGAATTGTAATGGTATGTGAATTATATAATAATAAAGTTGTTTAAACATGAAAAAGAAGGAAAAAATCTCAATAGTATGGCTGTGGGTGCAGATGGCATAATACTGAGAGAAGACAACAATAATAAATGCAGTGGGCATGAAATATATAAGTAGTAGGACCCTCCCCTATTGAAGTACCATCTGGGAGTTTTCTTCTTGTTAGCTGCAAGGTTAGGTTGCCATGGCACAATTAAAATAAAAAGTTAAATTTTTGAGTTTTGGTACTGGAATCTTGTGTTTCTGTCCTGATCCTTCCACAAAATTGCTGATGGGGAAAAATGACAGAGACGTGAGATAGCTTTGTGGAATGCATGTGCAGGAAGGCCACGTTAAGGGAAAAATTCCATGGAACTGTGTACCTGGCACAAAGCAAAAGCAATTGAGAAGACATGGTTGGAGAGCCTATAAAGGCAGGAGTATCCTTTATGCTGATGACGAATAGAGAATAATGATTTTCTTTTCTTTTTTTGTGTGTGTGCTAAAGAGGGAGTTCAGTAGGAGACTCAGACTGGAGAGGCTTTGTGGTAGAGAAGAGTAGCAAGGACCTGTGTGATCACAACCCAAGCCCAGAGAGGAAAGAGACCTTGCAGTGAATGCTCAAGTGGATGGGTGATAAGTATCCCTTTCCCCCTCCTGTGCCCACTCCACATCTCTGGGAACATGGCTGATACCCATCAGGGCCACACCAGTGGACTAGACCCGAGTTTGCCAGCCAGTGTCCACCCTGATTGATTCGGCATTTCTTGTGAATAGTCAGTGTATCCGCCACAAATGTTGTTAAATATTTGAATGTCCACCCTGCCCAGAATGTAGACAGCACCTTGGGCTTGGGAAAAGGTAGATCATTCACAGAGATTAGGGGCTTAAGCAGCCTGAGGCGTTAAGTTAGAAATTACGTATGGGTTCATTAAAGATAGAGATAGACTTTCTGCTTTCTTAAAGTATTTTTAAGATGAAATTCATACCTGCTCAAGATATTTTTGGCAGTTTTTAAGTATATAGTTATTTTCCTCTCCAATAAAATGTGATGAATTCTATTTAAAAATATTTCTTCATTTTGGCTGTTCTTACTCTTTTAACATCAAAATTGCTGAATATCCTTAAAGGAAATGTTAAAACTATTCTTATATCAGTGTAGTTACATAACAAAACAGAGACGTGACTGTGTTCTCTACCTGGGTACTTGATCTGGGCAACATATTTGGATCTACATTAAATTAGCCTGTTCCAGATAAATGGTTTCGGTCAGTACCCATTGAAAGTTGGACAAGCATAGAAAAAAGCTTTATGAAAAATATCAGAGTTTTTCAAATTTAAATTTCTCAATCCAGATGTTCACAATTACCATTTTCTCTAATCATAGTGCTTTGTAATGTGTTGTTTTATGACATTCATATGCAGTCATCACTGATCTACATAAAATAATTGCATAATTTTATAATTATATGGATGGATTCAATGTGAAGGATAAATACTAGAAATCGAAAACCTTGAAGATTGATTCTTAGGAAGGGTAATTTTGTGCTCAGTGTATGAACGAAAATGTGTTATCATCTTTGATTTGAAGACAAAGTATGTTGTAGCTGCAAAATATTAGATGAAAACAGCTGATGCAATACACTTATTTTTCCTAAATCCACTTAGCCTTTAAGATGAAAAGAAGACCAGTATAGCATCAAATTGATTATGATAGTGGGAAAGCTTTGCAGTGACAACATTCTAATAGAGGGAAAAAAAAAAGCTTTACTTGTGAAATGCTGATGATTGAAATGCTTTAGAAGATAAATGTGCATAGAGAAAAACAAGAAATTTTGAACTTAAATGAAATTTAAATATTTGGGGATCTGAGATGTTAACATGCACGTATGTTCGTCTTTTGTGTTTATTTAGGCTCAGGCTCTAGTGGAGAAAAAAGGCAAGCCCCCAAAAAACAAACAAACAAAAAAACCCAACCAAACAAACAAAAAAACCAAAAACCAAAACCAAAAAGACCCCAAATTTTTGTGGGAGGTTGGTTTACCACTAAGATGATTGCATGTTGGGATGAGTTTTCTCAAGTATGCAATTGGAGAAATTTAATAATTTATATCCTTACATTGGATGTGAGAAATGATTCATTAGCCTCCTATTAAAAATAAAACTCCTTATTTCTCCATATTATTTGAAATAATTTTTCAAGAGTCTAAATGGCTAATCATCTTTAGGTTCTACGAGGCAATGAGAATAGAAAATCAGGAAAATCACCATCTTTCTACTCAGTGCTTTTAATCCAGTTGTTAGTCTAGCGTTGTTGTGTGTGACAAGAATTAAGGTAAATGGTGATAATGTTTATTTGTGGAATGAAAGCTTAGTACCACCTGTGGCAGAGAAGTCTTCTTAAAAGGCAGTTTTATTTTGAGGTATTCAGAATTTAATTCCTTCTAGGATTTTCTGTTCAGTGCTTAATGATACTTCCTTTCCAACAATCTGCTTCAGCTGATGTGTGATGTTTTCTGCCAATCTGATGTTAATATACTTAAAACTAGATTCTTCCTTTTTAAGTCAGGAAGGTATTAGTTCTGCTGTTTCTTTTCCTTCCCTATTGCCCTACACCGCCCCCCTTCAGATAATCTTTTAGGGTGCCCTTCAATTACGTATCATACTTCGGATGTAATGACTCACTGGCCAACAAAGGCGAATAAAAATGGCCTTGAAGGAGGGTAAGATTTGCAACGTGGATAATTGTGATCATTGGCACATTGACTCTACTCTATCCTGTCCTTCTGAGGGATCAGCAGACTTTTTCTGTAAAGGACCAGATGGTAAATATTTTAGATTTTGTGCCCATATGATTTCCATTGCATATTCTTGGTTTTTTGTTTGTTTGCCAAACCCTTTAAAATGGGAAACAAAAACAAAAACCTTTCTCAGCGTACAGTCTATTCACCACAGGCCACAGGTGGGATTTGGCCAGTGGGCTGTAGTTTGCTAACCCCTGTCGCAGTGTCAGTGCTGAACTATCCCCACTGTTCGTATGGAGTTGGGTCTGTGCCCAGATACTGCTGCCCCAGCGAGTAGCATCACCCCTCACAGCAGAAGTATGTGGCACAGAGCTCTGTGTGTACCCCCCACCACATGGGGCCAGACTCACCCAATATGGTGTCATCTACAAAAACTGGGTTCTTTGTCCTATGTTTGCATATCACCTTATGGGTTAGGATTGCATTTGATGCAAAACAGGAACAGTCACTTAACCAGATAAGGATTTGTTGTTCTTCTATAAAAAAGTTGCAAAACACCACCTTTCTGCTCTGCCATTCCTAGCATGGGGCTGTCAGTCTTAGAGTCAAAGCATGACTACTTCACCTCTGCCGGTAGATAATTTCATTTCAGGCAGAAAGAAGGGATGGGGAAGATGGAAAAGGCAAGTGCCAGTCTCTCTGTTTAACAAAATATCAAGCTCAGTGGATTTCTGCTTAAATGCCCTTGGCCAGAATGAAACAGGTGAGGTGTGGGGCAATGAATATTTTCACCAGGGCCCATTGCTTTCCAAAAGAAAATTAGTGGCTCTGCTATTAAAGAACAAGGGGAGGGTAGCTATTGGGTGGGCAGAGACACCAGGCAGCATGTGCCACAATGTCCTTTCCCTCCTCTTCCTTCTCTCCATCCACCGCATGGGAGGAGCCAGTCACAGTGCACCATCAGGGCTTCTGAATCCCAGCTGCTCGGCTCCAAAGCCAGTTCCTCCATGAATATCTTTGCTCTCAGGCAACTGACTTAACTTTTCCAGGCTTCCGTTACCTCGTCTGTACAAAGGACATGACAGTACCTGCCTCATAGTAATGTGCTTATAAAATAGTGTCTGTTGCAGGGCACCTGGGTGGCTCAGTCATTTCAGCGACACACTCTTGATTTCAGCTCAGGTCATGGTCTCAGGGTCATGAGATCGAGCCCCATGCTGGACTGTAACCCTGCTTAGTATTCTCTCTCTTTGCCTCTCCCCTGTTTGTCCTTTTCCTCTCTCTCTCTCTCTCTCTGTTAAAAAAAAGAAAAAAAAAAAGAAAGAAAGAAAGAAAAAAAAGAAAAGAAAGAAAGAAAAAGAAAAAGTGTCTGTGGCATAGGAAGACTTTCTTCACCACACACCCTACCCTGAATTCCAGATGCCCAGAGCTCTGACCAAGTACCTTACCCTGAGGGTCTTTTGATAGAACATCCTAACTGCCCCTCTCTCACATTCTTACTGAAAATTGGCTTTATTCTCCAAGGGTGTGGCTAGGGATAGGATTAATCTACCACATACACTCATTTGATTTAAGTTGTTAACAGTTTTTAGTAATTAGGTATGTTATACTCAAACAATAGGACAAATACGGTATCGGGATTATTTGGGGACAGGTGGCTTTTTTCTAGGAACTCTTCCAAAAACATCATGTTAACTAATTGACTAAAGTTAAAATACATGGCTACAAAACACATTAGTGAATAATCATATTTCATCAACACTGCAATCCTGAAATGTTGAGGTTATCTCATTTTAAAAAATGAAGAAATTGAGTTTAGGGTCCTCTCCTCTGTCCTCCTGTACACTGGCTGTTATTGGTGAAGGCAGAGTTTATATTTCTTTGAATTTGCTTTCCTTTTTTGAAATGCTTAGGTAAAGAAGGATCCAATTCCTCAGAGGACCCCTTAGGCTACTTAATTTAAAAATATGATGTCATTTGAAAAACACAAAAAGCTATCCCAACAGGGTTATAACACACTGACGGGAGTGATCAGTTCTAATTGAATAATGCCGTAAAAATAACAAGTCTCCTGGGTAATAGGAATAGAAGCATTTATAAAAAATGAAAATAGCTGTGAGTTGTTAGGGTTCGATGTGCCTCTGCATGAGTTGATCACTTCTATTGTGTTTCTGGTGTGTAGGATCTTAAACTTTATTTAGATAGGAAGATATTAATGAACTTCTTATATTTGTACAGTGACCTTTCCCCTAGGATATAAGGTAGAAACCCTTTTATAATTTCCTTCTAAATTTTCTTTCTTTGACAGAGGTCAGAGAAATAAAATGAAATTCAAGTGAGAGGTTATTAGCAAACAGATCCTGCCCTTTAAAAATATATAGTAGAATGGGACATTGAAACTAGACTATAGGAACAATAAAATGAATGGAAGTGTGGTGCTTGTTTCTAAGTAATAGTGATTTAGAGGTCACTTTGCAATGAGCTAATATATGAGAGCCACACAGCTAAGCTTTTCGTTAGGTAGAGGAGTTGAAATGATCTTACAGATTAAAGGGAAAGCATATGAGACCCATGAGGACAGTTTATGTCTCTTTCAATTCTTTTTGTTTTGCTCTTCATTTTATTCTGAGACTCCTCTCTTTAACAATGGAGAGGCCAAAAACATTGACCCTTCTTTAATAATAAAAAGACTCCCACTTAAGAGTTGATATAGAAGGGTGACAGAAAGGTGGGGAAAAGTGTAATTATGAATTGAAAGAGTCTGTCTAATGTTGGTTCCTTTTCCTAGCACAGTGGGGATGGGTGGAGGGTGACATTTCTCTTCATTCTGCCCCACAATGTACTAATGGGTCTCTGAAAGTCTGCCTCTGCGATTTTAAGAAAGCTTGATTGGAGGCAGAGGTGATAAAACTGAGTGTACTACGGTTCACACAGGAGAGCAAGACCAGCATTAAAAAAAAAAAAAGCCTCACTTTTTGACTCAAGGAGCCACTGCTTGTTGGTTTTCTGATCTAAGATCACAGGTCACAGGATAAAAAGGGACTCGTGTCCCTCAGCCAGGACTGGCAACTAGAGGGAATGCAAACTTTGAAATGTAAAATAAAGAGGGTAAAACAAAATAGATGAATTCCACAGACAACTCTGATAAAATCTCTTTGGCTTAAGGGATGATGTACTGTAAACAAATGCTCTTGCTGGGCTCTGTAGGGACAAAGCTGAAGGCTGAACAAGGAGTCTTCTTAGAAACAATTCAATCCATCATTTATCCACATCTAATCTAGCATTTGGGGTTGGGGATGAAGGCTTTCTACCTTTCATGGGTGAGCAGATTTCTTCCCAGAGGACGTTTTATTCTTTATAGTCAGTGTATAAAATTTACATTTTGACTTTCACTCAGAAGTGCTTCTAAAATGACATATTTTGTTAAATGAAGCACTAAAGGATGTTGTGTTCTAAGAACTTATTTTAATGGCAGTGCCTTTCTTTTTCTGTCCCTTGTCCCACATCTTCTATCATCCTTCCCTAAAAGCAAGATATGAAACCCAGCTGTCATATGCTTAGGGAATTTTCAGCAGGACAAAGAGTATTATCATTCTACTAATTGCTATATTGGCCCTGTTCAGATTCAGGCCCCATGATTAATTTTGTGTTGATTTTTTTTTAATTAAAATCTTTGTAACATTAGCTTTCCTGATTTTCAGGATGGGAGAAACTGCTCACAAAAGAGTAAAGTTCATGGAAGATGGGTAGACTAAACAGGGCTTAGGAGAGGACACCAATTAGTGAATGTGGCTAACACCATGCACTCAGGTTTCATGCAGGGTTTGTTGTTTGTTTACTGGGAAAAAAAAAAAAAAAAGATGCCTTGGAAGGGAAGAGTTTGTCCAAGAGTTTGTCCAAGGTTCTTCAACCTTGAAGGATCAGATACAAGAGGGAATCCTTCAAATGGCACAAATTTTTCTTGGGACTCAACAGCAAGAAAGAAAACAAATACTTCCCAATACCCCTAGTTGAGTTGTCAAGAGAAAAGTAATTCCTAATAGAAATTACTTGTCTTTGGATTCAGCATACAGTCATAAGATCAATAATCTCATCCTTAACAAATAGGGATTGTAGAAATAAGTTGTATAATGTTTTGATGATTTTTAAAGGACATGCACATTAGAATCATTTAATATCTTTTGACCGTTGCAACTTTTTTTTTTTTTTTTGAGAAGGGTAAAGCAGGTAGTGTGGCTATTGAAAGAAAGAAAGAAAGAAAAGAAAAGAAAGAAAGAAAGAAAAGAAAAGAAAGAAAGAAAGAAAGAAAGAAAGAAAGAAAGAAAGAA
>NW_022589704.1:86332900-86618175 GCF_004348235.1 Phoca vitulina
AAAGAAAGAAAGAAAGAAAGAAAGAAAGAAAGAAAGAAAGAAAGAAAGAAATCTGAGGCAAGGCACAGACAGATTGCCTGGTTAAGAATCTTATAGCTAATAGATAACAAGGCTAGAATAAGAATCCAGAAATTCTATTTCTTAGCTTCCTATTGTAGTGTCTGTTATGGGTTGAATTGTGTTCTCTCAAAACTCATATGTTGAAGCCCAATACTCATATGTTGAACTCATATGTTGAAGCCCAATACCTCAGAATGTGACTTCATTTGGAGTTAGGACCTTAAAAGAGGTAATCAACTTAAAAAGAGGCCATTGGAGTGGGTCTGAGCTTAGTGGTGGTCTTATAAGAAGAGGAAATTTGGATACGCTAAGGGACACTGGGGCGAGTGTGCACAGATGGAAGACCATGTGAAGAAGCAGAAAGAGAGTGACCATCTGGAATCCAAAGAGAAGCTTCCCAGGAAACAATCCTGACAACATCTTGATCTTAGACTTCTGGCCTCCAGAACTGTGAAGAAATAAATTTCTGTTGTTTAAGCCACCTAGTCTATGGTGTTTTGTTAGGGAAGTTCTAGCAGACTGATACAGCAACTATTATACATCTAGTAAACTTCTATCTATTTTTATACCAGTATAAGAATAATGTAGCAATTAAAAAATGCCTTCTCTGGGGCTCCTGGGTGGCTCAGTCGTTAAGCATCTGCCTTCGGCTCATGTCATGATCCCAGGGTCCTGGGATTGAGCCCCGCATCAGGCTCCCTGCTCCGCGGGAAGCCTGTTTCTCCCTCTCCCACTCCCCCTGCTTGTGTTCCTTCTCTTGCTGTGTCTCGCTCTGTAAGATAAATAAAATCTTTAAAAAAAAAAAAGCCTTCTCTTCTTTGAAGATATATATTAGAATACTACATTTACAGGCATTATAAGCTTGTTTAAAGAAATGTAAAATGAAATCCTATTCCTACAGTAGTGGTTATAACACTGTTAGAACACCTAATTTAACTCTACAGTTCTATTCTTAGGAAAATGAAAAAAATATTTTTGATAAAAAGACGGTATATAATTACTAAAGATTTATTTTTTTTTCACATATTTATGAATGATGAGTTGCTCCAAAATTTGACAGTAAAAATAAATGCTTCTTTCTTCACCTGGACCTTTGGGGAATTTTGTTACATTTTACTTCCAAATTTGCACATATCAGACAATTCAGTTTTTTAAAAAGATTTATTTATTCGTTTTAGAGAGAGAGAGGGTGCACGTGCATAAGCGGGGGAGGGGCAGAGGGAAAGAGAGAGAGAACCCCAAGCAGACTTCCCACTGAGCATGGAGTCCTATGCAGTGTTCCATCTCATGACCCATGAGACCATGACCTGAGCAGAAATCACGGGTGGGACGCTTAACCAACTGAGCACCCCAGTGCCCCTAGACAATTCAATTTTTTAAATGAATGGCATGCTATGTATTTTCACTTAAATAGTGAAGAAAATTTTGTCACTGAACTAGATTTCTCATAATATATAGATTCATTTTCTTTAAGAAAACTGAAACTATCCAATCAATCAGTAGCTATTTACTGAGGAACTATTGTGTTCAAGGTACTTACTGGGAATGTTCCTTCAAACATTTATGCCATACCCTACCATATACCAGGGTTTTAATTTATGCTAATATAGTCCTCTATCCCGGTTAAATGCTACTATGTCTATGCTAAGGTAGATGATGTTTATGATAAGCATGATGATGGTGATTATTGATACAAAATGGATAATCAGTATGAGTCAGATTCTGTGCCATGAGCCATATATGGATTATCTCTTTTGATTCTAACGACCACCCTGAACAGGACCTCAGGTACAGTTGTTCACGTTGAACAGGGCATCAGGTGACATAAATGCCACAGTCATCAGGGTGTACATATTTTCTCACAAATGGAAACAAATTATCTTGAAAAGAGGGCACCACTTTCTAATTTGCATGAAGGCACTATATGAGCTAATGGTGGCCCTGCTTCTGATACTAACTATGGTCTTCTTTTATAGATAAGAAAAATAAATCAAGTTATTTGCTAGAGGTCTTAAAGCAATTAAGTGATAGAGCTACAGTTGAACACTGTACCCTGCTGTAGAGCCTTCTAGATAGGAAAACAAAGCCTAGGGAAGTTAGATAGATTCCACTAAGATTCTCTCTTCGTGGAGGCGGGATTTTCATGCAGGCTCATCTCACATTATATTCACGTCAGCATGCTTTCCATTACACACACAACCTCCCGTACATACGCACATCGTTTGGCCATTCAATTTACACACAACAAATTTTAATTGAGTGACTACTATGTGACAGATTCTGTGGTAGATGTTGAGAATGACAAGATCAATATGCTAAATATTAAAGATAGGTATACTAACAACTGGAAAGAAGATTTTGATTATTTTTCCAATGAAAAACGTTTTGTTTATAAATGTATATGTTACTGTGTTAATCATTATAAAAGGTTAATCATTATAGAAAATTAATCATATAAAAGGTATATAAAAGGTATAAAAATCACTAACATTTATATATGCATATATATGAACTTTGTGTGTGTGCGTATGAGCAAATTGAATCTGGAAAAATAATATTCTCTTAAACTTTATTGCTCACACATACAAACCACATAGACACACACACACACACACACACACACACACACACCAATAGTTTGAAAACACATATTGAGCATAACTATGTAGATTTGAGGATATTCTTCTTAGTTTTCTATTGCTGTGTGACAAACTACCATAAATTGAGCATCTTAAAACAGCACACATTTCTTATTTTACAGTTCTATAGGTCAGAAGTCTAGGCAGGATCAAATGAATTCTCTGCTTAAAGTTTCACAAGATTGAGATCAAGGTGTTCCTCAGGCTGGGCTCTTAGCTGGAAGGTCTAAGGAATAATTCACTTCCACGCTCATTTCAGTTGTTGGATGAATGCAGTTTCTTGTGGTTGTAGGATTAGGGCCATGATTTTTTGATAGCTGTCAGCCTCCACCACTCTTAACAACTAAAGGCCACCTACATGCCTTGGAAGGTGACCCCCTCCATTTTCAAAGCCAGCAATAGTATGTCAAAACTCCCTGATGCTTTATGCTTCAAATTTCTGATGTCCTTTTCACTATACGATAGAAAGAACTCTGCTTTTAAAGACCTCATGTGATTAGATTAGGAACACTTGGATAATTTCCCCTTTTGCCATATAATATAATATAAGCCTGGGAGTGATATCTCATCATACTCACATGTTCACCCATATTCAGAAGGGAAGGGGTTATACAAGGGGGAGGGTCATTGGGAATTGGTCTTAGAATTCCGACAATGTATTAGTTTGCTAGCCCTGCCATAAAACAAACAAACAAACCACACCGAGTGGCTTAACTAACAGAAATTTATTTTCTCACAGTTCGGGAGGCTAGAAGTCTAAGACCAGGGTATTGTCAGGGTTGGACTCTGAAGCCTCTTTCTTTGGCTTATAATTGGCTGTCTTCTTCTGGTGTCTTCACCTGGTCTTCCCTCTGTGTGTGTCTGTGTCCTAACCTCCTCTTTGGAGATTATAACTGTCATATTGGTTTAGGACCCACCCATATGACCTCATTTTACCTTAATCACTTCTTTTAAGACTCTGTCTCCAAACATAGACACAGTCTGAAGTACTGGCAGTTAGGACTTCAATATATAAATTTTGAAAGGAGACAGCTCAGCCCGTAACACACAGAATTATTTTGGTTTTCTTTTTTGAGATTTTAAGACATCATTAGTCACTAGCTCATCTGCTAAATGTAAATTATTATTTAAAAAGTTGAATTCTTCCCCTGCTTTTTTGTTGTGAAGAATTTCAAGCCGACAGAAAAGTTGAAAGAATAGTATAGTAAACAGCTGTATACCCTGGATTTATCAATCATTAATATTCTGTGACATTGCTTCCTCTTTCTCTCTTCCTGAATTATGTATTCATATGTGTAATATTTACACATATATACATATGTAGGTTCATACATATGTTTTTGTAGACATCATGATGCTTCCCTAAATGATTCTTTTTTTTAAAAGATTTATTTATTTTAGAGAGGAGGGGAGGGGCAGCAGGAGAGTGAGAGAGAGTGTTAAGCAGACTCTGCACTGAATGTGGAGCCTGACGCAGGGCTTGACACAGGGCTCGATCCCATGACCCTGAGATCACGACCTGAGCCAAAACCAAGAGTCAGACACATAACTGCCTGTGCCACCCAGGCACCCCACCCCTAAGTGATTCTAAGAACAAGGCATACTCTCACATAAGCACAGTACTGTCATTTTGCCCATGAAATTTGACATTGGTGTAATATCCAGTCCATAATCAAATTTCTCCAATGGTACTCAAAATAACTTTTGTAGTTACTTTTCCCAGTTCAGGACCCAAACAAAGATAATGCATTGCGTATGGTTATTATGGCTCTTTAATCTTCTTTAATCTAGAATATTTCTAAACTTTTCTTTTGTCCATCATAGCATTGATATTTTTCCATCGAATGTCACACAATCTGAATTTTCTGTTTACTTGATGAGGATTAGAAGCCAAGTAAATATTTTGCTAAGAATGTCTTATAGGTTATGACACATCTTTCACATTGTGTTAAATAAAGAGGTAGGTCAGACAGATGATAGCTTGATACTTGGTTACCAAAACTGAATTACAGCAAAGTCTTTCACAGAACATAAGGTACACCTTTGAACTATACTGCTAAGAAATTAAAGATGGAGGAGTCTTTTTATAGTCTTAACTCTTCCATTAGGAAAAAAGAGTTAGAAAAACATTAAAATTAAGACCTTAAAAATATGACATATCCTTATGTTATTTGGACCTTGAAAATATAAATCAACTGAAGAGTGAGGCTATCAAGCTTGAACTTTGTATCTCTTGAGTTGTATCACTTGCCACTTAAAAATAATCTAATTTTGGTTTTTCACTTTGCTCTATGTGTAGCGAAGTATAAATGTAACATAGAATTACTATAATGTTGTTTAAGTGATAAATAATCTAAATCCCTCATTACATTGTTAGGGTCCTTAAGGACAGGAATCTTTTTATCTCTTTTTGTATATCCATACATTGTTCTGCACATGGTGAATAGCAAGTACATATTTTGTCTGAGATTTGAAAGATGAATATGTAGGTAGGGAGTTTAAGACATGATGCAAAGCACTTGAATACAGTCTCATCCATTTACAAGAACTCTGTGAATATATATATATATATATATACACACACACACATATACATATATATGTAATATATAATTATGTTATATGGTATATATGATATATATATGTTATACTTTATAGAATTCACAAATTACAGAATGATATCTAATACTTTAAGAGATTTATACAATTGCTTTATTAATCTGCTTTCTTCACATAAATAAGGAAAAAGCTCCTTGAGGCAGGGACACAGTCTACCATTTAGATTTTTTTCATCCCACCTTTCTTTTAGTACTGTCAACAAGTTTTTGTATGTTTATTTAATTGGTTCACCAAAGGAATGATTGAATGTATCATTTCAAAAGGGAAAGTAGAGTCTGAAGAATGTATCATCATTTAATATTTTTAAAAAATTAAGTATTTGAGTATTAAGTCTTAATACTTAAGTCTTTAAGTATTTCTTCCATTGATAAGAATATAAATGTGAGTAAGTTTGTTTTGTTTTGTTTTCCACTTTCTGGGCTTGACTAATATTTGACAGAATGGGAGAATTTGTTACTCCTCAAAAATGAAACTGATTTAACAAATCAGATACAGGTTAATTCTAAGCTTAAGGAATCATAGTGATCTGATTGGCTATCTAGGATGTACCCTTAAATGGAGGAGACTGGGTTCTGTTTAAGATTTAACTTAAGGATAAATTGTACCTGGATGACCCACCATGAGCCACAATACAAAAGTGATGAGGATTGAGACTGCCAGGTTCTTATTAAATTTTGCTTCAAGAGAGATTTTTGCTTTCAACTTCTACTCTTTGTTTCTTAATAGTCATAGGTTGATTCATTGGACACTTGTAGATGCTAGGAACTGAAAAAAGTAGAACCAGTGTAATCTCCAGATGGACAAAACAAAAAAAACCCTATAGTTTAGTGAGGTAAAGCAACTGGCCTAAGGACACATAGTTAATAAATCTCATGACTGTGACTGGAATTTAGATCCCTGTGTTGTGCATCCTCTCTTTCTGTCCTTTACAATTTGCATGCACACCTCCTACTAATATAGTAATAAACCCCTTCTGTATTGATGATACCTCATCATTTATCAAAACAACACCTACAAAATAAAAAGCAGGATCTGAAATAATAACTTTAAGTTAAATTGCTGAATTGAAAATAAAAATAGAGCTGTATCCCCACACTAACTTTGACAATTGCATCTACCTTCAAAATCTGGTGTGTTTGTGCACAGGTGTGCATGCGTGGTCATGTGTGCACACTCATAGTGTGATATTTTTCTATAAAAGGCAAGTGATCTGTTTACGTGATACGTGTTCAGGTCTTTTTTTCTGTGATAGCAAGGGAAATGGAAGAGTATGATCATTAGGGAAAAATAAGTATAAATGGTAAAATCATGTAAGTATAAATAAAAAAATAAATATAAATATAAATTCCCTTTGCTTAACTTCCAGTAAGACATCCTGATATAAGGAATGAATATCTGTGCCAAAAGCAACTAGGTTCCATTTATGCCTGCCAAATATTTTTTCAAGCTGTTTTTACCTTGCATTCAACAATCCAGAAAACACTGCAGATCTATTAGCTTTTTTTTTCAAAATAATTTTCAGTAACCTAAAAGTAACCATATCAATCTCATGGAAAACATTTAAATACTTAATTACATTGAACCCGAGGTACCATTGTGAGATTTTTGCTCAAAGCAGTATTTTTACAACCCTTTTTATTTCATCAACCAACAAGCCTGTGATAAAAATAAGGATGGGACTTTAAGAAAATATTTCCAGGTTCTGATAAAAATAATACTGCCCAATATAGTTATGCATACTTTCCCAAATATGGAATGTTCCTTACATATTGAAAAAAGCTGACTTTGAATTTTTGGTGTAGCATTCTCTGAAGACTGCTTTAAGTATTATTCTTTTGACTAGTCACAGGACTTAATTTTGCTACTACTCTGGTACCGTTAGATACAAATTATATACTTTATTAAAATATATTTGGAGTTTCAGGAAAGGTATGTTATGCCTTTCTTAAATATATAGAATATTTTTTAAGCATCTTATTACTCACATACCCTAAATATATGATGTACTTTGTATTATAAATCTTTAGCAGTTAACAAACTAATTAATCTGCAATTATAAAGAAGTAATATGTTCATTTTAAAAAAATAAGTCTGTTCATTCAGATAAATTTACACACAAAAAGCTGATTAGGGTAGATTTTGGCAAGAATTGCAGCCTTCCAGTCTGAATAGATTTTAATCAGGTTTGACAGCAAAAGAGCTTCACCTGGTGTTTCATTTAATTTGAGATTTGTAATCAGATGATTTATAGGAGTTTAGGTTTTACAAAATGTGAAGCATTTGTCTTGATATAAGAGTAAGCATCCCCCATTGTCAATTGGAGTCAGTAATCTCCCATTTTCCTGACTTCAGAGATACGGAGATGCAAAGGGAATCTATTTCCATTAGCAACTCTTGCGGCTTAGCCCATAATTTTCATGGAATTTTACATCCGTCAAGGTTAAAACACATTTGTAAGTACCACACCAATGTTCCAGATATGGGGAGACAGTTACTTTCTTCCAGACCAAAATATCTGTTCCAAGAATGGGAGTAAAAGGTGATGAGTAGGTGATCTAAAAATTAGATCTAAAAATTAGACCTAAAGAACTCTACGGAGATTTTTCAGTGAGTGGCTTTTGTATTGTTGTTTGCCAGATATCTACTGTGTCATCATTGGCTTGTTTTTATTCCATATCTTACTTTTTTCAACTCCTTCATTTTTTCTGTCCTTTTACTTGTATTCATACCATTTCCTCTTGCTATTCATTCTGATGGTCCTTGTCTACATATGATTCCAGTCTTAATGTTTTCCTTTGAGTTAGTATACTACTGAAGTGTTAAATCTTTATTCTCCGTGACCTTGTTTCTCTCCCCTCCCAGCCCCATTTCTTCTCTCTCTTACTTTAATTTCTTAATTTAATACTATTCATCACATGCTTACTTGCAATGCATTTTTAAATTATTTTTTCATTTATTATATTCTTCTTAACTCTTACCTCCCTCAACTATTTTATTACATATAACAAAGAAACCATGGCTACTTAATCAACTAGTAGTTCAGTTTCAATAATATTCCAAGTTAATTAGAACCAGCAGGAATAAAAAGCCCTATCTCTGAACAGATGTAAATAAATAGATGTTAGATAGATAGATAGATAGATAGATAGATAGATAGATAGATAGAAAAAGGAAGGGAAATAAGTCTAAATTCCAAAGAGCTGCCTCAAACTCTAATATAATTAAGGCACTACATTAAAATAAATATAAGTAAACTGAAGAATTTAAAGTTTCAAAAAGCAAATTACTCTAAACAGCTATAATAATACAAAGCAAAATAGACTAAAAAGTATATGCATTTCAACAAATGATTCATATAAGAAAAATAGTAATTATATATTGTAAAGAGTTTCATTTGCTATTCTCTATAATGAAAAAGCAAATGAAAGTAGAGATTTTGAAATTTGGTAGCATTAATTTTGCATGAAAATAAGTCTAGTAACTATGAATGATTTTTAAATTATAATATTTTTGACTATTTTTTTCCTTTACTGTGGTGATTCTGTCACTTAAGCTTGGAACCTGGGACCAGAGATTTCTGTTACAGAAACACTTATCACAGTGGCCTTTCAGTACTACACAAAAAGTGTCCAATGTATTTATTTTTTTATTATTTTTTTTAAATTTATTTTTAATATCATTTATTTATTTATTTATTTTGAGAGAGAGAGAGAGTAAGCAAGCATGTGAGCAGAGTGTGGAGCCTGACAGGGGCTCGATCTCACCACCGAGATCATGACCTGAGCTGAAATCAAGAGCTGGATGCTTAACTGACTGAGCCACCCAGGGGCCCCCAATGTATTTAAATAGTAGTTGAATGTTACCCTTTATTCTAGCAAAAATGTGTTAAAGTGTAATAACTGTGTTTCTCCTTGGAATTACTCATGAAAACTATTGTCCTTTAAAAGCAGATGGTCTTTTAGAAAGCAGAGCATATCACTCTTTTAAAAAAGCAAAGTTGTGATTTAAAACAAGTATTTAGAGGTTTCATGAAGCGAGCAATATGAAGCTATTTTAATCAGCAAAAAAAGATACTCACTGCGAACAGAGAAGAAAGAATCTGTTATTGACAATGTGTATAGTATAACCATGAAAGAGAGAGATAACTTGCTGTAACCAGCAGGCGAGACAACCCAAGTGGAATTTAGCTTTTTTAACAAGGCAGCTGATAATGCATCTAAAATGAAAGGCAAGTAAACTGTCTCTTTGAAACTTTATTTAAAATCGTTCAAAATTATCAATGGATTTCTATCACAGAGGCATGTCATAAAGGTGTTCTTTTCCTTTTAAAGTATTTTTCTCAAACTTTGGGAAAATTAATGATATATTTCTCTGAACTCTTTCCTTTCCCCTCTACTCTGATAGAATAACATTACCAGATCTAAATTTGATTAAGTGGAATTTCATTACATCATTTGTTTCCTGTGGTGTGAGACCTGCCACATTCCCAATTTGTGTGTCATTGAATAGGCTTTATAGAAATAGAATTAAAATATCCAGTTTTACAGTAACTAGGAATGAGTGCTATTTATTTAATCTTTTAGAGCATAATCTTGACAGAAGGTTTAGGAAACTTGTTAGAGATTAGCAAAGGGAGCTAACTCTATCTACAAATATTAACCGTAATATAGTCACAGCACAGTGTGTGTATCTGCAGTCACACTCAGCACTATGGTACACAATTAATGGTTCATTTAGATTAAGTAATTGACTATGGAGTGGAGTCTTTCATGGTAATCTTTGATGATAAAACATATATGAAGATAAATGCAGTGTATACCAGTAGTTCTTCCCTTATATCACTGACCATCTGCACTTTATAAGGAAATGGAAATAAGGATTCATAAATTATTATTTCAATAACCACTAGGAAGATAGCGAAGTCTCTATGTTATGAGTATGGATTTGAAATCAACAGCTCTGACCCAGTATTAATTTCCATTCTTTATTATTCTTAGTGTATTCTTTCTTCTGATTTTGTGTTCTGATTTCTTCGCCCAGGTCTTGACAGGGGCATTTCCTTTGTTGTAATTATGATTTCCAAGACTTTTTACAATATAGACAAAGTGAATACTAATGACGAAAAAGAAAGTTGTCAGGACAGGATGTCTGGGTGGCTCAGTCAGTTAAGCGTCTGCCTTCAGTTCAGGTCATGATCCCAGGGTTCTGAGATGGAGTCCTGCATTGGGCTCCTTGCTCAATGGGGAGCCTGCTTATCCCTCTTCCTCCCACTCCCCCTACTTGTGCTCTCTCTCTCTGACAAATAAATAAATGAAATCTTAAAAAAAAATGTTGTAAGGAGTGGATTTTTTTTTTTTTTAAGTTTCAGGATTTGTCATTGATACCAGAGGAAAAGATACAAAGTAAATTGAACATTAAAGTAATTATCGTGGAAAACGCCTCCAACAGAAAGTAATAGCTAAATATATCAAATTATTGAATTAAGTGGTTATTTTCATTCATGTAAATCCATGAAATTCAGCAGGAAAAGACTAGAAAGCAGGAATTTAGTGCCTTAGCCATGATTCATTGACTAGCTGGATGATCTTTTGTGGAGTTAACCTTCCTGGAACATAATGTAATTAATTAATAAACCATTATAACTTGAAAACTCGGGACGCCTGGGTGGCTCAGTCGGTTAAGTATCTGCCTTCAGCTCAGGTTATGATCCCAGGGTCCTGGGACTGAGTCCGCATCAAACTCCCCGCTCAGTGGGGAGTCTGCTTCTGCCTCTGCCTCTGCCCTGCCCCATGGTTGTTAATCAATCTGAAAATCACCCATGGAGTGGAGAAAGATGTTATAACCTTAGTGTTAATTTGGATTTTTTTTTCCTGACAATTCACCAAATTAAAGTAGAGCTAGAGGAACAATTTGCAAATATTAAGCATCACTAAAGTCTGATGTGTGATTGTTTGGTTGACAGTGGAACAATACAGTAAAAATTAAAAATATGTTTATTTTGAAATTTGCTTTTTCATAATATTTATCATGGACAAAAGACTAAGAAAAAGTTTTAAGGTATTTATGTGCTATCTTTAAATATGTTCCTAGGTTTTATGCATATATATGGCTTCAATCAATATAAATAGAATTCTAATAAAGTTGGAAAAATGATTTTTCAGTATTTGTTAAGTTTGTTTTTGTTAGTTTGTATATTAGCATTCAAAAAGGAGAACAAATACTGTACTCATCTACATATATATGCTTTAGTGTGTTTCATAATTTTCTAAATGTCTTTGGAGATCTAATTCCTTCATTTTGTTACTTTTGTTAGAAGTTTTGTGTTTAACACACTTCATTGCTTGTGATATTTGGAATTGTTTAACCAAAACTCTTCAAAATCACTTCAGTGAAAATTATAGCCTTGATAGAGATAATATATTAAAAATAACTAAAATATTACTTAAAAAAACAGACTTCACTTATTAACAATTTTATACCAATGACAAGGTCTTAGAAAATTTACTGAGAGATTTCAAGTTTTCTGTCATATCAATTTCTCTATGCTTCTTTACTACACTGCATATAAAATTAGTATCTTTAGATTTTTTAAGCCATTTTTAAATACAACGAATAAAATATAGAATGTATTTCTTTCCTAAGAATCTCATTATCGTGGTTTGAAAATAGTTTTTCATTATTAAAGGAGGATGCAAGATGGTACTCACTGGAAATTCAGCTTCCAGAATATTTGCTTTTTTAGTTGAGAAACATTTTTCAATTTTTAATGGTGATTCCCGTTATATAAACTAGATAAAATCTTGATTACTATTCAAGCTGGGTGGAAATGAGGGCCCTGATCACTTGCCACCTACCTACATTCCATTCCACAATAGCCCCTGGAAAGCTTTTCCAGAATTCCCAGGGCACAGTAGAACACAGCTTGAAACAACTGCTCTAAAGTATATCTAAGATCAGAAGAATTATATATAGGATGATTAATTCTTTGGGGAATTTAAAAAAAACTTAAATACAAATAAAATCAAAGAATGTGTATTGTAGGCTTAATTCTATTCATTAGCAGAATACATTTATTTTAATTAAATGACTGAATCTCTATTGGAGTCTTTCCCTGGTAATTTTTCATGATAAAACATACATGAAGATAAATGCAGGCTTTATCTCCGGAGACAAACTATGCATCAATAACAATGAGGTAATGATTCAAACTGTGTGTGTCCAAGCTATTAACACCTGAAAAATGAATCTAAAGAAGCAGTAGGAGGACATTGTTAATGTGGAAAACTACTAGGCTTAAACTATTTCTTTATTTGTAACTTGAATTCTTTAATGGATGTTAGCCATTCAACTTCAAGGACTACAGTGTACTTGAAGCTATAATGTAGCATACCAACACTGGTTAAGGCATCAATAAAAGGAAAAAGTGAAGGGCATTTGGAGTCCTTTTTGTCTCCTCCGCGTAGAATGTTGCTATTTGAAGCAGATCAGAGGGAGGCTGCACAGCCTTGAAAATATTATTTCAAAAATTATTAGGCCACTTAATTGCAAAATTGGCACACGTTTCCTTGGCCTTGCTCACATTACCAGTACCGCCTTATGAGCTATTCTTACTGATTTCTCCTCTTCCCACTTCATGAAAATGGAAAATACAAGCAGCTCTCTTGAGCCAAAACACTCAGAGATCCCTGTAAAAGGTTTCTATTCTATACCAACCCAAAAGAAAACAGAGTAAAGCTGGTGCATTTATTAGTAATCCAAGGGATGATTTTATCAGTATCTTTATTTCTTTTAAGCCTACACCTCAGGCTTGCAATCACTGTCCTTAAAATAACCGCAAAACTACTGCTCTTATCCTTCTTGATAAATATTATGTGGGCCATTCTTGCTGTTGTTGTTATTATTATTTTATAATAGTAAGATATTATTTTTAATTGCTAACATTTATCAAGTTCTCACCATGTGCAGCTAGTTTACTAAGTATACAACTGAGTTATTTGATTCTTTTCTAGCAATGCTCTCAGATGTTAGGAGAGTCCAATTAAAGAACTGGACTACTCCCCACTCCTCATAAAACCTGTAATTTTTTTCATCAATCTTTACCGAGAAGTTGTGTATTAATTATTTTTAAAAAATAATAATACAAGTGGGAGTCATCATTTAATGAGTGCTAAGTTCCAGGTATTACTTTAAGACTTTTACATAGTTTCTAATTACCTCATTTAATTGTTAATATATGGTGAGTATAAGACAACAGCAATATTACTATAATTCCTGGTTTAAAAAATCTACATTATGAGACTCAAGCAGGAATATATAATAGAGTAGCTCATAAAATGTCCCCAGGTTAGAAATCATCACATCAGTGTTAGGGGCTGACAATTAGACCTCAGCAATTAGAAAGTTTCTGTAAAATGATTCAGATGGTACCTAGCTCAAATCCTGGTTTTTTTGTGAACAACAACAGTGAAATGCTAGTTGTGTCTTCCTTTTTTTTTTTTTTTTTTTTGAAGAGTTACAAATGTGGGCCTGTCACGTGAATCTTGTAGAGGCAAATGTGCTATATTAAGAGTATGTGACAGAGAAGAGAAAAGCTTGTTTCTGTCTCAGAGATGAGGTACTTCCTACCACTTATGAAAAATTAAGCAAGAATAGTTTTTAATAGCTCAAATTTAGGACAGAATTCTGTTTATAGATATTTGAAAGTGTTTTTTCAGAATATGATCATGGGAGTGGTTAGAATAGTAGCTTTAAGTAAACTTACCGCTCAGTAAGAAAAGCTGTATGGAGAAAAATATTTTAATAGGAAAGACTACTAAATTTTCATTAGAAATCAGTAGTTTAATTTTGAGTAACATTTTTAGATTATGAGTCAAGAATAGTACTTTATATCATTTGAAAGAACAGTAGTTTGTTTCCGAGTCAAGTTTTTTGAGATATAACTTATATACAGTGAAACTCGTAATTTTTAGTGTACAGTTCTATGAGTTTTGACAAATGCACATCATTATTGAAAACCAACTCATTCAAGACAGAACATTTTCATCACCCTCAGAGTTCCCTTTTCCCATTTATAGCCAACCCCTTCCCCTATTCTTGACCCCTGAGACTGGTTTGTCTTTTGTGCTTCTTATTTTACCTTTTCCAGGATGACATTTAAGTGAATCATATAGCATGCAGTCTTTCATGTCTGACTTCTTTCATACAACATAATACATTTGAGATTGATCTATGTTGTGTCAATCAGTTGTTAATTCTTTTTATGTACCCCACTGCATGGATGTATCATAGTTTGTTTATCCATTCTCCGATTGGAAGACATCGGGTTGTTCCCAGTTGAGGGATTAGGAATAAAGCTATTCTAGAATTTCATGAACGGATTTTGTTTTAACAGAAGCTTGCCCTTCTCTTGGTGACATTTCTAGGGGTGGATTTCTGGGTTATACAAAGCAAATGTATAAAGAAGTCAAACTGTTTTTCAAAGTGATTATATTATTTTGTATTCTTACTAGAAATGTGTGAGTGTTCTAATTGCTTTTCATCCTTGTCAGTACTTGATAATGTCCCTCATAAACAAAGATATAATAAAATCATCAACAAAATATTAACAAATTGAACCCAATAGTATATTAAAATGATAATACATCATGACCAATTGATGGTGATACTGGTGTATAAGGTTATTTCAATATTCAGAATCAATCAACATAATTCACTCTATCAAAAGACTAAAGAAGAAAACTATGTTATCATCTAAGTTGATGTAGAAAAGGTATTTGACAAAAACCAATATGTATTTATAACAACAACAGTCAAACCTCTCAGAAATCTAGGAATTAAAGTGAAATTCTTCAACATAATAAAAGACATTTCACAAAATTCTATAGCTAACATTATTCTTAAGGGTGAAAGATTGAATACTTTTCCTGTAAGATCAGGAACAAGACAAGGACTTATGCTCTTTCCACTAAAATTCAACATCATATTTGAGGTCCTAGACAGTCCAATAAGGCAAGAAAACAAAATCAGAGGTAGACAGGTTGGAAAATAGAAACAAAGCTATCTCATTTTCAGACAACATGATAGTCTAAGAAGAAAATCACCAAAGAAATTATAAAAAAAAGCTAGGAGATCTTGTGAGTTTAGCAAGGTTGCAAGATACAAGATCAATATACAAAAATCAACCACATTTCCATATTCAGATTTATTTTGACCCTCAATTAAAACCACACTAGATTTCTCTATTGGAACAATCAACTAAGGAGTAAACCTGGTCGTTTAGGCTTCTAATCTTTCTGCACTTTTCATTTCTCTACAATCCCCATAGTACAAGCACACAGAAACGTTTGAGAGTACTCTAATAGGTCAATTATAATCTCATAACTGATATTGAAGCCTTCTATTTTTCTTTTTATTTTAGAAGAAAGGAAACATTTTATGTTGAATTAAAGGTTGACATTATAAGTGTTCCTTATTCAGACCACTTTGATTTCTTCTTTCATGTAAATATAGCATAGTAATTACACAGTGGAGAAGTTTCAGCCTACTTGGAATTTTTTCATTGCCAAATGGAAGGCAAATCCTATTTATCCCCTTTTCTGGAGATTTAAAGGGAATATAGTACATCTCAGTCATCTCCAGAACATTGTCTTTCACTTAGGTTTTATAATTTGCAAATATTGGTGAATTACATTTTTACCTGACACATAAACTTCATCTTCTCTATGTCTTTAAAGCTAGATAAAAATGTTATCTCTGTCCTTAAAATTCAGATGTTAATATTAATCCAGCATTCCATACAGTCAAAGCTTATGATCTAGGAGATACTCTTATCACACATACGAAACATATCATTACGATGATCATTATGTATGGACCTTGAGCTCTGTCAGTTCCAAAAATACATTTAAATATAAAATGAAGAAGTACAATAAATTTCTGCTCCATCGCTCCTAAATTAAAGACACATTAAGTACAGTAGATGTGAAAGAAAATATATCTTTTTTCTATTTTGGACATTCTAACATTCTGACCATCCTTATGCCTGCCGTCCCTGGGATAAAATGACCTTCATCTTACTGGCTTGTTTAGTCCTTCTGTGTTTCTTGTAGGGAGTTGTAGTTATGAAGCACATTTTGACACAGGGAAGGAATCACCTTTATAGTTTTTTTCCAGAGCCAATACAGTGATGCATAGCTGTATTTAGATCTGGCTTTTTCCCCTATGCTATCACACATTCCTCACAGATGGTCACAGGTGTGTTAGGCCAGGGTACATAACTAACTAGGCGCTGCAACAGATAAACCCTGAAACTCAATGGCTTAGTTATTCCTTGCTGACACAAAGTCTGATGACTCTCAGAAAGTGTGCTTTGCCATCTGGTGACTCCTTTTAGTGACATTGCCCTCTTAGCAAATGGCATCCAAGGTCATCGTTGTAGTGGAAAAGGAAACATGGAAATGGTACACTGGCTTTTAAGAGTTTCAGCCAGAAGTTATGTTTGTCATTTGTTAGACTAGTCATATGTCTTTTCCCAAAATCAAAGGGGCTGAAAAGAGTTGTTTTCTTGTAAACCCAGGAGGGAGAAGGAAATCAGAAATGGGTGAGCACTAGAAGTCTCTACCATGCCAGGGAACTCCTGACCTATCTGATCTCCAGGGGGGTAAACACTCCCATATTTATCCACCCATCAGTAACTTGACTGTCTGGATACCTTCCCCAGCTCACATTTAAGACTTACAGAAAATCAAAAAGTAGTGCACTGTCCATAAGAGAAATTAGGCTAGAATTAAGAAAACATTGGCTTTGGGGCGCCTGGGTGGCTCAGTTGGTTAAGCGACTGCCTTCGGCTCAGGTCATGATCCTGGAGTCCCTGGATCGAGTCCCGCATCGGGCTCCCTGCTTGGCAGGGAGTCTGCTTCGCCCTCTGACCCTCCCCCCTCTCATGTGTTCTTTCTCTCTCATTCTCTCTCTCTCAAATAAATAAAATCTTAAAAAAAAAAAAAAAAGAAAGAAAAGAAAACATTGGCTTTTATGGGTGAAAAACAATATTAAAAGTGATATAAATAGTCATTTGGATGTGAGTGCCATATTATTATTTTTTTTATTTTTTAAAGATTTTATTTATTTATCTGACAGCGTTGAATGCACACACACAAGCAGGGTGAGGGGCAGAGGGAGAGGGAGAAGCAGGATCCCCACTGAGCAGGGAGCCCAATGTGGGGCTCCCAGGGCTAGATCCCAGGACCTGGGATCATGACCTGAGCCCAAGGCAGACCCTTAATCAACTGAACCATCCAGGCGTCCCATAATATAAAGATTATAAATTACCACATTTTGTTTAAGAAACTGTACAGAAAATGAGTTACATAATCTCCCTATTCCTATTTAAGTTTAGGAAGAAGGAGAAAGAGTGACATATATCTGACATTCAGTTGTTTGGTGTAAGAAAACCAGACTTATTGTTCTTATTGTCTCTTCAAGTCAAACTAAATTCGAGAGTGGTTAGATATAGACTTTTGAAGAGCAATCAAAGATAGGATTTTTTAAACCACTTTTTTATATGGAAATGTTACTGTTTTTGCTTGAATATATTATACTGTTGATGAAAAGACTAGATTAAGCAATTTACTAAAGATCACATATCTAGTGGTATAAAGCTGAGAATAGTATCCAAACACATTTGCACAATTTTTCAATAAAATGTCTATTTCACAGTGTAAAGAAATGTGAATTTTTATCATCTGTCCTGTGCAAAGTAAGTTTAAAAGTATATACACACACCATATATAGGTTTAATCTGATGACTCTATAAATATTAAATGTCTGACCCATATTTATCCTGAAGTATTCTTTCACCACCAGCATATGTAATTATTTCCACTTTAGTAAAATAAAGTTAGCAAATGAAATTAGCCACGTTTGATATTTGCTTCAGTTTTATTTTCAGTGTGTGTGTGTGTATTTTATGTATCTCACTATAAGACAGATAGATACAGATATCTTGATAATTTGAGTAATTTTTTATGTGTAAAACTATACACAGTAACTTTTAAGTACCAACAAATGTCATCACTCTTAAAAAATCACTAGTACTAAATAGATTGGTTTTATCACAGTGACTGTGCTAAGTATATTTTCAAGGATCTTAGTATCTAATTTTCAAGAGACTAATTTTTTTAACATCCGTTAATGCAATGTTAAAAATGTAAATATTTGTCTAATATATTCTCAGAAAAATAACACTGAAGATAATGTAAAAGTATTTAATCCATTTCTTTGTAATCATACCTAATTGATAATTGACATTTTATTATTAACTGAATAGCTGTTCATTGTAACAGCCAATCTAATTCTCAAGAGCTTAATACCAATATTACTTGGTATATAAAATCTAGTATTTAATCTAACTTACCATGTTATTTCCATTTGCATAATGGGATATTTTCTTAGGTCTGCTGGAGCAGTTATTCTTCATAAAATGTTACAAGTTTCAAACAATGCAAACATTTCAAAAGTAGTTAAAATCATAAAAGTATAATGCTAAACAAAACTCATAGATTGAGAGACTAGAAAAATCATGAGAACACAATAGTAGGTCTAGTTCTGCTAGTAATCAATCTGGGTATATTAGAAAAATATTCAGCATGTCAATCCAGTAGTAGTTCAAAGCACGCAGTCAAGGGAATTTTCAATGTGATAAAGGAGATTGGCTTCACATATTCTGAAGTAAGATCCTTGGGCATTTTAGAGTATAGTGGTATAGAATTCTTCCTTCTTTTTATGTTGATTCTTCTCAGCAAGCCCAGAAATGAACTCCTCTTTCCCTGACCTTCTATTCAAGATATCTCAAGTCACAGAACTGCTTACTTTAAAGGAAATATGTTTATATTTTGTGCACCTACCAGCAAAAGAGTGCTAACGTGCTACTGAGGGTAAATTAAATCCCTTAGTTTGTGCAGCAGAGACTGACTATATCTTTCAACCATTTGTTACCATGCCATTCTTTGCTTCATATAAATCTTTTTTTTTTAAGTTTTTATTTATTTATTTGACAGAGACACAGCAAGAGAGGGAACACAAGCAGGGGGAGTGGGAGAGGGAGAAGCAGGCTTCCCGCAGAGCAGGGAGCCCGACGCGGGGCTCCATCCCAGGACCCTGGGATCATGACCTGAGCTAAAGGCAGACATTTAACGACTGAGCCACCCAGGCGCCCCATGCCTCATATAAATCTTGTCATGTAAAGAGTGCTCAACAGATATTTGTTGAATATATAAATAAATGAATGAAGAAGTGAACTAAATGATCTCTACGTTTCTTCTAGATTTAATCATCTCTGGTTCTGCAATTGCTTGGGAGAAACCACCGACTGCCCCAAACCTCCTGTCATCTCTTCCCACATCTGCCCCCCTTTGCATCCTCTCTTGGAAGATGCGTCTCCCAGTTACATTCAGAAAAGCTTCTCCAAGCTGGTGCCTTACATAGAGTAAATGTACAGTAAAATTCGTTGATCTGAATTGAAATGGAAAGAAAAAAAAAAAAACTTCTGTGAAAAGCTGACAGTGCAATTACTTTACCTCGATCACACATTCTTCCTCGACCATATGCTCAGTGTTCACTAACATATGTTATGTTTGTTTCTGGTAATTTTACTCTTTATTTCACAATGGTGAGCTTTGCACAATCTCCATATGATCAGTGTCTAAAACACTGCAATTCTTCTTTTCATCTTTCTTTCTCTCTCTCTCTTTTTAATGAGTGCTTGTTATTCCAGTTATAGAGCTGAATATCATTTAGGACTTTATGTCACACACACACACACACACACACACAGGAAAAGTAGGATATGCAAAGAAATGCCATTATAGACCAAAGCAACTGAACTTTACAAGGATAAAAGGGATTAAATGATAGTCTCAAATAATGGAGGTTAAATGGGTAAAGGATAATGTCATCTTGTCATAAACGTGCATAAAGCGCAAAGTGGGACAAAGTTTTATTAATTAGAAATAATGATTCTAATGCACTATTTAAATGACCAGGGGTTGAATTCAGTCTGAAATTTTATCCTCTAGAAAATTCGAAGACACCTTTAAAAAATACTTCAAAAAGTCAATCTTTGCCAATGATATTATAAGCATCTTTCAATCATGTCTGGCAAGTATACCATATTATGAATAAGCCAATGGGGGTAGGGTACTAGTTATATAACTATGGCAACATTTTTCTGGCTCAACAATTCAACCTGTAAATATCAAAAGACAAGCAAAATCTACATATTTCCAGCCACCTTTAGTGAGGGGATAGACAATATTACCCAACCTTCTTGTGTTTTTTATGTATTATAAAATGGCTTGGGGACCAATATCCAACAGAAAAGATTATGAAAGTGAGAGACAGAGAAATAGTTGCTCAGATAGGAAAAACAAGACAAAACAAGAAGATTGCTTTATATTTTAAGATTTATATGAATAAATATTTTAAGAAATCAGCTGAAGGAAAAGAATCATCATCATCATCATCATTGTGATCATCAGCAGGAGCAGCATTTCAGCGTCTCACTGAAAATAACTTACTTATTTATCTAGCAAGAATAGTTTTTCTATTCTACCTTGGAGAATTTTGAAAAATTTACATAGGTCTCTTTTATCTGTGTCTGTGTGACTACAAAGAGACTTTCTGAATTCTGAATAAAGCCAACTAGTGCTATTTATAACTCACAAAAAGGGAAATTTAGAGTAAAGAATTTGTTAAAATTTCTTTAAGTGATGGGCATCTGGGTGGCTCAGTTGGTTAAGCGATTGCCTTTGGCTCAGGTCATGATCCTGGGGTCCAGGGATGGAGTCCTGCGTGCCGGGTTTCCTGCTCAGCAGGGAGTCTGCTTCTCCCTCTGACCCTTCCCTCTCTCGTGCTCTCTCTCTCTCATTCTCTCTCTCTCTCTCAAATGAATAAATAAAATCTTTAAACAACAAAAAAAAATTCTTTAAATGATATACTCTTCTTCCAAACTCCCTCAAACATATGTGGCTTTCTATTTTGTTTTCTGGTTTTTAATGCTGCTTTATTGACCAAACCTGTGAGGAAAGGAAAGGATGGCTTGACTTTCAGGAACATCTAGAGTGCTCTTTTCTTTCCTCTTCTTTTTTTCTTTTCTTTTCTTTTCTTTTCTTTTCTTTTCTTTTCTTTTCTTTTCTTTTCTTTCCTTTCCTTTCCTTTCCTTTCCTTTCCTTTCCTTTCCTTTTCTTTTCTGACATAAGTTGCATCTGAGGGACCCTTTCCCTTCACCAGGGTGAATTCAGGAGGATGCTGGAGCTCGCTTATAATGACATGGGAGAGCGGACTATGTGCACCTGCGCTCAAAGCCAGTTTGGTGATACAGTACAGCTTAAACACGGTGGCTTTATTTACTCCAGAAAATCAGCAAATGTTACAAATCAGAGGTTTTTTGGTTTTTTGTTTTTTTCCCAGAGAGTTGATTGATAAACATTTATTAGCCCTTTACTGAATGAGTTAGGTGATATGATAAATATTCACATTGCTGAGAAATAATTGTTTTAGCAAAGAATCAGAGCATTATAGAATCCCAGGGGGAACAGCACCCGTACCCATTCACTAAAAGCAAATATATGTGATTTCCACATGAAATTTCATTAAAAAAGACTATACTGATAGTTAAGAAAAAGATTGAAAGCTACCAGTTTTTACATCTCTGAAAAATAAGTCCCCAAGCCCTGTTGTTTGATGTTTCCCATAACCAACATCTTTTGGATAAGTGACTTAGAAAGTTCCTTCTTATATTTTTTACATTATTTCTAGATGTTTGTTAGTATTTATACAACTTATAAACATGCTTTAAACACACTGCATTTGTAAAATCCACTTGTTCTTTCATTTATATGCAAAGTACCTGCTATTGGGAAAGGAGAGTAGGATTCTAGGTCTGTAATCTTTATTTTCTGGGGCTGCTGTGAAGCAACACCAAAGACAGTGAGTTGGGAAAGGAAATACCATGAGGAACATAATAGGAACTCAATATAAAATGACCAGTTCAAGTAAATAAAAGACTGTAACCAGCAGTGGCGGTATGGCATGGTGAAAATAGCAAGGACCTTTGGAATCAGAAACATCTGGATTTAAATACAAATGTCTTTATGTACTAGCTGTCTGATTTTAATAAAGTTATTTAACTTCCTTGAGGTTCAATTTCCTCATCTGTAAAATTGAAACAGTATCTACCACAGTAGGCTGTTTCTAGGATTAAATAGGATGATATATGAAAAGTGCCTAGTAATGTCATGTAATATGATAATAAATATTTTATGTCTTAAGAGTTTTCTATAGGTATGTAGGTAAACACATATATATATGTATATATATATACAATACATACACACAGATATGTAGTAATAGCATATTCAGCTATTTCATGCTAGGGGACCTGTATATCTTGTTTAAAAGTATTTTTGGAGGGAAATAATTTGAATATAGCTAATCTGAAGCAATAATACAATAAAACTAGCTCTGGCTCAGAGATTGACATGCACTAGAAGAGCATTTCATGGAATCATGGAAGTTTAGAATCAGAAAGATTCACAGGAATCAACTAATCCCATCAGCTTATTTGACAGATGACGAACCAGGCAGTTAAGGGATCAATTCGTGAAAATACAAATGTAAGTAATTTGGCCATGAGCATGTTACATAATTTCTCTGAACTTCAATTTCCTCTTTAGTAAAGTGGGACGACACAGTTTATTTTTCAAATTAAATGAGATAATCCAAGTGGTCAAGTAAGATCAGAGCCCTGAGATATTGGAATACTGAGGGACAATAGGAGAGAAAGTCCATGAAATCATGTGATACTTGTTCACCTGCTTGTAGCCAAACAGTGATTCTACGCACTGTGCTTAATCATTTACCTCTAAAACATTAAACTGTGAAAACCTTCTTTCCTATAAATGATGATGTGGCTATTAATCTAAATATAGTTTCTATCTATGTATTGTTTTTTTATGGTACAGAAAAATAAAGAAGAAAAGAAATGTTTGTCATTCCTAGACCCAAAGGCGGCTAGAGCAAGGAAGAGAGAAATTCCAAATGTGTTGGAGCCAAAATGATGTGTGTCTGCATTTTCTGCCCCATTACATTTTGTAGTTCATGGTCATGCCATAAATTTTTTTTGAGATATATGACACACCATGGTGGAAAATGCAGTCCGTTTCTTGGTGTTCTGAGATAGGAAATGACTGTGACTAACCAGAGAGTCCTGGATACATACAGCCAGTTTCCACACTGCCCATGATGCTCTGTTGCTATCATAGCAACTGCTCTCTGCCTATGTCTGAGATGCAGGTGGTGGAGTAAGAAGGGCAGACACAGTGTCTACAAGGTGGAGAATCTCCATAGATGGGACTATACTGAGAGCAAAGATTTCAGAAGCATATCAGGTGTGGGCCTGACCCTTCAGAACCTCTTAGAGTCCTCAGAATCTCTGACATAGAAATATGCTTAGATCTCAAACTCCTTTCATAACTAACAATTCATGTATGGAAAATGGATGGAAGTAAATTAAACCAAACAGTCTAATACTTTTTCTTACTCATACTACAATATTAACAATAACAAAATTACTAAAACTCGAGCTATTTTAAAAGGTGATGAACAATATAAAAGTAAAAACAAGAAAAATATATAACAGCAAATGTAAATACAGAATGAAAACAAAATGGTTCCCAATTCCCCCAATGCTGTCCAGTTCCCCAAATGATTCCCATTTCTAACTCTACCACAACTCATCCATGTTCAGCTTACTTATCATTTCTTCTAACTCCTTAGCTGAGTGTGTTATGCTATATCTATACAAATGCAATACATGCATTTGCACATATTTAATTTTGTATGTATGCTCTATTAATAGATTGAAATTTTGCACACTGGAAATTTTGAGTATTTATTTTAAGAAAACAATTAAGTCATAAAAGTAAGTAACTTTCATATTTTGGTTATCAAATCTTTGGCCTCAGTAGTCAAATATTTTGTTGCAATAATAGCCCAGTGAGATTATGGAAGGCTGTAGTTCTCTTCTTGAAGCTATCCTTCCCTGTTTTTAAAAGTAATTCCTTGCCTCAGCTTTTATAAATTTGACCACTCTTTTTGCTCTGCTCTTATTTCCTGCCTCCCCATTTCTTGGCATACCATATTTAATAGCTTCTCTATCTACTATTTGAAGTTGGATTTTCTTTATTCATTTTTTAAAATTACCTTGCCCACATGTCAAAAGGCGCCTCTCATCCTTGTAGTTTGGGATTTAATGAACAAATCCATGTTCACCATATCTGCACCATTTGTGATTAAATAGATGTCAATCATGTCTTTTTTTAGCCTCTGCTACTCCAAAGTCTTTTTGTCAGGGTTAGTCCTTCTAGTCTGCTATCACTTATCCCTCAGGGTAAACTTTTCTGAACATTTTGAATTCCATTCTTGGTTTCAGAGGTAACAAGAACTGTGCACAGTAACCCAGAGCAGAGACAGCACAGTTAAGATTCTTCATAACCCCTTAAATAATGATAATGATAATAATAAAAATACAATACATAATAATAGTTGTAGCGTGGATGGTATCCAGCACATAGTAAACATCCAGTAAGTAGAAAATGTTACAATCCGTTATTAGTTATATTTTATTAGGTCCTATTCCTCTCCAGGCACTGCATATTTAGCATCTCATGTAATCAGGGACTTGATGACACCATCTCTTTTAGTCTTCCTAGCACTCTTTTAAAATAGGTACTACTTAAAGAGATTAAATGACTTGCTTGAGTCACACAGCTAGTAAATGCCAGAAAGGGTTCAAAACCTGCTCTTCCTGATTTCCAAAGGGTAAACATGCTCTTTTTCATTGAGGCCATCATTACTGTACCAACACTGACCTACTAATCAGCAACATCAGATATTATTGATCATTTATTATGTTTGGTGTTGTACAGCTTACAAAAATGATGGTATCTCCTCTTCTGTGAGGGAGTATACAACCTATTTAGGGGCATGAGATAAACATATATAAAACAACAGCATAATAATAAAGATTCTGCATAACATGAAGTGTTGCATGGTATGAACTCTAAAGAACTGTTGCAGTTAGCAAGGGCATGTGAGACGGCGCTTGCCAAAATGCTTTAAATAACGTCAGATTCAGTTTTATAGAATTTGGAGAAGAAACTAAACCTTCACTTTTTTCCTTTTTGGTGTTCTTTTAGTCAACAATTGTCTGTAAATAAAGAACACTGATACGTAACATTGACACTTATTATACAATAATAAGATTTTTGGAATTAAAATATCAAGCCCTAGATAGGACAACTTTATGAATACATTAATAAATATATATCTAGATTCCATATTACTTAAAATGTTTGCAGAGCTTTTGAGAAGAGTTTTTAGGATATTCAAAAGGACAATTATTAATTAGGAAGAAGAGCAATTAACCTTTTTTACATTCCTTATCTTTCTAACATCCTATCTATATTTAAAGTTGGTATTGTTTGTTCAAGTGCAAACATGTTTTCAATCCCTAAGACTAGGATTTCTGTGTTAGCTGACATTTAATAAGAAGGAGTATTAAAGATTTTTTAAAAGTATAATCATACTCTCCCACTGATAAACAATAAATACATGCCAAAGATTTATTTAACCCATTAGTTAATGAAAGAATCAGGAAGATGTTACAACTGGTTCAAGGAACCCTCAAAGAACCACATAGATAAAGGCAAATAAGGAATGCTGAATTGAAATTACAAACATATGCAAAATAGGTCTATCTACAGGACAAAAATCAATTGCATTCCACATGACTAATTTGAATGTATGTGGATAAAATCATTTGCATTAATTATTAATTTTCTAAAATTTGCAAAGCTGGGAAATAAACAATAAAAGGGTGAGATAACCCGCAAGTATGTAGTAGGCAGAATATGTGGTCATGTTTTTTTGGTTCATTGCAACATATTTAACATTTTGCCCCCCTACTGGAGTGATGGAAAAAGACTCTTCCTACATGTCCTGTGGTTCTCAACAGAGCATAGGTGTGAAGAATATCGTTAAGGTGTTATAAAACTAGTGCAAACCAAACTGCAATTACCTCCTGAACATTTTTTTTTTTTTCTTCATTAGGATCAGGTTTATTTTAAAAGGGAAGGAGAATTGGAAACAAGAATGTGGCCTAAGGATGTAGTGTGGATAGGTGGGTTAGAGTCCCCTCCATTGAGGAATTTGATGCATAGACCTGACCCTTCCTGGCTGCAGTAAAAGCCAAGTCAAGGTCACAGTGAGGGTCAGATCTCTTTCCTGGATCTCCTGGGAAGATTCTTCTTGGAGTGTCAAGAACAGTTTCTATATAAGATCTATGAAGGGTTCCTACCTGGTGGCAGAGGTTGGGTGAATTAATGTCAATGTGTTTTAAGTAAGGAGGCATTTGAAGGGATAGTGCTTTCTCAGGGTTTCACACTGTAAAAAAATTGGGTACTTTTCAGTTATACTGAAGAAAAGTCCATGATTTACACTCCTAGATATTTTTTGAGTAGTTCTTTCATCCTCATGAGCAAAGATTCTTATTTAGACTTTAAAAATATGATTTTAATTACATTGTCAGCCAAAGTATGGAGAGAGTGCTATAAATTCTTGGAACAAGACTTCTGCTAAAATTGAAATAATGTCACCAGCATAATTTTGTTTTTTGTAGGCTTCGACTACTGTGTCTTTCAATGCATTTCTGAGAATAACAAAAGGCCTAGAGTTCTGGACATAAACACTGATATCTGCATTTTTATTTTTCTCTTTTGATTTAAAGCAGCAAAGCTTAAGCTACTTCCACTTGCTTTGTTTTGCTTTTCAATATTCTGTTTTTACTTGAATGCACACTCATAACCCATCATCCTGCCTTTGTATCTCATGTACCCTGCAAAATTCTTATTCCTCTGTAGATGTAGAGGTTTTTTTTTTTGTTGTTGTTGTTTTCCAAAACAGAGCTTTAAAGTCTTGTAATTAAATATTCTCTGGCTGATAATCTGAGCAGACCCTGTTTTGGGGGTTTAGCAGAGACAAAGCTTAAGTTCAATGCCAGGAAACCCTTTAAAAGAGATGCCTAATCTTGAATTTCCACCAGCTTGGGCCATGTTCTTTCAATCAAAAATGTCCTTGTCTTCTGATCCTTTCGTACTTTGTGATGATGAATAGTCTTCCTCATGTGGGGTATCTTGAAGCTATAAAATTTCCTTGACTTTGCTTCCAGCAAAACACACTCAACATTGCTTTTGGTCCCGCAGCATCTGGCTCTGTGATCGGTTACCTACTGAAGAACTTAGTAAATTTAGGGCAATACATGTTTAATGGTATATTTCCCAGAATATTGGATTTCATGGACAAGTTAAATTAAAACAAAACAAAACAAAACTATGGTGTAGATATAGGAGTGTCTTTTAATTTTATCAAACCATAATTTAAAAAATAAAATCATCCCTAAATTATGCTATCTCCATAGTGCCATAACATGAGGGACACTTAAACACATGGAAGAAGAAATCATCTAACATCACAACAACTGAGAGTATTTAGTATTTTAAATTAAATAAAAATTTATTTGGGAGAAAAAATCTTAGCTATTTCCTAATTTCCTCTGGTTTAGAATATTACCACCACCTACTTATTTGTATTTCAGTGGTTGCTCTTCATGGCCTTTACACCCAAAATGTCTTTTGGCAAAGGAAGACTGAGGGTACTATGTGAAAACAAGGAACAGTGGACACCCTTAAGTCAAGTCAGTAAGGCGAACCCTGATAGCTAGAAATACCTGAGAGATCTTGAACTTTATGAACATCTGGGGGCAAAAAAGAGTGGATGAATTTGCCTAGGGAGACCTAGGAGCCCAATATGAGGCAGAAGATTCCAACAATTTTAACTAGGTACCTTACCCTTCTTCTGTGTACCCGGAGGCTATGAACACACCATGTTGAGAAACACAGGGGATTATTCTAACATTATATTTAGGATGAGTAGCCTGTGTGTTATACAAACTCAAAAGACAGTAAACGCTCTAAAACAATGGTTCTCAGACTTTAGCATGCATCATAATCAACTGAGGGTCTTGCTAAAACACCAGTGCTAGACCTCACTTCAGAGTTACTAATTCCCTGGGTCTGGGGTAGAGACAGAGAATTTGCATTTTCAACAAATTTCAGGTGAAGCTGATGTTATCAATCCGGGAACCACACTTTGAAAAACACTGTGCAAACACAAAAGGGTATATATCCTTAGATACAAATTTGTGAAAGTATATTGCTTTTAGTGGGGAGATATGAAAAAATTAAGATAAACAGGTATCTTAGTTCAGGCTGCTTTAGCAAGTTACCACAGTTTGGGTGGCTTAAACCACAGAAATGTATTTTTCACAGTCCTAGAACTGAAAAGTCCAAGATCAAGGCTCTGGCAGATTCAATGTCTGGTGAGGTTCTGTTTTCTGGTTTGTAGAAAGCCATCTCCTCATTGTATTCTCACTTGGGGTCAGAAAGATCATCTCCCTATTACCTCTTTTTAAAAGGGCACTAATTCCATTCATTAGGGCTCCACACTCAGGACCTACTTACTCCTAAAAGCCCCATGTCCTACTACCATCACATTAGGGATTAAGGCCTTAAAATAGGAATTTGGGGGAGACACAAACATTCATTCCATACCGACAGAGAACAAAATCAATGTCTTAAGAAGATATGGCCTAATAATATGCAACAATTCTTCCAAACAATGTTTATGTTTCCAGATTGTATCAAATGTAGTTACCAACATAGTTTTTTTAAGCTCATTTTCTAACTTGGTTAAACTTCTCTTTTACTTAGGAATAAGTGTTTCATGCATGATTAGAATCCCCACTAGAGAAATTGTTAATAGATTACCAAAACAACGGATTTGGGTGAATTTAACATGTGTAAAATATCAATTAAGGTGATGTAAAAATTTAAGAACATCATCGTTTTCCAATCAGGCACGGGCACTTTGGGGAAGTTAGGCACTTGCCTTGTACTATGTCCAACTAGTTTGTTGGCTAATTAAGTAGCAATAATAAAAACGCTTAAGGTTTTTAAGGATTAATGACCAGCTGGGTGGAGTTACTTATTTGCTCTAAAAGCCATTAACTCTCCCAGTCAGTAACTCTTAGAAAATCTAGTTATAACTGGTAAATGAAAATAATCAGAAGGGATAGGGTTTATATGGGATTTTGAGGGGATACTGTTTTGTTGTTTTTAAGAAAGCACTTTAGGATGATAATATAAGACTAGAAGTCAGTCCAGTGGCTCAATCCATTACTTAGTATTTCATTCTGTTTATAATTAAGCAAGAGTGACCTACAGGTTAGTCTTCTTTTAGCTATTAACAACCAGCTGGAGAAGCTAAGGGCTATTTTTGCAATTATAATCTGTGAAGACTAAAAAACATTAAGATAAACTGTCTACCTTATTAACAGGCAGCTCATTTTTACACTTGAATACATATCAATAGGGGTCCCAGGTTCAATCTCCCTCACTGACCTCTTCCAACTCTTTAAGGACAGACACTAGTGAGGTGCCCCTCACTGCACTTTCTGCTGGGCTTTGCACTCTATTTTCAAGAGGCTGGGGGAGGAGGGATGGTTCCTGAAATAATGGCATATGACTAAAAAATTTCATACCCACTTTGAAAGAAAACAGGTTCATACAAAGACAAAATGCATTTCTGGCAATAAAAAAACAAAAAAAAGAACATTTCTCTATATTTATAGCTGTGACAGTTAGTTATGATGCTGAGTATATAGCCAGAAGTCTAGATATTAGTGAAACGTTATGACCTTGGATAGATCAAAATTAGTTCACAATTATTAAATACTCATGGGGAGCATGCCATTTGTCAGATGTAAGGAAGTCTCAAATCTCAGTTTTGAAGTAATGTATTGTCCAATTCTCTCTGATTTGACCACTGGAGGAGTGAGAATAGTAATGCTTATGCACAGGTACTTGACAGATTTTGGAGAAGTGCAGATTTCAAATCAGCATGAGAGGATCTATTGTTTTGGTAAAATTGAATAAGAGGTACATGACAGAAGGCATAAAATGATAGATCATTTTATCTACTCTAGCATGTAGAAGCAAAACACAAAAGGAATACATTTGACATACACACAGCTATTGTTGGGGGGCAAGAAAAGCAACTAGATTTTCTAGGAAGTAAAACAAAACTCTGATATTGAGGGTGGGGAAAGTTGAAAGCATTCAGAAATCATCAAATGATAGTTTAATATTTAAGGACTGACCTGCCTTTTGTCCCTCCTGACTCTCATTCCATACTTTAAAACATCGTGCTCTTTGTCTGCAAGTAGTCTTCGACGAATGGAAAGGAATTGGATTTGTGTCCAGCATTTTGCCAGGAAGACATTGGGTGACTTGGAACTCATCACTTAAACTTTCTATACCTCAGCTTCTCTGTCTGTTCATTAGAGGAATTGAAGTAGATCGTTTTCAAGGTTTGATCTTGCTCTAACCAACTCTGCCTTGATAATCCCTTTATGATGGACCAGCTTTAAGATATATAGTGAGCCTGGTGATGGGTATTAAAGAGGGCACGTTCTGCATGGAGCACTGGGTGTTATACGCAAACAATGAATCATGGAACACTACATCAAAAACTAATGATGGAATGTATGGTGATTAACATAGCATAATTTTAAAAAAAAGATATATGGTGAGCATTGAGAGTAAGTGCAAAATGTAACTCCAGGTGAAAGGTCATTGTTAAAAAGTTCCAATTGCAGCGCGATGAAAAAAATGCCTGCTTTAACTCCCATGGTTGGTTAGCATTATCGTTGTATCAGAATTGATTGAAACTGGTGACAGCACTATCTCTAACTTCAGTCCAGGGTCTCATTGCCCTAACCATAAAATATCCACCTACTGTTGTATTCCATCTGGGCCCTGACCTCCAGTATTAATGTGTCAAATTCCACATCAGTCCTAAATCTCTCCTCTGATCCAAACCAGTACTTGTGTGTAACATTTCTTTAAGGCACTTCTCTCTTTACTTTGTAAGAACTATAGAATCTCAGAAGTAGATCTCTGTTGACTTTATTCCTGTGCTACCTCTTGGAGAAAATATGTGCTAATTTTTTTTTTTTTTTTTAGTATTATGTTATGTTAATCACCATACATTACATCATTAGTTTTCGATGAAGTGTTCCATGATTCACTGTTTGCGTATAACACCCAGTGCTCCATGCAGTACGTGCCCTCCTTAATACCCATCACCAGGCTAACCCATCCCCCCACCCCGCTCCCCTCTGGAACCCTCAGTTTGTTTCTCAGAGTCCATAGTCTCTCATGGTTCGTCTCCCCCTCCAATTTCCCCCCCTTCATTCTTCCCATCCTGCTATCTTCTTCTTTTTTTTTTTTTTCCTTTTTAACATATAATGTATTATTTGTTTCAGAGGTACAGGTCTGTGATTCAACAGTCTTGCACAATTCACAGCGCTCACCATAGCACATACCCTCCCCAATGTCCATCACCCAGCCACCCCATCCCTCCCACCCCCCACCACTCCAGCAACCCTCAGTTTGTTTCCTGAGATTAAGATTTCCTCATATCAGTGAGGTCTTATGATACATGTCTTTCTCTGACTGACTTATTTCGCTCAGCATAATACCCTCCAGTTCCAAAGGAATGAAATCTTGCCATTTGCAACAATATATGCTAATTTTTACAGAGGGCTTTGAAAGACAATGTCTTAACTTCAAGAAATAGCAGTGGTGTTAATGTTGGGAATTTCAGTTAGCATTAGAGTAGTGAAGAAATGGTTTGCACAGTGGAGCAGGCAGATACCCCTGTGCTATCCGTTAACTCATAAAGTTTAAATCACCAAGGACTCCATGCCAGACCTAATTCCTATCACAAGAGATTTGAATTACTTAACAAAAACAAGTGGTTAAAATATGGAATCTGGAATAAGGCTCTAGATTTTGAATCTCATCTTTATCTATGAATAGCTCCGTGATCTTAGATTACAGATGGTTGTAATCTCTTATCTACACAATCTCTCAGTTTTTCCTCGTGTGTTACATAAGGATAATGATAATTTCTAGCTCTTAGAATTTTGGGGAAGAATTAATGATTTATATTATATATATATTTATATATATTATGCTTAGGACAGTGGCAGTAAGTACTACAAGCCTGGTAATTGTTAATATAATTAATTCAGTCAAATATAATAGAAATCTTGATAAATTTTCAGTTGAAATCAAATATTATGGAGAAAGCATTCTCCTGAAGTATATGACTTTCATTTGATTGTTCTCGGTGGACAAAGCAAACTGATGGAGAATGGTCATGATTAACCATGAATAGTTTCCAGTGGAAGGAAAATGGTGGCCATTCTTTAAATAAGGAGTAATAAAATTTAACTTCTCATTTCTGAACCCGGGAAGTCACCTAATTAAAATATGCCCTAATCCTAATTAATGATATAAGGAAGATAAATTTCCTTTAAAGGTTATACTGAAAACACCACCTTTTAAATGGAAAACAAAATGAAATTCTTAGTTGCCTACATCAGTTGGACAAGGGATAGATACAGTATTAGAAAATAAGAAAAAAAAAAACTTAAGCATAAAAAGATCTGCTTGGAAAATCTCCACCAGTTAGACCCAAGTATAAATACTAAGAAATAATTTTTAAAACAAAACAACAACAAAACATCTACATAACAAGCTATTGAAAGCTAAAATGCCTGTAAATATTATTTAATGACTTTTCAATATGCAGAAACTTTTGAAACATGTCACTGACACAAAGCACGCTCTTTTTTCCAGACTCCTTATACCCTGAAAATATTTACTTTGACATTTATTGGATTATTTACAACCAGGTTCATTAATCCACTGGGGTAAGCGTCCCAAGGAGATCAAAAAGTTATATTGTCCCCAGATCCTTCTCTCCCACTGTTTTCTGGCTGGTAGCTTATTGTTTTCTTTTGGTTTTGTGAGTAGAATAACCAGCCATGCAAATGATTTTTGAAAATGTGCCAATTTGGGCCTCACAGAAGTTTAACAAGTTAGCTTCTTTTGATTCGATAGAAATTGCCATGGAAGACAAAAATGGGGCATATTTTCACCCAGAGAGTGGAATTCCTGTTTAATCTTCTTGCCCCTATGGATTGAGCTTGAAATAGGGGAAATATGAGGAACTATGTTTTCTCAATTCTCTGGTTCCCATAAGGCCATGGGTTTAATGTCACACTTGCCTGTCCATTCACACTGAACTCACACTCTTATCCAAACAGAGCACTCTCAGAATCTTGTAATTCAACCGTTTATCTTATATTTAGTAACCTGGGGGAAAGAATGAGTGATAGAATAAAGCTATAAAATTAAGGGCAGGATAGAAAGTACAGTAACCCCTGAGGGAAAGAAAATGAACAGTCTATTCATCAAGTCTGACAATGTGTATACATCTTAAGAGAAGATAAAAATGTGAAATCACTGGAGGAGATTTAAGGAACATAGACCATTTTACCTGAGCCTTCCCAATAACTTCAGCAATTAAATGCAATTGTTTTCTCCTGCTTGCTTTAGAAGTGGCTACAGACAAAATCCATAGGTTTTTGAATGAAAGTGCTTGTGTAAGCTCTGTCTTAAAATAAAAATGGTGACTCATGCAACTTTGCTTAATACTATAGCTCATTAAACTTGGCTTGTCTAGCTTTCAAAGTCTAGTCAGATTTTGGAGGCTGAAGGTATGAGTCCTTCAGATCCTTGTGGTCAGTTGTCTCCCTGAGCCTAATGTTGGTGGGTTCCTTTTTGCTGTTAATGTGTGTGTGCGCATGCTATTATTTTTTCTATCTAGGCTTTTTCCTGAAAGCTTTGTTATTTCTATAGATTAACTCTAGTGGAATTTTTGTCCATCATTTTCCCTTAAGTAATGTCCAACTCAGAGTAATGACAGTTGTTCTGTTTTCTTATTTTGTGTAAGTCTTGTGTAAAGAGGTAAATAATCAAACTGTATTCAAGGGGTTTGTTTTCTTCCCCGTACACTTTCTGTGGTTCAAACAATCAGGAGAGGTTGGAAAGAAGGATCAAACATAGCATATGTACAAGGCAAAAGTCTTCCTGTTGTCATGGTAGTTGCTGTGTGGTTTAAAAAGTAGTCAGAGAGGGCGCCTGGGTGGCTCAGTTGGTTAAGCGACTGCCTTCGGCTCAGGTCATGATCCTGGAGTCCTGGGATCGAGTCCCGCATCGGGCTCCCTGCTCAGCAGGGAGTCTGCTTCTCCCTCTGACCCTCCCCCCTCTCATGTGTTCTCTCTCATTCTCTCTCTCTCAAATAAATAAATAAAAAATCTTTAAAAAAAAAAAAAAAAAAAGTAGTCAGAGAGAGGGATAATGACTTTCCTACTATTGGAGAAAGAAAAAAAAAAGCGAGAGAGAGAAAGATGGTAAAGACATTCACACAAAGCCAAAAGGATTTTCTGTGCCATGATTGAAACCCCTTGTAAGCATCGACGCAGATCTTTGTAAAGGCAGTTTTCTCTGTCCTATTGTGCATTAGTTTTGATTTCTCCATCAGAAAATGGAGAGAAGCATCTCTGTTCTTGAGGACTCTTGAAGAGAAACTGAAAGACTGCCATCATTCTTGCTTGGAAAATGATTTTTAAATGAAGTCCTCTAGAAAACTAGTTCCTGCTTTCTGCTCAGATTCTTCTGAGGTAACCACTTCGGATGATTTTCAGTGCTGAGAACATTAACTGAAATATAATACTAGCCTTGGAAATGCACCTGCACCCATTTATAGGTAGTGCCTGTTACAAAGTAGCAGCTTCTGTGATCAATCACTGGAGATTTCACACATCCCAGGATACAGGGAAGACAGTCTTTTGTATTATGTTGGTACCTGTGTATATAATCAATCACACCAAATTTGCTGATTATCCTGGGCTTTTCTTTCTTTCTTTTTTTTTTTTTTTTTTTACCTTGTCCCAAGAAAATTTAACCAAATTTAAGCTGCCTTAAAAACTATACTTCCTGGGGCGACTGGGTGCCTCAGTTGGTTAAGCGTCTGCCTTCGGCTGAGGTCATGATCCCAGGGTCCTAGGATCCAACCCCGCATCGGGCTCCCTGCTCAGCGGGAAGCCTGCTTCTCCCTCTCCCTCTGCTGTTCCCCCTGCTTGTGCTCTCTCGCTCGTGTTCTCTCTCAAATAAATGAATAAAATCTTAAAAAAAAAATCCCTATACTTCTTTTTTTTATTTCTTGATATTCTGTCTTTATTTGACTATCTTTGCTGAAAAAATAGTTCTAGCTAATTACCTATACTTAATTTTGTACTTACAAGCACATGGAAGAAATCCATAATAGGAGGTAACTAAGGGAGTGCTGTAGGAACAGATAGAATTAAAAAAAAAAATAGTTTTTAGTTTTTTTGTTTTTCACATGCTCCTTTAACAGATTTGGCCCCATGAAAATTTAATTAAGGCAATGCTTCTCAAACTTGAGTGTGTATTAGGGTCACCTGGAGGGCTTGTTAAAACACAAAATGGTAGAGCCTACACCCAGAGTTTCTGATTCTTTAGGTCAGGCAGGGGTCGGGTCCAAGAACTTGCATTTGTTACAAGTTCCTAGGAGATGCTGCCGATGGTGGCCTGTAAACCACACTTTGGAAGTCACTCAAATAAGGGGACAAAGACTCCGCCAGTTATAAAATCCTCTTGAAGAAGATGCTCTACTTCAAGGGGCTTTTCCTCCCTTTAGAACTGAACACCTTGGGTGATGCTGGAAAAACCTGAATAAAAGTTTCTTTCTGGGCAAAATAGCAACTCTGCCAAAGCCCAAATTTACCTATTATCTCACTTTTAATTCCAAGGATATGTTTTGTGAGGTTTTAAGCTACTTTTCCCCAGGTATCACTGAGAAGTTTACCTGGGTCTCTGTTTTTAATTGTTTTTCATTTTTATTGAGAAATAATTGGCGTACATCACTGTGTAAGTTTAAGATGTATAGCATGATGATGTGATTTACATACATTGTGAAATGATGACCCCAGTAAGTTTAGTTAACAACTGTCATCTCATACAGATATGATAAAACGAAAAGGAAAGAGAAATACCCCTTGCGGGCACAACTCTTAGGGTTTACTCTTAACAATTTTCCGTACATATTGTACAGTGGCGATAGCTGTCATCTGTCTTTAACCACAAGTCTGTTAATTTGATTTCTTTTTCTGTGAGTTTGGGTTTGTTTGTTTTTTGTTGTTGTTTTTCAGATTCCACATATAAGTGAGATTATATAGTATTTATCTTTCTCTGTCTGACTTATTTCACTTAGCATAATGCTTTCAAGTTTTATCCATGTTGTGTGAATGGTAGTATTTCCTTGTTTTTTTTTTTTTTTTTTATGGCTGAGTAATACTCCTCTATATATACATCTCATATTTATATTGTTAACGACCTGGTGCCAGTGGATTCCAAGTGTTTTGGAAGCCAAGAATGAGCAAGCTGGCCTCGATTAAGCGCATTTGAATTAAGCAGAGACAGTTCAAGACAATACCTAGAAGTTAAACAAAAAGAAAAATTAAACTAGCTATTTGTAGGCGAAACCCTATTTGAGCAAAATAATGGTAATGAATAAATGAAAAGAAAAAACATTCTTTTGTATTTTTGAACTTGGGTGATTTACTTTTAAAATGTTTTAAGTATATTTTTTGTTCTTGTTGGCTGTTTATTATAATTACTAGACATGATTTTCCAATCTCAACTTCTCAGATGTTATACTAAACTTTTTTTTCCACTTGGAGGGGCGGGGAGAACCTATCTATGAAGTCCCAGTTTCTGGTGTAAAATGGCAGCCTCGACCTCATTCTCTTAGGCAGGACTCATGTTTCTAGTTACTAAAGAGCTTTCCCAAGGAACTCATTTTATAATCTAACAGCATTAGGATAGCTTGCAGCCAACTACAATAGTATTATTCCCTGAGCACCAATTTCTTAAAATGACATTATTGATAAAACATAAACAGTATATAAAAACAAAAGAAAAATGGATCTGGTAAAGTAACTTTTTTTCTATTATCTAGTTGTGTTCTCAATCTCTGTAAATGGTAGTGATAAATATGCACACCATTGTGTGTACTAATTTTTTCCCCTCTAAAGTTGATTATAATATTTTCATGCTTATAGTTATGACCAGCTTGGTTAAACTAACTATATTCATTTCCTCCAGCTGCAATAACAAAATGCACAGACTAGGTAGCTTAAAAAAATTATTTTCTCAGTTTTTAGAGGCTAAAAGTTCATGATGAAGGCATCAGCAGAGTTGGTGTTTCTGGTAAGACCTCTTTTCTTGGCTTGCACACTGCCACATTCTTGCTGTGTCCTCACACAGCCTTTTCTCTGTGGACAGGAGGCTATCTCTTTTTCTTTTTATAAGGAGCCCAGTCCCATTGAGTCCTTAAAGGCCATATCTCCAAATATAGTCACATTGGGAGTTAGGTTTCCAACATGTGAATTTGAGGGGTGGGGACATAAGTTATTCCATAAAACTAACTGAGGGACTTTTTCTTTTCTTTTCTTTTTTTTTTTTTTAAGATTTTCTTTCTTTGACAGAGAGACACAGCGAGAGAGGGAACACAAGCAGGGGGAGTGGGAGAGGGAGAAGCAGGCTTCCCGCTGAGCAGGGAGCCCAGTGTGGGGCTCGATCCCAGGACCCTGGGATCATGACCTGAGCCGAAGGCAGACGCTTAACGACTGAGCCACCCAGACACCCCAAATTTTAAAAATTCTGAAAAAAATATGCAGAAGCAAATTAAAATAATTTTTAGTACCATCTCCCAGAGCTAATCATTGTTGGTATTATTCTATAATCCTTCAGGATTTTCATGTATATTCACTTTTTTATAATTGAAATTTTTATGATTGAAATTTATAACTGAAATATTGCCTAAATATAGATCGTTCATCTTGTGTTTTTGCCATGATATATGATTTTTTATATTAAACATTTAGATTTTTAAAAATTATTTTTGCTTTTATACATCATGCTGTCATAAACTTCTTTACATCTAAAATTCTTTAGGGAGATTTTGAGAAGTGAAATTATTTGTCCAAAATTATGAAAACACAATTTTTTACATGAACAGTATATAAAGTTGTATGCCACATTTCAACCTGTTTCACAAAGCAAACAAGGAAACAAATCATTATGGTTATATTTATTTAACTGATGTAGAGATCTTTGTTTTCTAGGATGAGTTTTGGTTTTGTTTCTTTTCTTCACTCTAATTTTCCTCCAAAATTTGTACCCTCTCTAGGGCATTTAACCTGAGTGCTTCTTTTTAATATAATCTGTATTTGCTAATTCCAAATTATTTTCTCCTATAAATGTCCCATTAATTCTAGAGAAGAGTACATAATGGAAAAAAATCATATTCTTAACCCCCAGCATATGCATGCAGACACACAAAGAGATACATCTGAGACTAACAGATACACCTAAGAGACTTCTCATCAAGATGGGTTTAGACCCACTATTACTCTCTATTCTCTCCCCCTGGACATATGTTGTCTTGTCATAACTTAGAGAGACATCTATCTATGTATCTATGTATCTATGTATCTATGTATCTATCTATGTATCTATCTATCTATGCATGCATATAGCCCATATATATGGGGTATATATAGATAAATATCTATAGATATAGATGGCCTATACATATATGTATATGTATATGTATGGCCTGTAGATAGATTATTTTATCTACTTTAGCAGATAGATGTATCATTTTATCTATTTTAGTATCAGGTTAACCAAATATAATAAAATATCCACAGAATTGATAACCATTACTATGGGTATCGTATGTAAAATTCTAGAAAATGAAGGCAATCTTGCACATTTTCCCCCATCCAACTTGAAGAACAGGTTGGGATTTCTTCCTTTTCTGTTGACTACTCCCCTGGTATCATCCATTATCTTCCGTTCCTGCCCTGACACGGGCTTTAGTTAATGAAATACTCAGATCTCAATGGCAGCCAATTTATAAGATGTGAAAGGCTTGTAAAAATACAGCTCCCCGAGAAAGTCTATTTTCCCCACTGTTTTCTCCCACAATTAGTGTCGGCTTCACCCAATCAGTGAACAAAATTATCTTTAATTAAACATAAAAGAAAAAGAGAAACAGAACAACAGTTATAAAGAAAACAGCTTGAGAAAATTGCTTTAAACATGAGGAAAAAGAGAGTGAGGTGAAAGTAACACTTCTCAGAGAATTTAGAGAATACAGTATGGCCACAATCCCCAATCTGTGTGCCAAGGGGTCCTGGAGCACCACGTGAACTCATGGAGATGCTCTGATATATGAGAATGTTTCAAGGAAAACAGTGATAATAGACAACTGTCACACAGTGTGAACTACGAGCTTGAGTAGCTAATGGTTTTGGTATTACATCAGGCTGCATTTCTTTTGATGGGGTCTTATTTTGTGAAGCTGGCTTTTTGACATTTTCAGTGATGAAGACACAGACTGCGTGAAAATCAATATGATCAGGAATAAGGGTGATTGTGTCCAATCTGATTCCAAAGTTTTAGAAAATGTGCGGTAATCAACAGATACACACATCCCATTAAACAATAATCATGGTTATACAAGAATACATAAAAGTATCCTTTCCATTTATTTGTATTTCCAATGGCTTCTAAGTTAGATATAAATATTTAGGTTGTTTGATCTTCTAGTTAATAAACAAGATAGCAGTGTAATTTTCTTTTTTTTTTTTGACCTGAGAGTAGTATGGAAAAATAATGGAGGCATTTATAGGACACACAAACAGAGAAAGATTGGGCAATGTACTCAGTTTCTTTCTAAACACAGTTTAGATTTAATGAAAAAAAATATTTTGGGGGGACTCCTTGGTGGCTCAGTCATTAAGCATCTGCCTTCAGCTCAGGTCATGATCCCAGGGTCCCACGTCAGGCTCCCTGCTCAGCTGGGAGCCTGCTTCTCCCTCCCCCACTCCCCCTGCCTGTGTCCCCTCTCTCACTGGCGCTCTCTCTAATAAATAAAAATCTTTAAAAATATATATATATATATATATATTATTTTCTTTACTGCAAAAAAATAGGATCAATTGATGATAAATAAGCATTCTCTTTTTACTGAAATACAGATATCACTGCACTTCATGAAGTGTGATTTCTGAAAATGAGATCAACCTACTTTGTGTTCCTAAGCAATATTTAGCACTGTAAAATGTATGTGCTCATGTGACCTAGTTAGGGATCACTTCGTCTGTCAAACCAATACTCCTTAAATTAAATAGTAAAAGAATGGGGCACTTTACAAAAACAAAAAGATAATTTGCCTACAATTACAGTGAACTTGAAATTTTTTTGGTAATTGAAAGATACTTTTCTTACAGGAAAATTTGAGATATTAATCATTTTCTGAAAGTTGAATAATTACTTTTTTCTTCTATGGTAAATGATATGTAAAGGTCAGGAGAGTTCCATGTGACAAGTTATACTTACTACTAATACGTTAAATATTGTCTTTCAAAAACAACCTTTAAACTTTATTTTGTGCACTGTGTTGATAGTCCTTAAGACTCTGTGTATGTGTGTGTATATATATATATATATATATATATATATATATATATATATAGACAGACAATATATAGAGCATTTCTTCCAAAAAGAATCGGTCACTATAGAGTTCTTGAATGAAGCAGTACAAAATATTTCAGAAATTGAAAACTGAATACTGAATAACAGGTTCAAAAGCTAATTTTAAAGTGGTTTTGCTTTCTTTTGTTAAATGTATACTGTAGTAAAATATACATCTTTATCATTCTATATTTACCTTCCAAACTTTTTATCACAATGACCTATTTGGCAAGTGGATTGTAATAGCTCTACCTAAAAATATGAAGTCCCTCTGCTCTTTAAAATAACATTTTGTTGAGCAGGTTTTTTTTTTTTTTTTTGCTGACCATAAAGTAATAATATAGATAACTTTTGCAAAATATTTTGAAAATACCTAGAAAATAGGGGTGCCTAGGTGGCTCAGTCAGTTAAGCATCTGACTTTAGATTTTAGCTCCAGTCATGATCTCAGGGTTGTGAGAGCAAGCCCTGCATTGGGCTCTGCATTGAATGTGGAGTCTGCTTAAGATTCTTTCTCCCTCTCCCTCTGCACCTCCCCCCATCCCCACTCCCGCTCACTCGTGCTTTCTCTCATAAATAAATAAATATTAAAAAAAAAAAGAAGAGGCGCCTGGGTGGCTCAGTCGTTAAGTGTCTGCCTTCGGCTCAGGTCATGATCCCAGCATCCTGGGATCGAGCCCCACATCGGGCTCCCCGCTCAGCAGGAAGCCTGCTTCTCCCTCTTCCACACCCCCTTGCTTGTGTTCCCTCTCTCACTGCGTCTCTCTCTGTCAAATAAACAAATAAAATCTTTTAAAAAAAAAAAAAAAAGAAAATACCTAGAAAATAAAGGTCACCCCCAATTTCCCATTGACATTAACATCAGTAGGATAGGAGTACATCTATTTTGACATCTTTTTCACAGAATGAGATGACTTCTAATGAAGACTTATATTTTTACTTAACAGTGACTCATGAACATTTACTTGTCTTAAATATTCCTTCACACCTTTGTTGATGTCTCTTAGTATTCCATCAAATGTCACTTATTTCACCCATTTTATAGATGGGCAGGGGTTTCTGTCTAATAATTATCAATTCCATAATGAACACTATAGGATATGTATTTTGTATTTGTGATATGTTTTGCAACATTCTTGAGAAGTAGATCACTGTATCAGACAGGACCATATTTTTATAAATAGTGATAGATGTTACCAAACTGATCTCTAGCCATGTGAGTGGTATCATGGCCCTACATCAAAGTTTCCTGTTTCATCTATATTGTCAATTCAGTATGGAGAAGAATATCTTTTTTGAACAATCTGTCTGCTGTTGATTAAAAATCAACTAGTATTTACACTTAATTTCTTTCAAACTTCTGTGTTTTTCTCTAATTCTCAAAATCAAATATGTTGTAATTTTAGAGTCTTCTATTTGAAACAAGAATTTAGAATATTCTATTCTCTTGCCATCATCTGCTTCTGGTGTTTAGTAACATAATTAGGATTGGGGAATAAAATGAATATGTGAAATATATTTTTACTTTCTATTTTCAAAAATACTTTTAACATTGGCATTTGTTTGTAGCAATGTTTATAATATATATTTAGAATTCAGTGCTTAAGTGTTTGTAGGGCATACTATTATCCAGTAGTATTACCCCTACTTAAAATCTTAATTTTGTAGGTTTTGTTATTTTCTTGTTTTTTAATTACATGTGTAGTTTATTTCTTCTCTCTTTAATGTCAAAGTATAATCTTTCATTGATTTTTGATTGAAATGTCTTTCTCTAAAGTCTTTTGATCACATCATGTCTCCCCCTCAGAAATCTAAAGAATTTTTACATATAGTCTAAATAATGTTTCAGAAAACCATTCATTTATTTTTTTCCCCTACCTGATGATTTCCTTGTTTGTTTTTCCCACCTAGATACTTATGGGTTTTGTTTTGCTTTGTTTTGTTTTCTCCTTTAATACTTACATGCTGTGTCTAAGATTGTTATCTGCTCAATGATTTTGCTTATTTGGCTCTTTCAATTGCAGATTGTTTTGTTAACCTTGGATAAGTTTTCTTCTGTTATATCTTTGAAAATTTCCATTGTCTAATGTGTCCATTTTATCAATAATAATCCATAAGTTGGATCTCCTATCCCTATCACTCATAACTATCATCTATTCCCTTAATTTGCTTTTCATTTTTTCCCTTTTCTCTCTGCATTCTAATAGAGCATCTCAAGGTTATTTTTTATATCCCTATTTTGTTATTCTGTAATAGGAGTTTTGCCCTTCCATCAAGATTTTGAGTTTAGAACTTCCTTGTACTTTTCCTAATTTCATTCATTGCTTTGTATCCTTTCATCTTGTCTTTCATCCCAATCTCTTTCATCATGGATTACCGTGCTCCAAGAGTCTCTGGGTTCTTTTTATTCTATTAAAGGTTGCAAACGTTTTTCAGAGGATTTTTTTTTTTTTTCATTCATTCTTCAGAGTTTGGCCACTTTTCCTTGTCTGATGTTTTCATTTCTTATTCAAATCCCTCTCCTTGGATTTTTATCAACATATTTAACTATCATGATTTGGCTTACCACAACAGACAGGTTTGGTTTAAATCCTGCTCTTTGAACATTTGATTCATGAAATCCCCTTTTATTTTGTAGATCAAAAGTTGAAGGGCAGAATGATTTTCTCTGCTCTTACTTAAAATCCATTGTCTAGTGGTTATTTATCTACTTTCCTATAAATGCTTCAGAAGAGACACTTTTATCATCACACAAATAAAAGGGAAAATAAATAAAAACAAATGTTAAACATCAAATGAAACACACATTTATCTCCCCACTAGACCATACATTTCTCAAAGGTAGGGCCTTTCTTTTTCCCATTTCTGTGTATCCTGTGCCCAGTAGAGTATCTGGTTTATAAGAAGCAGTCAATAAATGAAGAGATTAGCAAATATGTACTTTGTTCAACTGTTATTGAATTCTTGAATTCAAGATTTCTTTTAATGATTATATGTTGATGTTCCATTTTTTATCACATCTTTTTATAATAATTCATATTTGGGCATTTATATTCAATGTATGTGTATATATCTGTATGCTTATAGATATGTAAATACAGGTACATAAACTGCATTTTAGAATGAACTTACATAAACTGTGGTTTAAGATGAACTTAAGATCTGGATACATAAAAAATGTATTTTGATACTCAGCTTTGAACATTCTCTTGGACTTTTAGATATTTATATGTGGTTCTGAAATTATAAGAACTTTTGAAGCTAAAATAGCATGAATTAATAAGATAGATTATACAAAGCAGTATTTTATTTTGTTGTGTAAAAGGAATACAAAGCATAGTGAGTTGTTTCAAATTTAATACTCCTACAATCCTGGTTTAAAAAAAGAGAAATTGTGCTCTTGTCTATGTATGAATATTCCCAAGGGACATATGTAGGGTAATGACACACTTAAGGGGCTTATACATGATTTGCATAAACTGCAGCTGTTTAATTTGCATAATTTGTAAATACAGCTATAACCTGTTTTGTCCATTTTCTGGCTCTAAAGAAGGTTAAAACCATGTCAAATTTTTGTTGCTTTTGAATTTTTTCCTCAAGCTCTTTACATTCACATGTGACCTTCCCTGGTGTATATTTCAAAGACTCGGAAAATACTAAAGTACAAACAAACAATAAAACATAACAAAAAATTAAAAAACCAACCTAGTAAGTTGTGAGGAACTGTTGAGAGGGGGGATAAAAACTAAAGAATTAGTAAAAGAAAGAATACTCCTTGACCAAAGCTGATCATGAATTTATTAATCTTACATTTTATTTCACTGTTATTACTTCCTCTCGCTTAGTATTTCTCAAACTTTAAGGTGCATGTGATTCCCCTGGGGATCTTGTAAAGTGCAGATCCTGATTCAGTAGGTGGGTGGTGAGACCTGAGATTGTACTGCTCTCACAAGCTCCTGGGAGATGCTGATGTTGCCGATGAAGGAACCATACTCAGAATAGTGAGGCTCTAGGTCACATAAAATGTTGTATCAAATGACCAGTGACTTAAAAAACAAAAATAGTAACTTTCTTTTCCTGTCCACACTAAATAATGAATATGTGTGTACATATATATTTGTGTGTGTGTGTAGGTTATGAAGAGATAAATAGATGTATATGAGTATGTGTAAATTGAGAGATATTTAATCATAATTCATCTAGGAACTAAAATATTTTTAATCCTATAACCTTGTTTATCTCATTCCAACATGCTTAATTTAAATACATTGAAATTTAAGTCTTGGATGAATGCCTTAGGGAAATTGGACTTAATTCCTGTTGAATTCAACATATTTTTCAATTGCATGGTTCTGGTCAAATCATTTAATCTAAACTCATTAAAATCAAGGACCCTTGTATTGGGTAGAGCTGAGTGGTTGGGTTGTTAGGAAAAGGGAATATATTTAAATAGCCACAGTTTGATAATTCAGCTAAATTTGTTTTCAAATATTCATACTGATTCAAACACTTGACATTTATGGAGATATTAACAATCCTTAAGATTCCAGTAAGAGGGATGCGCAAGAAGGTAAAAGGGACAGTCATTAATTAAAAGGGATTTTTGGAGATAATATATTTTGTTGACTAACAGCTATCTTTTTCTGTTATCAATAATGTGGGGAAAGAATCATGATAATTTTTCAGTATCACACAATTCTACTTTGTATGTTTGTCTTTTCACTATGCATATTTACATGTATATAACCATCAATTTTGTTTTAAAATTGATCATACAGCATATGCTATATTTACATTGCTTTTTTATTTAGCCTTGTGTGATTCCCCACATTATTAAATTATTAAAGAGGCAATAAATATGTAAAAATTCAGAATCCACACTTTAGATTCCACTCTATGGACTCTATGGATAGAATAGAATTAGTCAATCACTTATTTCTGGATATTTATACTTGGTCAGATTTTTATTATGAATAATGCTGCAGTGAACATTTTTATTCAACATCATTTTGCAAATACCTGTATATTACTTTAGAATAGAATCCTGACAAGAAAATATGACTTAGAATATAAACATTTTTAAGAGTCTTAATACATATTGCTGAATTGTCTTCCAAAAAGTTTTTATCTAGTGGCTTCCTCAATAGCAATGAACAAGTTTTTTTCTATATTCTTGCCAAGGCTGAGTAGTAGTATTGAAGTAGGTTTGTTTTCCACATTTTTTCTACTATAACTTTTGGAATAAGGTATAGTTGAATTAATTTATATTTTGATTATCAGTTTAAATATTTTCCTCAAAGGTTTGCAGTTCCTTTGTATTTCCTGATTTTTTAAGATTTTTATCACTCTCAGTTGGGGTATTTAAATTGGAATACTTATTTTATCATTGGTTTGTGAGAACCTGTTACACACTAAGGAGACTAACTGCCACATCTTTTATTCAGGCTTTATTCCCTGTGTATCATTAGCCTTTTAAAGCAATTTATGGTGTTTATCATATAATATTTTAAAACTGTATGAAGTAAATTTCACGAATCTTCTCCACTGGAATGACTTTCGTTTGAAAGTCCTCTTTCATAAATGAGAAAATACCCAATACGAAGAATGATCCAAGTACAGCCATTGCACTAATTTGAAGTGCGGGATAGTTAACCTACCCTTCTCAGTTTTTTGTTTTTTGTTTTTTTTGTTTTTTTGTTTTTATTACAAGAGCACAACAGAGTTTGGTATGGTTAACCCCCCCCCAAAAAAAAAAATTGCTTTAGGAATTTTACATTTCATCCTGGAAATCAGATATTTTTTGGGAAATCTTATTAGCCTTAAAAAATTAAGTCAAATTCTTATCTTCCAAATTCCTAAATTCCTAAATATATAACATACCATCTGTCAAAATATATTTATATTATATTAGCTTAAGATCCACTCTTAAAAAGCTAGGAGGTGAAAGAAAGCTCAGAACATGAATGGTTTAATGCTAGGTCTATTTCAAGTTCTTTTATGTGAGGCTGGATAAATCTGGTTATTTCCTATTACTCCTTCAAGGGATGCAATTAAAGGAAGATGGATTTCTCAATATGTTTCATACAAACAAGCTATTGCACACTTGAGTTACTGACATTTTTGTCTAATTTGGTTGCAGCTATTGGGTTAAAAGAGATCCTATTTTGTGCCAATAAAGAGCGGAACTGCTGGTTTAACTCCATATCGTTGGAGAGATTCTGGTAAACTATGTCAACAGGGATATTTTTGGAGTGGGTTACATCCTGAAGCCAATTCACTTACATAATCCATGTATTGGTTGCCACTGATGGTCTGGAAGGAGTTCTAAACAATCTTCTAAATATGGTGTTATTAGTTGTTGGTAAGTAGATATTTTGAGAGATACATAAATGTCTTCTAATTCTCCAGATATCAATGCATTCCTTAAAATATTTCTTGAATTCTACCCAGCTGATTAAAAGAATCCATGCATTCCCAAATCTGTAACATTTTTTAAATTGCTTAAAGAAAGTAACTTGCTCACCTGAAAAGATAAGAGTGCCTTGTTAACTCTCAATTATCCACAGTAATGGAAAATAATCTGTCTGGGGATTTTATTCACTGTTGTAGAAATCTTAGAGGTCAAACAGGAAAGAGCCTGGTGACAGTCTCCAGGAAATGAAATTCTCAGGAAGACTCTGGGGACATGGCTTATGAGTTCAGTTTCTTCTATTGCACTCATGGATAAGAATGAAAAATGAAAAAATTCTGTGTAGATTTTCCGTGGTGACCAACAGGTAACTCTGCAATAGTTCAGAACAGGCTGGAGGGGCTGCGACTAGATGGCTGGCCTCACATGGAAAAGTCTGAATTCCAAGTGATTTGTTCTTCCTTTTGGAAATTATCGAAGTACTGCAGACACAGTCCTGAGTGTCAGGATTACAAGGTAAAGGAGATGGACAAGTTACCTCATTTCATGGTGCTGAAATTCTGTGTTGGGGAAGCAAATGAGTAAGAAACATTTATTTAGAAGGAAGTGCTATGAAGAAAATAAAATACTGCTTTGATAAGGAATGATAGCAGCTGAGGGGCAACTTTATTTAGTCAATGTGGCAGGGAAAATATCATTTGTGTTGAGTCTGTGGAATTGAAGTCTTAATGAGAAGTTATTTGGAGAGTTTCCAACAAGTGACCTGATGCTATTTTCTTATTAAAAATATTACCCTGACTGCTGTGGAGGAGCAGTGGGGTAGGGCCAGAGTGAAAAAAGAGAGGTAAGTTACCAGTCTATGGTGGCAGTCCAAAGAAGTCTGCTAAAAGTGAGAGAGAATTAGTGGTTGTTATGGGCTTAATAAACCAGGCTTGATCCACACGTGCCCTTGGGATATGGACAAGATGAGTGTTCAGATGAAAACTGATAGGCACATGTGGTAACAGGTGAGAAAATAAGACAGGTTATGGGGTCTGAGGAGAGTGCAACCTGAACAGCAGAAATAAAAAACCCCAAACAAAGAAAACTGGATTGTCGAGGGGAGTGATTCTGAACCTGGGCTGTACGGTGGAATCATCTGGAATATAAAAAAAAACAAAAACAAAAACAAAAAACTTATGCCTGACCTTCTTGGCCTCACTAGCATCCCTGCCACGACTGCACACATAGCCCAACATTCTGATATATTTCGTTTGGAGTGTGGTCTGGGCAGTGAGTTTTAAAAAGCTGCCTAGCTGGTTGTAATCCATGGCTCCCTCTGAGAAACCTTGGTCTGGGTAGTGAGTTTTAAAAAGCTACCTAGCTGGTTCTAATCCATGGCTCCCTCTGAGAAACCTTGGTCTGGGCAGAACCTAGAATAGGCACTGGGGCTACGGGACAGGGGAAGAAGGAATGAAGCCCACTGGGGATCTGAGTAGTGCATCATCAAATGCTTAAACTCTCTCAGGACAGCCTTCAGATGTCTCATTCTTAGAGGGAAAGCTGCTTCCTTAGTCCACCAGTCCTCCAGAGGCAAGCAAATGATTGGAGTTTCTTACAAAAAGATTTCTCCACTTTAGGGGCTTTTACATTTATGTAAATAACACCTTTAAATTCTCGTCTGCCCTTTTAAAATTCCCTGTGTACTTAAAAATGCATTTGTAACTATAGCACAAAAATTAGACTTCTTACATAAAGACATTTATGGATGCCATTAAATATAAAATTAGTATTGATTTGTAAATACTTAGGTCAAGACTAGTACTAATATAAAAACAAATTATACTCTCCAGCTCATTTGATTTTTACTGAGCTTAATGTATATTGGGGAAAAATCATCTGTAATTTATTTTTTTCTAAACTTATAAAGCTCATTTTAATCAGTTACAAAGATTGCTGTTTATTGTAGAATTTGAAAATGTTAGAAGAAAGATGACAGTATCCCAAATATCTATGGTGAGCGCTGTGAATTGTGTAAGACTGTTGAATCACAGACCTGTACCTCTGAAACAAATAATACAGTATATGTTAAAAAAAAAAAAAAAAAAGAAGATAGCAGGAGGAGAAGAGTGAAGCGGGGGAATTGGAGCGGGAGACGAACCATGAGAGACTATGGACTCTGAGAAACAAACTGAGGGTTCTAGAGGGTTAGGGGGGTGGGGGGAAGGGTTAGCCTGGTGATGGGTATTAAAGAGGGCACATACTGAATGGAGCACTGGGTGTTACACGCAAACAATGAATCATGGAACACTACATCAAAAACTAATAATGTAATTGATGGTGATTAACATAACATAATAAAATAAAATAAAACAATAAAAGTTAATTTGAAATAATTTAAATCAAACACAAGAAACTGCTCTTTAAGTAAAAAAGTCAGTAATGCTTGATACTAAAGTATAAAACTATTGCATTCCTAATTTTCAAGGCTATGTAACTACTGTGCTTAGATACTTGCTAGCAAATATTCAAATCCTTTTCCTCTTCTTAAATTGTTTGTTTTTGAGACGAACTTTGAATAAATAGATTACTAATGTATTTCTCTCTTCTGGATAATGTGCTCAAGAGTAATTGACAATGAAAATACTTGGAAGTGGGGTGGGGACAATGACAGGGAAACTTTCATTTGATAGATTTCAGTTCTGCCATATGTAGTTTGTTCTATTAGTTTATGAAGAAGCCTTCCAATTAGCACATCACTCATAATCTCCAGTTCTTGGAAATATTCGGTATCACTTTCTTCAGTGGGCAACCTAACTTTTTTATTCACAACACATTTATCTTGGTATTCAATGTATTCTAAGACTCCATTGATTCAAAAAGATCTTAAGAGGTAATCTTGGAATAAAACGATTCTGTAAGCATTCATTTAATGTTGTTTTTAATATTTTACGCATAGTTGTTCAGTTGTATTTTCTACAGTTAACTTTTTAAAAATCTGATATTTTTAAAATGTTACAAATTCAATAACTATAGGGTATCTTCACCAGTTCCCTCTGTTTATAATTTCTAGGGAAAGGAACTAAGACAAATATATCGAGTTTATTTTCCGGTATGCTTTATTTGTTAACTCTTTCCTCCAGTATACCCTCTAGTCCATTAAAAACAAATGCCCTGGGGCGCCCGGGTGGCTCAGTCGTTAAGCATCTGCCTTTGGCTCAGGTCATGGTCCCAGGGTCCTGGGATTGAGCCCCGCATCGGGCTCCCTGCTTGGCGGGAAGCCTGCTTCTCCCTCCCCCACTCCCCCTGCTTGTGTTCCCTCTCTCGCTGTGTCTCTCTCTGTCAAATAAATAAATAAAATCTTTAAAAAAAAAAATGCCCAAAATAAAGTATTTCTCCTAGGTAGAAAGGGAGAGTACAGAAAAATATCCATTGCAATTAATCGACTTAAAAGTTTAAATGTTTAATAACTGGTGAATTATCTTAATATTAGTGATTATACAAAAAGTATAATTATTGAAACAAATATATACTATAAAATTTTTATCATGGACTTGATCTAAAATTTTTGAAAATGCTACCTAATTACTTTATCACTACTTTATAGCTCCATAAGTCTCTTAAGAGAAACATAATTAATGGAATATAGTAATCTTTCATAACACTGATTTTCCTGCATTTTCTGTGAAGAAAATAGATAAAAAAAGAAACCTAAAATTCATAAAATTCTCCTTTTGGGTACCATCATACCACATAATTTAAAACTCATTATTTAAAAATAAGTATGATCATATCAGATATATATCTCACAGATACATTGCTTTAGCCAAACAGTAGTAATCAAATAGTGAAATAGAACATTTATGTGCTTTGAGAGAGCATTGAACATTTTCTTTTTTTTCCTTAGAAGTGTGAATGCAATAATAAAGTATTTAGGCTTGAAGGCCTTGAAGAAAGGACTAGTGGTGGACTCCAGCGGCAAGGAGAAAGGAGAAGCTTTCTGTTGCCCTTTTAGTTTCAGTGGGAAGAAACTATATAAGGACTGGATTGGGAATTAATATCCAGCTTCAGTTTTTGAGGATAGGAAATCACTTGAAAATATAAAGATACCTGATATGACCTGGAAACTAATTTTTTTTTTAAATTTTATTTTATTATGTCATGTTAATCACCATACATTACATCATTAGTTTTTGATGTAGTGTTCCATGATTCATTGTTTGTGTATAACACCCAGTGCTCCATGCAGTACGTGCCCTCTTTAATACCCATCACCAGGCTAACCCATCCCCCCACTCCCCTCCCCTCTAGAACCCTCAGCCTGTTTCTCAGAGTCCATAGTCTCTCATGGTTCATCTCCCCCTCCGATTTCCCCCGCTTCATTTTTCCCTTCCTGCTATCTTCTTCTTCTTCTTCTTTTTTTTTTTTTTATAACATATACTGTATTGTTTGTTTCAGAGGTACAGGTCTGTGATTCAACAGTCTTACACAATTCACAGCCCTCACCATAGCACATACACTCCCCAGTGTCTATCACCCAGCCACCTTATCCCTCCCACCCCCCACCACTCCAGCAACCCCCAGTTTGTTCCTGAGATTAAGAATTCCTCATATCAGTGAGATCATAACTGGAGGGTATTATGCTGAGCGAAATAAGTCAATCAGAGAAAGACATGTATCATATGGAAACTAATTTTTAATCAAAAGCATCTTTCTGGAACTAGAAAGCTAATCATTATCACATGTGGAGCTGGGGCATCTTCCAGGTAAGCACAAGCGTGAACCCTGGAGTTAGAGAAAAGAATAACCCAATGAAGATATCCCCAAGTTATCAATATGGAAGTATCATGAAGAATTGTTGCCTCACTCTAGAAATAGGTAAATCACTGTATATATCCCTACTGAGAAGTCTATCAGACATGCATTAGCTCCTCTCAGAATCAGTTTAAAAGACAAAACAAAACAAAAACATATCATGACATTATAATCCCGAGTCCCCACTTGCTATACTGGTCTTTTTTTGTTTGTTTTTAATATTTATTTATTTATTTATTTATTTATTTATTTATTTATTTGAGAGAGAGAGAATGTAAGCAAGGGGAAGAGCAGAGGGGGAGGGACAAGCTGACCCTGCATTGAGCACAGAGCCCTGTGGGGGCTAGATCTCAGGACCCTGAGATCCTGACCTGAGCCGAAATCTGACTAGCCACTTAGGCACCCCTTATACGTGTCTTTTAGTTTACCAACACAGCCTCCTTTGAGCGACTAGTTCAAGATTATGAGTGTTACACAGTAGTTTCATTTCATACTTTTTTATAGTAATGGAAAGTATCACCCAACTGACATTCTGATTCAGATAGTGACAGATTTCTCAGGTGTCTAGGTATTATCATTAATGTCCCCTCCAATTCTCAAAATAATTTACCACATGTAATAGCATGCCTCATACAAGGTTTATAACTTATAACCTCAAAGTCAACCTTTTGTATATATTAACCAAAGTTTCCTTCATACATTCCATCATCTGTGGATCTGACTCAGTTCCATTTTCCATAGTATCTTCTTCTCCTTACTCTTCTCACTGGTTTAAGTAACTTTGTCCTGTTTAAACACCAATGGAATACATATACATGCTGCACGAATCAATATCCTGACTGGTTTGCACCCACTCATTTTGTTGAATGCTGTCATTCAAGTTAAGGTTTGATAGAAGTACTCCTATACTTAGCTATATTTATTTATGGTTACCAATCTGAATCTATTTACCCACTGTACACTCATGAATAGAGTCATTTCTTTGTGTCAATATGATCCTCAAGCAAATCTGATAAGACTGGATTTGTGTTGTTTTCATCTCTGGAGTTAATTTCTTAATCTGTTCATGTCAATGAAGTGAATTAAAATAAATCTCGGACAATAGGATTCCCTTTATAAATTGGTACACACTTACACATTAGAAAATCTGGTTAAACTTAAAAGGCCTATTTTCTCATATCAAGCATGAATTTAAGGTTTTCATATTCATTTCGGTGACTTCCCAACTGTATAATGAGATGGGGGGGTGGAAGTCATTTGGGGGAACATTTGGAAAACTTACTATAAAGGGCCAAGTTTGTTTGTTTGTTGTTGTTGTGTTGTTGTTTTCCATATAAACTAAGGTTAGTTTTCTAACCTTGTTCTATAAAAATATTCCCAACCTACTGTCAGATTGATTGCTGATTTAGACAATAAAATGAAGCATAAAGATTTTAGTGTAAGGGTCTGAGCATTCATGTCTATGGTGGAATTATTCCTTCTTTCTAAAAGAATACAGAAGCCCTTAGCAGCTCTAAAAGCCACTGTTTCTGGGAGATAATGAATTATTGGATCAAGGCAGAAGTGATTTCAGCAATTTATTCCATTCCTTGAAGTCAGGGCCTTCAAAAGCCAGCCGTTTTCTTCTATTTGGAGGTCTACAGGCCATCGCCTTTAGGAAAGGCCAGAGTGCTTCTACCTGGGAACCTAGCATATTCTCCCTGTTCATGATAAAGAACTGAATTGTCACCAGCCCGTGTGAACTTGTCCCCGTGGTGCCACACAGCCAAGTTATAAAAGCTAAACTCCAGAATAACAGAGTGAGTGATATCCAAAGGATAATCCCTGGGTGAGGCAGGTGGGACTAGAGTTCCTTCTCTCATAACAGATAGCATGTAGGCGACTGGACTCTGCTCAGATTTGATGCCACATTAGGATGGATAAGTAGTGCTTGTCCAGAGGAAAAGCTACTTCTTATTGAAATATCTTCTGTGTCCTATAATAGAGGACAAAGTAAATTAGGAAATTTTAGTTAGGAATTAATATTTAGAGAATTACGGGGAAAAGCAATTTCTCCCAAATGACAGCACCAGGTGCTTATAGTCATTGATCTAGGCTTTTTATGTATATTATTTCTAATGATCATAAACAGTGTACATGGTAAGCTTATTTTCAGTTAAGGAATTAAGGTTCAATGATGTTATGTAATTTTTCCCCAAGGTCACCCTGCTAAAACTGTGTTAGTACTTTGGGAACAGGTATTGTCTAGCTATCTCAGCATATGAAATGTAGGACAGAACTACTTTAAGCTATTGGTTATAAACTAGGTATGAACTAGCTATTGGTTATAAACTAGTCAAAATGTCTTGTAAACTGAACTACGCTGTGGTGTTCTTTTATATTAGAAGGTGATGAAGAATTTGTACTTTAGAGGTGAACTGACAGATTTTGAATCAAAGGGTCACTACTAGGTAGTACTAATAATATTGAATGTGCACAATCATTAATCCAGATGGTTTCATGCATATCAATTTTCTCATTTATAAAAATGGATAATAGCTACTATTTCATGATCTCTTTGCATGAATTAAATGAGATAAAGCAAGTAGAACAACAAATACAGTATGTAACAATAGTAATAATATAAGTTATTACCATTGTTATTAACTCATGATAAAGGGAAATTTAGAAAATACATAAAAGCCAAACAAAACAAAAAAAATCACTCCTTGCCAACCACCCAAACACAGTCTTTTGAAGGTTAGAGAATACTTCCTTTGAAAATACTTTTAGAAAGTTTCTTCCAAAAGAGCATATTTTAGTAGAATTGTAATCATAGTCAAATAGAGTTTGTAGCCAATTTTACATTGATAATGCTACTTGAGCATTTTTAATGTTCTTACATAGTCTTCAAATACGTCCTTTTTATTCCCTACAAAATACTAGATTGGATAAAACAGTTTTTGTTCAATTTGTGGAATTGGGCTTTTAGACTGGTTTTAACATTTCATTTTAATATATAATGTGGCTAAAGAGCTTTGTGTAGCAAGTGGCTTTCTGTATTGAGGATGGAGTTTTTCTTTGACCCCGTATCAACTTGTGGTAATTGATCCTAAAGCTCTTGTTTATGTATTCTTTATATTCTCTCTCCAGTTCTGTTTGGTTCCACTAAGTGTTTCATCTTTTGCAATATTCTAACCTGACTCAGCTGCGGCAAGGACAAATAAAGGGAGGTTTTCCTTCTTGGGATAGACTTCTATCTTCACTCCCATAAGCTTCTGGTTTCTGGGTTTTTCCAACATGAAGGATGTTGGAAAACATTATTTTCAGTGCTTTTAAGTAAACTGTGATTGAGTTACGATCACTGTGATTCGAGGGGGAGGGGAGTCATTTTTATCCATATAGTTTTTCAGCTGTGTCTCCAGGGTATTAATCTCACATTTGTTATACTTCTTAAGTGTAAATTTTACATTTATTTCTTTAGGTTCAGTCAGTCTTATTTTTGGCTTTTCTAGTTTTGGGGATTTAAAAAAAATCAGAATTCTCTCTTTTTTAAAGCTTTTATTTTAATTCTGGTTAACATACAGTGTTATATTAGTTTCAGGTGTACGATACAGTCATTCAGTACTTCCGTATGTCACCCTGTGCTCATCAAAGTCATAGTTCTTTTATTCAGTACTAGCTGTTGCCCTGCTGTTATGTTATTTGCAATTTTGATCAGCATATTTTCTCTATTCCCAGCAACATTATTAAGCATATTGGTAACTGATGACTTACATTGAAATTTAAACCTATGAAATGAGTCTCTTAGGGAGCCCTCCATTGTCAATATTCCACACTGTTTGCCACTAGTCAACCTTTATCAACCTTGTCATAATGCTTTCATAGGAAGCTTTACTGAATATCTCACTGAAGTGAAAATATAATAATATGTAATTCCCATGATCCACCAATGCAGTTATACTACCAAAAGGGAAAGGGCATTATATTGCCCTGATATGAATTAATGAAACAGTGGTGCTTTTCAGGAGCTAAATTACCTTCTTCCAAGTATTCACAAACTGATTTATTGATCTTTTTTTTTTTTTACTTTTACTTTTTATGCCACCTTCCCCTTTCCCAAAATTGATTTGCAATGAATTTTGAAAGGTATTTATTCATATACATTCTAGGAGTCCTGCCATAATAATTTGATTCATACAGTGTTTAATCTGGACAGGTTTCATAAAGGAAATGAATCCCAAGCTATATGTTTTGAGGAGGAAAAGACATATAATTCGTTATGCTCCGTCAGAAAAATATATTTGGGGAAGGTGAACGATATGGGTTCAATAGAGTCCAGGGATGTGAATGAATCAGTTATTCCCTGGGGATAAGCCTTTCCCTTGTTATAGCACATATTTTAAGTCATTGCTGCATACCCTTTATTCTTTAGCATTGATCAAAACTTTTATATTAATAGTTGTAAAAATGGGGCGCCTGGGTGGCTCAGTCGGTTAAGTGTCTGCCTTCAGCTCAGGTCATGATCCCAGAGTCCTGGGATCGAGCCCCACGTCAGGCTCCCTGCTCAGTGGAGAGCCTGCTTCTCCCTCTCCCTCTGCCTGTCTCTCTGCCTACTTGTGCGCTCTCTCTCTCTCTCTCTGTCAAATACATAAATAAAATCTTAAAAAAAAAAAAAAAAGTTGTAAAAATGCCAGAAAACTTTTTCATGCTATGTTCTTTAAGCCTCACAAGTGAAAGAAGTGTTTTATTTAATTTGTTAGATAATGAAACTGATGTATAGATAGACTGAGTTAGTTGCTGGGGGTCTCGTGGGTGATAGAGAACCAGAATGGAAACCAGCTCCAGATTCTCTCCAGAGTCCCATGTTCTTCCCAGGGCGCCATACTTGTGGCTACAAAACAATATCCAAGCATTTGCCTCCTGAAACAAGACGATGAGAAAACATCTTCTTGTAGGCAGGTATCCGTGTGTTTTTATTTATCCATTTATTTTGGGTTTAGATATTGTTTGGTTTTTCTGTGTTGGAGGTTTTATTAAATGAAATGTTTAGCAAGGTAGGATAAACACTGCACTTCCAACCTCCCAGGAGATTATCAATCTGGTTAGCACTTAGAGAAAGAAAGGATAACAGAACAAAAAGACAAAGTTTAAATCACTTAAATTTTATCTTTGGATACCATCTAAAATTTAGGGATTATTTTAATCTTATCCTGAAATTGTTGTTGTTTATCCATTTTCAACCAAGGTCACAAATGATATGCTAGCTTTTTATTGTTATTCCCCCTCAGAGGACGGACCCTTTCCTTCTATGTGAGTGTGCATTTGTCTGTGTGTGTATATGTGTAATAAAAACTCTATGTTGTAGTCATTTGTTTCAAATTGAAAAAAGAAGTAAAAGCAGACCCTCTTTTTGCATAATTTATTTTCCTTTTTCACAAACGGAGGCATTTCCTAATCATACCATTTGAAAAGGATCGAGTGGGGCGGTGGGGAGAATTTCAATATTTTTCTGTATCGTTTTTGTCGCTACAGCCATTTAACAGTTTTATGTGAAAGAGACTGCTTATTGAGGAATAAAAAATTAGAAGTTGAACCGTCAAGTCTACTTGTCCTGGTTAGTAATGGCTTTTTCTATAAAACTAAACTCTAACCTTAGAATATGATAGAGCTTATTAACTTAAAAAGTGTGTCATAAAATTATCAATTCTGAACAAAGGTAAGATTCACCTGAGTTTTATTTTCCTTTTTTTGTGAAGCTATATATTTCAGAGGGCCACTGTATCTTACTTGTTGGTTTCGTGCTCTCCAACAGAAAGTGATACTGTTTTCATTGACCGCGATGAGAATAGTGTTACTGGAGTTGTGCAGTGTAAAGTATGTTCAACTGTGCACGGAGGTCTGCACTGGGGTGTGTGTGTGTGTATGCATGATATACAATTGAAATCAGTTCTCTGATTTCACCTGACGATTAAATCACTGAGATTTTTGTGTAAGTTAAAAGTAGGAGAGTCAGAAATAAAAACTTGCCAGTTGTGAGAAAATTGGGCTTAATTTAGCATGATATAACATTTTTTTTTCTCTTACTTTTACCATTTCTTAGATACTCAATCCCAGGGCTAATATAGGAATCTGTAGTACTCCCATTATGTATATAGTGTAAATTTGTATTTCCTGAAACATTATAAGTAATATTGATTTTGGGGTAATATTAGACACAGCATAATTTTTCCTTCCTGGAGAGTATATGTGTTTTTTAAAGAAAGGATCAACTGGTTAAAAGAAATTACAGTAATTCTTCTAATCGAATTTTAAAAACAGCTTGAAGAACTGACCAGTAATGTGAAAACTAGCTTAGATACATTAAGAGGACAGCAAATCCTGTATCATAATGGCCCAAAGCAGTGGGTTCCCTATGGAAAATAAACTGAAATGAGATTTTAAAATAGGTGTTTCCTACTAAGGAGCCTCAGTGAAGCACTAGAAGAAAGTTCACTTCTCAGAATGACTTAATATGAGCCAATGTCAATAAAGGGAGCATCACTGGCATCAGCCAGAAGAGCTCTGACATGATTTACAAATGATACATTGTACTATGAATGTGAGAAAGCATGAGACAAACTCAAGTGACCTAAAAATTGTGCAATCCCACAACCCTTGGTTTTCTTATAACATGGCAGAGTAAACTAGATCAACCGGAAGGCCTACCAGCCCTATTTTACATGCATCTTTCCCCATTAAGCCAAGAATTTATTGCCCTTCTTAAAGTTGAAAACTATATTTTCTATTTTAAGGCCAACTCCCACAGCCCCTGATGAGGGTTTCTTTGCGGCTCTTGTTTAAGAAGCTCTATCCTAGGGGCGCCTGGGTGGCTCAGTTGGTTAAGCGACTGCCTTCGGCTCAGGTCATGATCCTGGAGTCCTGGGATCGAGTCCCGCATCGGGCTCCCTGCTCGGCAGGGGGTCTGCTTCTCCCTCTGACCTTCCCCCCTCTCATGTACTCTCTCTCTCTCACTCTCTCAAATAAATGAATAAATAAAATCTTTAAAAAAAAAAAATAAATAAGAAGCTCTATCCTAAGAAGCATCAAGTCCTTAGTAAGCCATAGCTGAGCTGATGACAGCTTCCGCATCTAAAAGATTCTACCCACCTTGGAGAACATGGTTCCTCCCTATCTAAGAGAAGCCTGGCCCTTTTGTAAGATTTGGTTGAAGACTTCACCAATCTGAATGCCCAGAGGAAATCTAAATTTCCTGTTCAAGCTGCTTCTATTCTGCAACTCATTTCTTTATTAGAAAGAATATTGTCTCTCCTCCTTGGGGTTATGCCTCCTGTGATAATTACAAGGCCTTGACTGGTGTCACTGGAATTAGTATGAGTCCACTTTGAAAAAGGCAGATGCCTTAACTGCTGTCCAATCCTCTGAGGAGAGCTGATGCAAATGATCCCTGGGAAGTTCCAAGTTCAAAGAGCCTTCTTTGCTGATCTCTACTGTCGCCACTGTAGTGAGTTCCTGTTGGTCCGGTGATGGTGTTGGCATCTGTATTAGTTTCCTGGGGCTGCTATTACAAAGTACTACAAACTGGGTGGCTTAAAACAACAGAAATTTATAATCTCACACACTTCTGGAGGCTACGGTCTGAAATCAGGGTGTTGACAAGGCCACATTCCTCCAAAGCTTCTTAGGAAGGATCCTCCTTGCCTTTTCCAGCTTCTGGTAGCCCCAGATGTTCCTTGGTTTGTGGCAGCACAACTCCAATCTCAGCCTCCATGTTCAAATGGCCACCTTTCCTTTGTTTCTGTGTCTTCACATGATCTCATCTCTGTGTGTCTCTATGTCCCAAATTTACACCTTATAAGAACACCAGTATATTGGATTAGGGCTCACCTTAATTACCTCATCTTAATTTGATTACATCTGTAAGGACCTATTTCCAAATAAGATCACATTCACAGGTACCGGGGGTTAAGACTTCAACATAACTTCTTGTGAGACAAAATTCAACCCAGAAGATCATCCATGAACTCCATTCACTGCTGTTGTCACTAGTGCATATTACAACCCCATTTAGAGCCATTATGGAGGGAAAGAGGCAGTTTTATACTCAGCCTGGGCAGTGCACACCAATTAAGTCTGGGTTTCCAATGTTTTCTGCTCTTTAAATCAGCTCACTTAGCCTCTATTCCAGGAACAGCCTGCCCCTAGAGAGGCTGAATGAGGAACGCTCCCCATGTCTCCAGCATCATAAACCCAGATGCCCTGTTCCCCCTCAATCTTTGCTAGGGATAGGAGCCCATACATAGCTTCCATCTCTTTCTACCATCATGTAATTTGATTAAACAAAACAAAACCAATTTCTCTATAGACATCAATTCTGGCTGCAAGTTAGCATTGTTTCTTTTCAAACAGCTCTTGTTTCTAGTGCCATTTTGGCCTTCACAGCAATTGACTCTGGATCCAGCTGACATGCTGCTTCAGCTAGGTTTCCATAGCTTTGGAATGAGAGATTAGGGTTTCTAAACATCTTATCCATATTTGCTCAACCCCCTATAGGTCAAACTCTGCAGAAGAAAAAGGAAAATTCTACCTCACTGAATATTCTGCTATATGAAATTCTAGTAGGATTAATAACATAGTAACAATGATCACATTTTACTTTTATCTCCCACTGAGACATAATGGAGTGTTGTCACTAAATCCTTTCTCTGAACTGCATTCCAACAAATTTTGAAACTGTCTATTCAAAAACAACTCTTTTGGTTCTGATCCTACTTGAATCCTTGCTTGATTTGCTTAGAGCATCATCTTTCAACTGGAAAAGATTATATGGATCCTACTCACAAATTTTCTCATAATGTCTTACTCAGACTTCCTTTTATAGGCTTAAAAAAATTGGGCAAGTTCCCCTGTATTGTCTCCCCTTAGTAGTATCTCTATTCTTTCATCTGAATATTTTACCCATTCCTTTCTTATCCTACCTGTATTTCATTGCTACATCCATACCTCTAAATGGTACATAGCAACTCATCTATCTCTGTGCTAGGCTTTGTCTGTCAGAAGGATCATTTTCATTTCTTAAAGAAACAAATAATTCTCAGCATGAAAAGTGATTGTTAATGCTTCTCCAGGGTCAAACCCTTTCTTACCTATAAAGGTGTATGGCTGGAATAGGATCAGTTATATGATGAGATGTCAACACTCAAATGGGTATTGGGGGAAAGTGGCATATTTCATTTGCAGTAATTTAATTTAGTTGTAAAAAGCAAACACACAGTTTCTCTACAGACATCAGTTCTGCCCAAAAGTTAGCATCCCTCCTTTTCAAAACAGCTCCAGTTTAGGAACTGGGCTGCAGGTGCTTAATAACATATTCATAAGGACTCCCCAGTCTCTATCTTTGTTATTCTAAAATGCTGTCCTTTGCTGTTTGTGCAATTCTAAGGCCCATTCACCTGCAGTTTGCAGCACTTGTTATCATCCAAACAGCTCTCAGGAGCATTTCATAATGCCAGGGAGTTAGGCAGAGGGGCCCTTAAGAAATATTAAAAAAAAAAACCAGAAGAACTGAAACATACACAAACACAAATGCCCAGAAACCAAAAGAAAAGTAAATGCCATTTTAAAAATAAAATAGAATCATGATCTCATTAAAAATGATTGCCAGGATAAGTATATTGACAATAAAAATTACCTTCTTTTTTCCTTAAATATCTTCTTTTTTCCTTCTCTCTTGCTCTGTTTTTAATAGAATGTTTTAAATATGTTTTGTATGGAAAAAGAGATTCTGGTGTGAAGATAAATATAACTGCTAAATATAGAATCATGAATCTACAATTTATACAGCTTAAACATTCTCATTTAATTAAATTTATTGCTCTTCTTGTCAGTGTTTATTTCAGTTTGCCAGATTTCCAAAGTTGATTATATTATTAGAATTTTTATTCACTGTATTTATTTCTTCCTGTCTGTTCTCCTCCCAGAAAATCTAGAGATTAATTCATCAGTTAATTAAAATGAATTCAATAATGCCTTTGGCTTGTAGTAAGTGCTTAATAAAGGTTTTTGTTGTTTTGTTTTGTTTTGTTTTTTTATTTCAAGATCTAATTGACAACCTCCCTGGTTATTTAAGTCAACAATTACTGAGTGCCTATTGTAGGCAAAATATTATGGTAAGTACTGGGACTACATGGGTGAGTAAGGCGTGGTCACTAAACACACTGAGGTCATAATAAAATAGATAAAGGCAGATATATAAAGTAATAAGTGCAATTACATAAAATACAGATATATGAAGTAAAAAGTACATTTAAGCACATACAACAAAGACACAAAGAAGAATCTGGTAGTAGAGCATTCATAGTGCTCTGGACTATTATTCCAAGACCAGAATGCTGACTTGTTTTTAGGCAAGTAGAAAGGAGAGGTAGGTCATTCCAAGAGGCAGGAACTGCATGCTCAAATGCAAGGAGTTGCAGAAAAAGCACAACACCTTTGAGAACCTCCAAGCAAGATAATGATGATGGTGTGGGAGTTATTTCAGGAAATGTAAATGAAAGGTAAGCGATAGATGGATCAGGAAGAGCCTTGAGCCCAGCTAAGCAATTTAAACTTTATTCCTTAGGCAGCGGGGAGACATTAAAGGAATTTAAGCAAGTGGATAAAAATGACAAGATTTACATTTGAAGAAGGTGGTTCTGAAAACACTGTGAATGATGGATTGGAAGGTGTAAGACTATAGACTAGAAGCTAGAAGGCTATCACTGTAGCCCATGTGAGAGATAGTAAGGCTCTGAACTAAGAACTAAGGTTCTGCGGTGCATCAGACTGTTAATTTTGTGTTATGTAGAAAAAAAAAGTGTTTGGGACCAGTACATTCTCTTCTGTGGACAGACCTTTACAGGAAGACAATCATAAATGAAACATTAACCCATACTAACAAATGTTGTTCAGGAAACTGGAACATTGTGTTCTCATGATCAAACTATTTTCTTGTCAGAAGAAAATTCAAATCCTAATCAGACTGTTGCTCTGCAATCAGAAGTAGAGCTAAAATAATAGAACATTTAATAGCTTCAGGCAAGCATAGCCTGATACAACCGTCTTGCCAAAGGTATCAGAATAGTTAAAGTCCTTGGCTATAGCTCCCACCATCCATCTTCACATTAGGTATGGCCTTGCCGCTGGAACTGGTATAGAAAATATTCTAAGACCAACATCTGAGACACTTTGTATAGAATGGGAGTTACTGAGGCCCAGGATTGGCCACTTGGAATATTTTTTTGTCTGCTTCCACTGCTCCTCCATCCACTTTATGATTGACAGTTTTTGTTTTTGTTTTCGTTAGTTACTTTAATAATCAATCAGGTTATATAATCACGTCTTCAAAACCTGTAATCTAAATGACATGTTAAGGTGACTTTATATATCTCTACTGAAAGAGCTATAATATGGTCTGCCGCATAATAATGGCTTCTCTACTTTAAAATTTCTAAGGAAAACTATTGTGGTTATCCTTCTTCCCACCTTCAAATTCTGCCAACCTACTCATTATCATTTTCTGGTGAAATCTTTTTGTGTGTGCTTCTCACTGATACTTCTGTGGATTGACTCTGCAAGCAGAAATTAGTTATAGGGGTAAGCTACTTGAACTAAATATAAAACCTCAGTTGATGATGCTTGAACAGCATTTGTCCAAAAATACCGCAGCCTACGGAAATAGAAAGGGTTGGTAGGACTAGACTTTTGATGCATCAAATGAAATTTGCCCGCCTTAATTTTAGCATCATGTAATGGATTTATCACCATGTTAAATGAACTGAAGTCCATGTCTCTCCCATGTGAAAAAAGAAAACATTATTTTCATAAATGCAGTTATATTTGATTTTAGGATTCTGGGTGATGTCTACGTTTTCAAAGAGTTGCAGATTTTTAAAAATCATACTTTTGGTGGTAATTCCCCAACATTGTAGCTGACAACTTTTACCAATACATTATAAAATAGAAGCAGAGTTAGGAGAAAAGATAATGGTTTTAGATATTATATAGTAAGATGAATAGTTGAGTCTGCAACTCCATCATATGAGAAAGTCATTAACATTTAGGTAGTTGATGAGATTACCTTGAGGAATACCACATTGGATGGGTGAGCAGAGGCAGAGAACCCTTCTCCCTGAAAACATGGTGCATAAATAGTGAGAAATATTGGAGATGAGCCAGGATAGAGTGTTGTCATGGAAACTAGAGGAGGAGAGAGACTCAAAAGGGGAGTAGATGACATTGCCAAATGCCACAGAAAAATCAAAATCCAGACTGAAGCGTGATGTGAGAAAAATGTTCAGAAACCAGTTGAAATGCTTTACATGTAATAATTATTTCCTACAATAGCGTAATGAGGTTTGTGTCTCCATTTCATAGATGAGGGAGCTAAGATACAGAACCCATAAGTAATCTGGTTTTAGATCATGCAGTTGGTAAGTGGTAGACCTAACTTTGAACTAGATAGTCTGGCTTGAGAGGCTGGAAACCGGGGTGTTAGGCGTGTCTCAGATCAGAGAGCTAGTGGGCTTGGCTACTAAGAAAGCACAAGTGAAAGCTTTCGTACACCTTTCCTCAGGGCTTTTAAAAAAAATAATAGGTGACTTTATATCCTGATATGGAAAAGTATGAAGGAACAGAGTGGATGATGTAGTTTTTACCTGACATCTTAAATGTTCACGTCTAAGTAGGAGATACACTGAACAGGAATCATGGAGGAGATCTGCAGAGGGTATAGGAGGCCCTCTGGTAAGGCCTAAAGAAAAGTGAGCAGCTATACCATTATTCTCAATAAGGATGTGCCTCTGAGCCTCCTAGAAGCTTTTTCAAAATATTCAAGCAGGTCTGAATACCATCCCTGGAAAAGTCCAAGTCAGTGAGCTAGGGCCTGGAGAATTTGAATTTGGGCAAAGTTCTCTAGATGATTTTGAAATATTGTTTAAAAACCTTACATTCATAAATCAATAGTAAAATGTTCAGTATTAAAATGAAGGAGGGCCCTTAGACAAATGGGCTGTTTCTTCCATTAGTGCCATCGTTCCCTGTTCCTTCCTCATTTTCTTCCAAGTGTTCTCCTTGGGGATGTCTACACTTTATCTGATTCTTATGTCCAAGTGATTATGTCCTAACTCCTGACAAGCTCTTAGCTCATAGTTAAATGCTTGGCGCCCTACAGAAGATTAACATATCAAAAAAAATTCCCTACCCCTAGGAAAACCTGAAGGTTCCCCCAAATAAAACCATTTCTGTGGAGTGAAAGGTATCAAGCTTGATGTTCAGGAAGGGATTGTCCACTCCAGCTCGTGAGTGCAGGCAGCCAGCTATGCATACGATGATTTCTGAATCTAAAAACTACATAACTCATATATAAATAGGTCAGCTTTTTATAAGCTTTTTTATCACCCTTAATAATGAAAGGCAGGTTTCTTTTGACTCAAATCCTAAGTTTAGTGGTATTGTTTAAGACTGGCTCTACATTTTCTGGCACCCATGGTACCTACAAAAACTGATTTTTAACTAGCGCTATAGCCAATTGGGGATGGCGGGACAGAAGAATGCTAGAAATATCCAATTTGGAAAAGAGAAACAAAAAAGGAGTAGTCTTAAAACATGGACAAGGAAGTACATATTATGACATTAAGCAAGTTAAAGCAGCGTTTTCAAGTACTTTAGCAAGGAAAGCACTTGTTTTTTTTTCTTTTCCTCCCCGGTGTCCGGATAGGATTCAAATCTGCAGACGGCTTAGCTTCTTCCCTTGGCAGCTCTCAGTACTCCTCGTGCAGTATGAGTCAGTGATGATGATGCCAGCAAGGATGTGTCTGACATTCTGTGCCCAGACCCTGGTTCCCACTCAGGCAATTAGAAGACTCTCCCATCTGGACACCGGATTCCCTGTTCCCTGTCTCCTCTCAGCATGCTGGCTGAGACTGAGGCTGTGTTCCTTGGGCTTCAGATTCTACTAGGAAAGCCAAAACTGGTGAAGCCACATGATGTTAGACAAAAATTGGCTCAGCTGGAAATTGCTCTTCACATGTTTATCCAATGCCTGCCCACGGTTCCCTGAGAACGTTTTGCCTTTGTGTCTGCCGGGGAGGGGCCCCCTAGACTTCAAACCTCAGTTAAATAAAAACGCTTTTATTTAACACACACTCTCATCCAGAACTTTCTGCTTATTCTATGAAAGAGTATGACTTGGACCTACTCAGCTCTTCACTAGCTATCAGACTCTTACTGGATCTGGTCCCATATGAACAATTTCTAATGATTATTTTCTATAGAAGGTGGGTTTTGTTTTTCCTCTTCATCTTACTCCACCAAACATGAACAGAATAGGAATAGAAAATGAAGAGAATAAAATGTGCTTGAAGAACATTTTGAAGTGTAAGTTCATTTTAAGAAAATGTCTGGGGGCACCTGGGTGGCTCAGTCATTGGGCGTCTGCCTTCAGCTCAGGTCATGATCCTAGGGTTCTGGGATCGAGCCCTACATCGGGCTCCCTGCTCAGCAGGAGGCCTGCTTGTGTTCCCTCTCTCGCTGTGTCTCGCTCTGTCAAATAAATAAATAAAATCTTAAAAAAAAAAAGAAAAGAAAATGTCTGAACCTAAGATAGAATATACAAGCACTTTAGATCATTATTTTAGGGTTGGCGCAGGCTAGTCTGCACCAGGCCCTTTACAAAATGAATTTCCCTCCCTTGATTTGCCCTGCCCATCAGACTGTCTTTGAATTGTTATTGCTAACCAACGAAAATGCATCCTGAGGCTGCCCACCCACTAATGTGCCATCTAACCCTGTGATGTATGATTTCAGATTCCAGATCTCTTTACACAATAGTTCAATGAATTTAAACTGGCTTTCCTTTGTAAGATGTGTTTATCTTCAAGTTTCTGTATTAAGACTCTCCTTCAAAACCAGTTATGTTAAAGCCAGGGTGTTGACATTAGCCAAAAATTTTTAAGCTCAAGATATAAAGCCTTAAAAAAAAATAGTGTGGTGTAAGCATTTTTGTTTGAACTATCAAGTGTCATCCTCCTGTCTGGTTGATGCTCCAATGAAGTCCTGTGGTAAGCTCTCAGAGGAAGCTGTAGGCAAGCACTTGAAAAACATAGGAAAAAGTGATTCCAGCTGAGGCCATCTTAACACATCTTCTAATGGCCAGACTCCCTTTGGCTCACCTTGTTAAGCATCTGCCTAAAACCCACAAAGAAACCAGTCTGAGGCTCAGCTGCTATAATAAACAGAACGAACACATGGAGACACCAGCTAGCAGATGGGGACTTGCTTATTGAGAGAGACTGATCTAGTGTCTGGCCACCTGTTGGCAGACACAGCAGTCCTGGCACCGCCCCCCACCCCCCCAGAAAATTCAGACAGAAGGGAGACAGGAAGAGAAGTGATTCTTTAAAGGACTAGAAATAAGGAAAACATTTGTTAAGCTAAGTGTTGCACGTGAGAGAAGATAAAGTCAGTCAAGGAAGTTGCTTTGCAACAGCCTATGGGAACAGGGGTCTTTCCAGACCAAAGTAAAGTAAAAACAGTATGTCTGCAATATTTCAAACGTGAATTTAACATAGTGACCACAAATGGCCTTTTAATAGTGATGCTAGTTAAGACGCCGAAAGTGTTGAATTTGCTTCCCACTGACTTTGCATTGCTACTGTCAAATTAACTTCTGAATAGCAAGTGGATACAAAAGTCAATTTCAGGAATAAGTTTGTAAATGGCTCTGATTTACTCCCATGGTGATTCAGTCTAGTTTTTCTTAACTTTAGGACAATAGAAAAGATTAGCTTAACTTGAATTTTATCTTTCTTTCTCAGAGCCTTGAATTTCTACTTGCTGGGGAAAAAAAAAAAAAAGGTAAAAAGAAGAAAAACAAAAAACAAAAAAACGGAATCATTCCCTAGGCATTCTTCTTTATGATGACTTGTGGAGGCTCCCAATTCCAAGCAGGCTTACATTTGGAGGGTAGGATCATGCCCAGGGACTGGCATGCCTCAGAACAAAGCCGGAGGTAGAGGCAGTTGTCCTAGCTAGATCTTCCAGCCCTTGTGAAGAGTGAGTGAGAATCTTCAACTTGAACAGAGTACTAGGTAGACAGGTTCAGGGCAGCTGAGGTGACCTTTATTTTACAAGCTCTTACCTCCTTTCTCTCTACACTCTCCTTTGCCAAGTTCCTCTTCCTAAGATTTTCCCCCAGCTATGCCACCTTCAGAAGCTGTGTTACAACTCTTGGAAAATACTACTATTCTCTAGAATATGGGCTTTTCTTTCTCCTGATTATAGTGCTAAAAGTACTGTTTTCCAGGAGAAAATCATAGACTAGAAGTTTCAAAATAGAGAAAGACAAGAAAAAGAAAAAGTCCAATGCTCCTTCCCTTCAAGTTTCTCTTACTATGACAACTTGGTAGTTTTTGCACAAGGTGGGGAGTCTCTGTGGACAGCCCACATCATAGTGTCTTGTCAAATTCAATTCAGAACTGTTTTTCTTTTTTCTTTAATAACCCTTCTCTAGGACTTAGAACACATTTTAAAAGATACATGAAGTAATGGCTTTGAGATGAGACTCACATATTAGACCTGGAAAGAAGAGAAGAAATTATCCTATTCCTTTTAATTTGGGGACATAGAAACGGACACCAGATTTTAATTAAGTCAAGATCACACATCTTGTAGGTGGAATTACCAGGACTAAAATCCTAATTCTATGTCAATCTCTTAAATCATGTTGTCTCAGTCAGTGTAGCTCCTTAGTTGTACTAGAAAGTAGAAAGATGCTGGGCAGGTTAGCTAGTGAGTCATACTGCAGACCTGTATCCAATTACTGCTGCACAGTGCAAGGAGCTCTAGAAATTTGACAGAAGGAAATATTCCAGGTAGACCCAATTTTGACTCTGCCTCTAACTGTGTGACCTTGGGCCAATTATATAACCTCTCTGTTCCTCGGGGTCCTCATCTGTAGAATGGAGAGAATAAAACCTACCTCACAGGACCAATCTAAGAATTGATGGGTCTGTGCAGGTATGGTTCATACAATAATCACCTTTTGCCAACTATTACCTTCTCGAAGATAAGCTAAGCAATTTTTTCTCATGATTGTTTTTCTCTGTTTCCTTTTCAAAACAACACATTTTAGGTCATTTAGTTCTCTCTGTATATTACTGGCTTTGCAGGGGTAAATTTTTCCCTCTGTGTCAGTTGTAAGGCTTTTCAAATTAGTGTAAACTGCTTTTTTATAAACGTACTACTTATTACCCAATTTTAGATCACAAGTACAGATATGAAATCAGACGATGTGCAACATATGCCGGTTCTGCCAAATAACTCCCCATTCTTCAAAATGTTTTCATGTATTCTTATTTTCCATCTTCAATTTATCGGGTAGAAAATTGCTTCCACTTCAACTTTGAATCAATTCTATGAACAGACCTCGTAAGTTATCCCATCACATGCTTTAACTGTGTTCTTGTAAGCCACTAATTCTGTTACTACTTTCAGGGAAAAAATCTGTTGAACCTGACTGGTTGGATTTATTTTTTCAAAAGCCATACTATTTTATTTCTTTTGATTCCAATATTTTCTGGAGAGTTACAGATTTTCTTTCATAATATGTATTCGTTAATATACTAAAGGTTGATGTTACTGAGGAGTGATTTCCAGCTTGTTTTCCTAATGATGTTTGAAATAGATTACAATATTTACCTCACATATTACCCCAATTCACTATAACTTCACAAATAATGAATGGTATTTCCAAATTAACCAAGTAACATGTTTCCTAAAATGAATATTATAGGAAACTTAGTATTTCAGAACCCTAATTTAAAAAGAAATAGCACTTATTATATATTCTTGTTACAAAAATAACATGTTTAAAGTATAATTTGGAAAATCAAGATACGGAAAAATTTTTAAATAAATCACCTCTTACCCAAAGATAATCACAATTAATACTTTTAGTTCATATCTTTTCAATTGTATGTATATATATGTATGTATTCATATTTTTAAAAGTGATAATGGGATCATACAATACACATATTTTGTACCACTTTTCACCAAACAAGACATCATGAATATATTTCTGTGCCGTTTAAATATTTTTCTGTGACATGATTTTTAATGACTATTTAATGTTTTATTATACAGAACTCATACTCTAGACAATTTATAATTTCTAATTTTTCTTTTTATAAATTATACTTTGTATGGAAAATGATAAATCATACCCCATGTACAGAAGAGTAATAATAACTTTTGCTGAGCACGTACTATGTGCTAGGAATTTTACATACATATTCTTAGTTTACATACATTCTTCAATTTGCAAAGTAAGGATTACTGCCTTCTTATTATAGATGAGGAAACATTACAGATTAAAAATAACTACATTGAGTTTTACAAATTAATCAATGACAGATAGTTTGAAAGTAGTTAGAATTCAAAATCAGGTCGGTAGGTGCCAAAACCTAAATTCTTTGTTTTATCAAATTTGCCCTGAGACCAAATCTCTAAAAATAAAATAACTATTTCAAAGGGAAAACCCATTCTAAATCATTTGCTGTATCATCCCAACCAAAAAGACTAGTTTATTCTTGTCTGTATTTGAGACTTATTTTTTTAATCTTATTTACCAAGTTACAAAATCCCCATTATTGCTAATAAAATTCAAAATTCTTCTTTATTGTTACTTGTTGCAAGTTTAATTAATCACTATACTTTAATAACTTCAATGAATATTTTCTCTTGATTAGTGATCCTTCTGAAATGTTTACCATTCTGATCTCTGATAACCTTTTAATCAGTCAGCATTTCACACTGAATAGATTACTACTTGCATAATCATTGATGTAATGACATGGCAATTCACAAGATTTCTCCTAAAATTGGAAGAAGCTAAATTTATTCTTGAAAGGATTAAATTCTTGAAAACCTTAAATTCAACCCCTTGGAAGAAATGCTGTAAGATGAACTGTCACTAATTTGCAGGTTTTTTGGTTTGTTTTTGTTTGTGTTTTAACCAGCAGTGCCAACTCTGACTGATGTGTACTAATATAACTAAAAGGGTAACTCAGAAAGTTCAAGGATTTCCAATTACTTAAATTCAACTTAGGGATGAAATTTATGATACATGTGTCAAGTTTCCTTCATAATCGTTCCTAAACTACGTTTAATTTTCTATAACTGATTACCAAGAGACCTAAAATGTTGCAGGGATGGTATGGGGACCAGCGTCTATAGCTGGGGATCATCCTCCTATCTTGTCTGGAAATGTAATTGGTTTAAAATTAGTAGTTTCTATTATCTTAATTTAACTTTTTTTTTTAATTTTAAAGAGGTCTCTTCTGAATATGAAAAGTACAAATGTATGATTATCAAAAGCAAAATTTTTTAAACAAATTCAGGATATTATTTTGACGAACACAAGACAAAATAGTCTAAATTAAACTGGAATCCTTTCTATCATTTTTACTCTCCTTCTCCCATCCTGTTTGCCATTTAATAAGTTAAATGAAAACAAAGCAAATTCTAGGAAAGAATTTATAATTTTATACATTTATGCATTATACACATACATTTTGACTTTTCAATGTTACAATTCCTTGAATCACTTCAAGTTTTTTGGTCCTTTGCCTGAAATTTGAATACTTTTCCACTAAGAGTGGTATTCCCATTAAGGATCCCTTTAGTGATACTTTAGCATAATTTGCTCAACTGTATATATTATTAAAATTCATCTTTTTTGTATTAAAGCAACTTCTAATATTCTTGGTATTACCAAATGTCATTAACAGAATCATATTTATAGCTCTCAATATTAAGACCTTACTGAAAATAGACATCTACCTTAAATCTCTCATTGGTTCTTAGGCTTTATCCATTATATCTTATCTAAATGTTCATTTACCTCCAATTCTAAGGAACTCACACCAATCTCTTAACATAGGTTAAGAGACATTTGCTCTACCTTATCCCCAACACTGTAACTTTGGCGCCATGTCAGGTGTCAAAAACCCCTCACCTTCTCTACTTCAGCTTTTAACTCCTTAAGAAAGGGAGAGTCTAATTTTAATACTCATTTTCATTTAACCCATGGCAGTCATTAACATTTCCTTATTTTCCCTGATTCTTTTCTTATCCCTGACCTGGGTACTTAGGGAAAACAGTCTCTCTTAACTAAACAATGGTTAGAAGGAAAGATCAACTACACTGGCAACATTTAATAGCCTGAATCCTATGACTTATTTTCCCACCCAGAAATTTTCTTTCTACCTCACTGCTCTTCATCCTTGCTATCCTATCTTATTTTGGTTTCTTTCTTCCTTTATATTTTTTATGATCTGTCCTCTATGTTTAAGGATTAAATATGTCCCAGTGTCTTCATTTTTTCCAGATTAATGTATTTGATGAAGATTGTTTTTTAAAAAAAAAATACTGTACATTCAGCCTTTCCATAGCCACTAGAGCAAAAAAATATCAGCCTTGGATTTTCAGTCTTACAGGTTAGGGTGTGAATTTGGTTTAAATTCACTGGGCATAGAGTGTTCCTCTGTCAGTTTTAGACATTATCTGTATTATAATTTTTGGTTTTACGTGTTGTCTGGTACAGAGCAGGCACGAGATAAGTGGTGAAGGAATGTTGTGATATGAAAAAATTCTTTCCAATATTCTGGTCTTTGGTCTTCTACGTTTCACATCCCTTTCATACTTAAAGATTCAATGAATTTTTGTTTGCCCACTTTTACCCTGAATTATATGGTGCTAGAAATTATAACAGATCAAAGCTTCTAAAAAGTTATTTACATAGAAAACATTACCTTTTCAAATAAAGGTAAAAGGTGATTTTATCAAAATTTTAAGGCAGATGAACACTCATGTAGTTTGTTTTCTGTTAGTATGTGTCTGCTGTTGGTTATTTAAGGGAGAAAAATTTAAGATACATGTTGTTAAATTTCATTAAACATTATCTTCTCATGAAACATATTTAAGTCAGTTTCCCAAAATATGATCAAATCATAGAGATACAGATTTATTTTTTTTCTTATCTGTTAAAGGTCCTATTAATATTGTATCTTTCCAGTAATCATTTGACTTTTTCTTTATTTTTGCCTTTCTGGAAAATATGAGGACTAGCCATAACTGAAAGCATTATAAAGATAAATTTACTTATAAACTTACCACTTGGCCTGATTGCTTTTCACAGTTTTGGTGAATTTTAAGTGGATGGTGTGAGAATGTTTTTTGTTTTTTGTTATTGTTGTTGTTGTGTTTTGTTTTGCTTCTAGTGCTCATTCGTATTTTAGAACATTAGGACATTTTCTAGAATGGCCTCGAGGTGATAATTTGAAGGGAGACACTAGGTCATGGACTACAAATATAGGGGAAAAAATAGTTTTCTCTACAGAAGAATTAAAGAGTCCTATCATTGTTTTATCAATACATCTTTTGGTAGGCCATTTAAATAATCATACTCCTAAGAAACAGCTTTAAAAATAAAGTAAAAAAAAAAAAAAAGGTCAAGGCTACCCTTCTCATAAAAGAAACAAAGTCATCCCAAACTATGTTTGGTCTATCTTTTCTTTTTAGTTTCTGTTTATGAATAAATACTTCATTTGGGTTGGGGTACTTTTTATAAACGACCCTGGAGAATATTACTCTACTATACAGTTATATCCAAATGAACCCAAAGAGTAAAGCAAATTTGCCTCTGTGCAACATGTATTACTTTTTTTTTTTTACATTGTTTTACCAATTACAATGAACATGCATTGCTCTAAAGAGAAAGTGGTAAAGATCACTAATAAAATAAACACACAATCAGGTAAGTATAAATCACTTGTACTAATATGATCTAAATAGGCAGGCACCAAAGATGTCTAATTGTGGGGCTTCAGTTCATGAAGGGACTGAGTGCCGTCCCTCACTTCTTCAGGGGAAGTAGATCTTCCTGCAGTTTGTAGAGACCTACAGGAGACATCTAGGTATTCTCCAGACTTCTGAATTTTACTTAAAGCTTAGAGGGAGACATTGTTTTATGCAGGTAAGACCACAGGAAGAGATTCTTCAGGACTCTGGTTCACTAGGGCCTGTGACTGGGTCTGCTGGAACAGAGAAATGGAAAGTGTGGTTTAGTTGTTGTTTTGGTGGTCTGGATGAAAGATGTGGTTGACTCAGCAGGCAGCCATACACATTTTGGGGGAGTAAGGTATTTTGCACTCTACTGATTATTTTTTCACAATTTGTTTGCATCAAGAAAATTTGGTAATCTCAAATCAGTTCATTTTTTTCATCCTACTTTTGCCAGGTAATGTATTTTGAACACATAGATAGTTTTGCTTACTTTTCCTGAAGAATGAAATTCTCTGACTTTGATGGGGGGGGGGGGCAGAATCTGTATTTTAAAGATTTATATCTAATTTTTTGTATTTAAAATGGAAAAAAATATATATATAAATGGTATACATTGATCCAAATTAAAAACAATAATTTTTATAGGTTAGCTAGAAATCAATGAAAATATGCAACATATTGAAGTGCAGAAAATCTAGTATCTCAAAGGACTCTGACTGATTTTGGTCTTGTTCTGGGGGCTTTTATAGTCTGCTTGACCATTAAGAACTCAATAGCACTAACTCAGTCATTATTAGTAAATTGATACTAAGTAACAACAACAGTCTATCTAAAGATATGAGTACTTGGAAACTTAAGAATAAAATATAAGAGCAAAAATGACATTATAGATTATTTTGTCATGTTTTAAAAATCAGTTATGCAAGTTTTGGATTAAAAGCACACGAAGAAATTATTTTTGGTAAATAAAGAAACATGATGAAGAAAACATTAGCAAGAAACATACCCTTGAAGATTCATCTATAATCAGTTTCAGCATCCTCTTTGGTTGTGAAGTAGAATACATAAATATTAGGTACAGGCCGAAGCCATATACATGATTGAATAGGTTTGGAATGAAACAAAAGAGGCAGCTAAGCTTAAAAAAAAGTTCTTTCAAACAACACAATCAAAGAATGCATATTAATGTGACTCATAGATTAATTTCATCCTTTATCTTAGAGCCATGACAGGGTGGAAGTTAATGATTTAGCAAATTTGTCTTTATTATCAAGATAACTTATGAGTCTGATAAAATATTCAAGTAGGTTTATTTGTTTGTTTGTTTGCAAGCATGATGTTAACTAAACACAATGTAAGCTTGTATATAGATAGGTACAGTTTTATCAGAAGGAAAATTCTGGGACTGGTAGCCAGTTTATACCCTGAGTGCCTGAACGACCAAGGTAGCCTCACTGGAGAGAATGTGTCAAAAGACCATCCACTTGATTATCTTTCAATGATCTTAATGTGATAATTAAAACTGTAAGTTCGCAGATATGAATTACCAAGCAAGAGAAATGTACTGAAAACAGTCTTCCAACTTACGATTGATTTATTACTTTGCATATGGGAGAAGGGAAGAATGTAAGTATTTACAGCCCTGAATCAACAAATTTATAGTTCATGATAAAAACTGGCTCATTTGGTAAATATTTTTTCAAGCCAACCACAAATAAATCAACATCTTGAAGCCAAAATTGTGACAATGACAGACAGCAATGGAAATGAAGCTTGAGAGCTAGGTGATGAGGTCATGGATAGTCTAAGTTATAGGACACTAGCCATTTACGTGCGATTAGGTTAAGTAATGATGTGGAAACAAGGAAGAATGTAAATTAGCCATCTTTCCATACTGAAAAAAAGAGTCTTTAGATGGAATACTTAATAAAAGGAGCGGTAAAAGGTGTAAGATGAAAGATTAGAGACATTTTGCGTCCACTCTATGACAAGCAGTCTTACTATTCAGTAAAAAACAATTTAACATTGCCAACAACAGTAATTCTGAAAATGTTCTACTATACATTTTTCCCCCTCTATTCAAGTCATCTCTTCTCGGCAACATAGTTTACGAAGAAGTTTTAAAAAATGTACTGCTACCCCTTATATCCATGCATGTATGTAAACCAAGGTTCTAAAACAGTGTATACAAAGAAGAATAGATAATTTATCTTAACATTGCCCCTGATCTTTGGTAATGGCTCTCTTTCATCCAGCACAATTTTCTAAAAATTATCTGTTCAGCATTGAAAAAAAAAGAAAAGAAAAGAAAAGAAAAAAAGAGATGGCAGGGTTTTGTTTGTTTTTTATAGAGGCCTATGTGAAACATTTTATTTTTATACACCAATATATCGTGGAAGTAAATGTAAATTTTATGTGAGATATTAAAGAATTTTTCTTTTATTTACTCATTTACTTTTGGTTTAGTTCTTTTTTCTCCCTTCCAAAATCACTGAGTCTCACACCAGTAGACATATGTTGTAAAGGCTTGAAAATATTGGCATGGTCCTTATTTAGCCTCTTATGAATGAGCAAAATCCACAGAAGCAAACGAAGCCCACAGAAGCAAAGTGACTGGTCTAAGACCTTATGATTAGCAAGTTGCTGAGCTGGAACCATCACATGTTCCTGACTCACCTTGTTATTACTTTACAATTTGTTCTCTTGATGCAAAGAGCCAAAACTAAAATGAAAGGGTGCCAAGAAACAGAGCAAAAGAGAAATGTGAGATTAGGCTGAGGTTAGTACACTGTCGCTCTTAAACCTATTTTGAAACTACTCGGCTTCTCCAGTTATACCTGCATACCCTTGTATTACTAGATTTAATGTCAGAGGTAACAGTGATGTCTGTCTGAGGTAATATTTTGCAAGCCCCCTTTCTGACTGACGTTGACTCTTGAAAACTAAAGAAAATCTTGGAAAAATAGAAAGTTTATTTTTTTAAATAAACTTATTTTTGAACTTTTATTAAACTTGCTTTAATTTCTTTAGCCCCCTAGGCAATATACCCAGTATTTATTTCCATCATATTGAAAATTCTAAAAACATTTAGTCTTTAGTCACTGACAAGATTAATCTGTTGGGGTTTTTTGTAATCGTTGTACTGTGCCCCTCTCCCAACTTCCTTCTGAAGAAGGTACACAAATTGTTGACTTTCTTTTTTCTGGAAGTAATTGACACAATGTGAAATGTTTGATCATTTCTTATCCTGGTTCACTCTCCTGTTCCTCTGCTCTGCTGTAAGGTAACTTCTACGCAGACTAATGTTTTGAATATCTCAGGAGGTGTTCTTTCTCTTATTTCTGACCCTTCACACCATTACTACAACAGATACAACACAGCTGTGGCATTTTGGATATTTCTTTACCCATGAGTCCGTGCTTTCAATCCCAAGTCTCAGCCCACACCATGAGGTTGAAAAAACTTTTTAATCAATGTCGTCGAGTACCTAAGGGCACACATAAAATTGTCACAAATGTGGGAAGTGCTACAGGTCTGCAGGACCCTTCCTACACAGAATCTGAGACTCAGGCCCAGAAGACTTTATTCTTCCTTTGAAGGTAGACTTAGTGCCATGCACTAAGCTCAACACATTAGATAATCCTGTATCTGAGACACATGGGTTAAGCTATCACCAAAGGCAGTCAAGCAAGGAGAAACAGCAGCGTGGTAAGGCATGAAAAAAAATACCCGTCAGCCTGAGGTCTAGGGAGGAAAAGGAGAACTGGGCCTTGGCAGTTTGTAAGTTTGTGGCCGGTGGTGCCTGATTTCTCCTTTCATGTGAAAAGCTCCAGCGACGTGCAGTGTTAATAGGTCCTCTGACCGTCCCCACATCCCCAAAATGCAGAGCTGGGCTTGTGATTTACAAGCTCTGATAATTTCTTCGGCTGACTCTCTTTTGATACTTTAGCCTTGGCCACAGTGTTCATTTTCTATGCGTAGCTCTGGCAGGGTTAACAATATCAACATATACTTCTCTACCTCCTTTCCTTTTTTTTTTTTTTTTTTTTAATCTTTTTTACCCTCAGGTACAGTTGAATGGTTTTCCAAAGAAGCAAAAAATTGTCCCCTACATCTCATAGAAGGAGCCACATCAATTATAGCTTTGTTTCAACATTAGCCATGATTGTATCCTTTCTTTAAAGCCTTTATTTAATTTGAAATTTAAGTTGATCATCATCATTTTCAGTATTAGCTATAGACTATATTCTTTTGCTTATAATTAATAGTGTACAAATATGCCAAAAGTGTATTGAATTTGGTATATCTGTCCCATGACCTGGGGCAAATGTGTTGATCAGCATCTCCTTTAGAGAGAGCAGCTATCCTCAGTCCTAAGCCAAGGTGACACTTAGCATCTGTGGACTCCTTTATCGACAGTCTCAGAAGAGTGGCCTCAGATTGAATCAGCTTTAACTGCTGTTTCCATTTAAGATACACTGAGTTATGTTGGCAAGCCAAGGTGGCATGAGCTGATGCCACCACTAAGTGTGGCACCTGGCATTTGAATAACACAGGAGTTTTGTCACCGGGATCAGTTAAGTCAGCACCACTGATCAGCTTGAAATGCTCTGGAGGAAAATATGTATTTTTCACCATAAACAGCAGTATTTGGTATAACAATAATCATTCAGGTTCACTATTACCCATCTCATAACATTTGACTTTTCAGCAACTCAAATTAAAAAAACAAAACAAAAACAAAATAGATAGTCTTAGTCCAGAATAATCTTAATATGTAGTTAATAAATAGTTACAAATTAGTTGAGAGAAAATTGCTTTCTGGGCTATTAAGATAGAAAAGGTCCTTTGAGGTTAGTACTGTCCAGAGATTAATTTTTATTGACATTTATACCCTACCTCTGAGCTTTAAGAAAATAAAAATGGAATCAAATCAGGTCAAGCAAGTACAAATGAGAAGATATTGCTGAGAACTGCATGAGCACCTAAACACCTAGACCCAAATTAAACACCAGCAACTCTGAATTGCAACCCCACCTGTGATTCACGCTGGGGGAGAAAATACAGAGGGTTTATTTAGAAAGTCTTGGCAGTAGGAAAGTCGGGGGGGGAAAGCTTCAAGATTGCTAATTTATTTTGCTAAGGAGCTCATCAAGACTAGTAGACACAGGAAGGATTTCAGACTGTCTCATAAAGTGGCTTACAATCAATTGCAGAGCTAGACGTATTAGTCTAGAATCAAAACATTATTGCCTTTAGTCACTGAACATAACTGAGCACAGCATGCTATAGAAAGATTGCAGGCCGCCAAAACCACTTGGCTTTAGCAGATTTTTTAGCTTTTGCAAATGACAAAAACATACACAGAGCAGTAGCCTTCCTTTCAAGCAAGTTCCTGTTAGCTGATCACCTTAAATTGCAACTTAAAACTTTGTTGCTGATATAGTTTATTTTCCTCTTGATCCTTCCTGGAACTCTTCTTTATTACTTTAAATGATGTATTTTTCACCAAGCATTATATTCATACTGGAGTTCTAGCCTAAAACAAGAGTTATTTCCCTGGGGAGGAGGAGGGGAACATAGATATTGTCACTTTTGCAAAAGAAATTTTCATTAAAACACTAGCATCTGTGACTCTCAAAAGTGAAATAAAATATAAAGCTTGCTAAGGCATAAAAATACCTGTTCTCCAAATTATAGGACTTAGGCACTACAATTTTGCTGCTGAGGCTGTTGAACATTTTAAGGAGTGCTTCTAATCCCCTTTATAGCTCTGTGCTGAATGCAGAAACACTGTTCTCTGGTGAGAGAGTGATCTTAGAAGTGTTAAAAAAAAAAAAAAAAAAGTGTTGGCTTTTACAAGGTTATGGAGAACCTTGCGACCTTCTTTCCTTATTCTGTGTTCTGCCCCAGGGATGTGTGCTTTACCAACACTCGTTGAGGAATTGTGTGTATTTCTAACCCAGATCCCCATCACCGGAAGTGAGCTCCAGAGTTCTATCTGAATTCAGGTTCCTTGACTTTGACTATCAAACAAATAGCACCTGGCTAGCTCTGTAGCCCAGTACACAAAGTAAACTTTCCACATTGTTGGTAATCTGTTTTAGCCACGGGTGTCTTTGAAGCAAAGACTAGTTCTCTGTTGCAGTACTACAACAGTACTGACGTAGGCTCTTTTGTTATAAGTGAAGAAAGCATGGAAATTGCTAACCTTGTTCATTGTGAGGCAAACATGAATATTTCTGAAATAATCTACTTGTCCACTTTGGTGGACTATTACAAAGAGTGTGATTCCAGAAACAAACTTGGGTCATGCTAGTCCAATATCCTTTATTGCACTGAAGCTTTGGTTAAAAAATGCCTTTAAAAAAAAGGCATAAAACAAAAATTCATAATCAAAATGCTTTAGCTGTCTTGGACTTATTCAAGTGTGTTAGTTGGTCCGAGGGTTGTGGGTTATTGTTAAGCTGTTCAAGTGTGTTGAGACGTCTAGCTACCTCTCCAAGTCAAGTGTTTTTGGGTTTTTTTTTTTTAATCAGTTCTCTCTATATACATCTGAACCCATCACATTGTCCTGCATACTTCTAGTCTTATTTTGCCTGAGGAAAGCAAATCTGCATTTCACTGTCTGCTAGTATTCTGGATGGTGTGAACCCTGTCCTAGTTTGCCTGTCTGAAGGTACTTCTCATTTCGCTCCAACTCTGATCCCTACTCAATGAAGTGCAGCTTCCCTCCAGCTCATGGGTGGTTTCTAAGTCTCTGCCTACAGAAAGTCATCTGAAGCCCGAAGCTAAAACATGGAAATTTCTTTGGAGAAAGAAAAGTATAAATAATAAATAGGTATATTCAGATCAAAAAAGAAGAAGAATTGGCAAATAAACAGCCATTTTACCTTTTGATGTGAACTTTTAAAGCCTAAATAAATACAACAGAATTAAACTGCCTAAGGAGATAAGCTGCTTCTAGATTAATTTAAAAACAATTGCCATGGAAGCAAAGGAAGCCATGCCACTTATTAAGAGAGTACATCATGTTTTGAGTAGTAGTGGTTATTAGCAATAACATTCATCAATCTAGCCATCATCTCATCCAACAGATACCTGTTAAGAACAATTTCTTATGTTATTTCATTTAGTGGTTCCAAATACAAGAGGGAAACTTAGATGCAAAAAAACAAAGTTCATATGCCTAGCATAGTTATTCACACTGAGTGTTGAGGTACTTCTAGTCTAAATTTTATCCTTCTTTCTCCTGACTTTATTCAAATCATTGGTGTTTCCGTAAGTTCACAGTGGTGCTTGCACACCCAAGGAGGAGAAGAAACTGGAGTAAGCTTAAGGGAATGACCATGGCCAGAGGTAGGCTATAGCACTCCACTGACAAATCTTACTGCTCAGGGTTAAAGACAGCAAATCAGGTTGGAAATCATCATGACTCAATCATGTCGGGACACCAAATTTCTATAACTTGTGATGCCAAGATGGGAAAATACATGGCATATACGGCTGATTGATAACTTGATTGATCTTCAAACATAGAACAAGACAAATAAAAAATATTTATCATTTATAAATATATCACTAAAAAATATTTTCACCCAAGACTATAAATACATGTATTTGAAATATATTCCTTCTCATTCTTTTTTTATATTGTGACATCTCATTCTATTCGGTTTAAAATTAAATGTTATTTGGGTGGCTTTATTCCAGCAATTTGGCAATTTACTAAGGTCATAAAAGAATTCATTTTAACTAATAACTGCTCACAAAAGGCTTTCTACATTAGAGCTGAGTTTTATTGAATTTGAACCTGGTCTGGCATTAACATTGCTGTTTAACCGATATAGCATTTATTATGCTATATTCTACTCATTGCCTGAACATTATAGCCCTACCATTTCCTCAAATGCACTTTGGAGAAGTATTTAAAGAAGTGTTCACTTGCATAAACTGTACGTTTATTTCATTAATAGCTTTGTCATTGAATTAAAACTATATTTTAAAATATACACAAATTTAAGAATGACTTGGCTATTTTGCAAACTGGTCTTTGGACCTCAAGAAGATTCACAGTCAGTTGAAAGCTGGATTGGAGCCGCCCTCTTTTTAGGACTCCTCATTTATCTGTCTTTGATGCTTAGAAAGATTTTAACAAAAATTAATAATAAAAAATTTTAAAGGAGTGTTAATAGTAAGATTTACTTTTATGTCCAAATAGAATTGAGATAATAACTGTCTGTGTGTATACCATAATACCTCGAGGACATGACTAATAACCATGGTTAACACCACTTATTATGGGCAAGCAACTGTTGGGATTTACATAGATTATCTCATTAAATCATAATCGTATCATAATGAGGTAGGTCCCATTATTCCCATTTATAAGTCAGAGTAATGATATATAAAGGGAGGCCACTGGTAGCTTACTCACTATAACAGCCAATTTTTTTGTGCTCTATGAGTTATATTTGGTACAATCTTTTTTTTTTTTTTTTTTTATTAAAGATTTTATTTATTTTTCAACAGAGAGACAGAGACAGCGAGAGAGGGAACACAAGCAGGGGGAGTGGGAGAGGGAGAAGCAGGCCTCCTGCTGAGCAGGGAGCCCGATGTGGGACTCGATCCCAGGACTCTGGGATCATGACCTGAGCTGAAGGCAGACGCTTAACGACTGAGCCACCCAGGCGCCCCTATTTGGTACAATCTTACAGTATGCAAATAATAACTTGGTTGTTGTCATTTTTAAATAACATTTCATTAAATGAAAATGGTGTTATTTAGGGTAGTAACCACCTGTATGGTTCCCAGGAATCTAAAATTTTCTGTTTACAAATTTTCTGAGGTTCCAGTTGGCATCATATTGAAAATTAATGTTCCCAGAGAAAGTTACTTTTCACATTAATTATAATTAAAAATAAACATCCATATGCATTTGGTTTTTAAGTGATTTTGGCAGTCCTAACTTTTTGTGTGGGTGTGGTAAGCAATCTTATATATTCTATGAATTCAAAGGAGTTAACTAAAGTTCATTTTTCCCCCACAGTTCCAAAAGTATGTGAGTGTATGTGTGTGATAGCTACATTTAAAATGTCAATGCTATTGGGGTGCCTGGATGGCCCAGTTGGTTAAGTGTCCAACTCATGATTTCCACTCAGGTCATGATCTCGGGTTCGGGGGATCAAACCCCAAGTCTGGCTGCCCGCTCAGTGGGGAGTCTGCTTGAGATGCTCTCTCTCCCTTTACCCTTCCCCCACTTGCTTGCACTTTTTCTCAAATAGATAAATTAATTTAAAAAATGTAATTGCTCTTGAGATAGGTGAAGTTGGCTTAAAGTCACATTAAACTATGGGTGGAGCAAGGTTTTAAATGGAGGAAAAGTGAACTGAATAATATGTCCCTTCGTATCTGGATTAGAAGATCTCAGAGAGAATCAGAAAACCATGAGTAGGACTTTAGTCCCGGAGAGAAAAGAGCCTGGGAATATCACTAAGAACTTTTGTGTATTTTATATTCTTATCTAAGTTTGACTTCTGTGTTAAGGAGAATTTTATTTAAGGTTTCCGAGGTATTTCAGGGAACTCGAAGAACAGAGATCTACCAAATCCAGGGACAAGAGTGGGGGCAGCTATGTCCTATGTCTTGCTCTCTTACTGTCATTATTGCTGTCTCTTACTTTCTCTCTACCTGTTCTCTCCTCTATGGTTTTCTCTGCAATTCAGCTTCATCCATCTTACTCTGCAGGTTGGTTTTCTCTGCTTCTGCACATTTGATAACCAAACTAATCTGGCTAGCCAAATTCATCTTTGGTTTAGTCCTGCTACTTAATCTCTCTTGGTTCCAATTTTCTCACAGTTCTGGAGGGTGGAGGTCCAAAGTCAAGGTGTCAGCAAGTTTGGTTTCTTCAGGCTGACTTACCAACAGCAATTCCTCACTGTGTCCTTACATGGTCTTCTGCCTATGTATATGCAGCCTTCCTGTCTGTGGTCCAAATGTCCTCTTCTTATAAGGACACCAGTGGAATTGGATTAGGGGCCACTCTGAAGACTTCATTTTATTTATTTATTTTTTAAAGATTTTGTTTATTTATTTGACAGACAGAGTGAGAGAGCACAAGCAGGGGGAGCAGGAGGAGAGGGAGAAGCAGCCTCCCCGCTGAGCAGGGAGCTGACATGGGGCTCCCCAGGACCCTGGGATCATGACCTGAGCCAAAGCAGATGCTTAACCATCTGAGCCACCCATGCACCCCAAGACTTCATTTTAATATAATCACTTATTTAAAGCTCCTGTCTCCGATTCCAGTCATATTCTGAGGTATTGAGAGTTAAGACTTCAACATACAAATTTTAAGGGGACACATTTCAGTGCATAACAGATGGTCACTAAAACCATGATGAAAAGACATCAGAAGAAACAGTATAGAAACTTAAAATATCATTGGGAGGACTGTTGATTTTTCAGAAAAGTAGTCCAGGGGAGCCTGGGTGGCTCAGTCGGTTAAGCGTCTGCCTTCGGCTCAGGTCGTGATCTCAGGGTCCTGGGATCAAGCCCAGCAGCAGGCTCCACACTCAGTGAGGAGCCTGCTTCTCCCTCTCCCTCTCCCTCTGGCACTCCCCCTGCTTGTGCTCTCTGAAGAAATATATAAATCTAAAAAAAAAAGAAAGAAAAGAAACGTAGTCCAGAAATCGTAACAGTTATTTTATTATTTTAAAATTGTTTTTTAAAATGTATGTATAGCTCTTATATGAGCCATGGGTAAACTTAACAACTCCCACTCTGCCCTCAGGGCCTGCTATTCCTGAAGGCAGAACCCAGTTCCTCCTGCTGCTTGTTTGACCCCCGTAAAGGGTAGCCTGTGAAAAGGGGGTCTTTCTGGCATCCTGATGGAATCTCTGTTGTGTTTCTCCTAAGATATCACCAATAAAACAAGGTGTTAGAGAAGCTGGGAACTGATATATTTTATATTTTAGATAAACATTTTATTGAGTGGGGATGGTTGTTTATTCTGAGAAATATCTGCAAAAACAGGTCAAAAAATGATTCTCCCCTTTTTTTGTCCTTTACCTTCCCATTTTATTGAGGCTGAAAGTTGCTCAGACTAACATACAGTTAGATCATACTTTTCCTCAATATTTCAAAACCGATGGTTGAAGCAACACAAAGATTTCTATAAATGAGGAAAAAAACAAAACCCCCAAAAACCTATCACAAATGTTGGAAGATTTTCATTTTCTAATTTGAAAGTATGTTAGTGTAAAATTTGGCACCTAGAACAATAGGTATCACTTTGCTGGATTTCAGTAAATACCTGTTGAGTATCCCTGTTATACTTCTTGGGCATTTTACAATTGCCCCATCATAGCATTCATTTTGTTGCATAATGACCAGATGTTCCCATGTTTGTCACCATAGCTAGACTGCCACTTGGTCCATTTCTGTATCCACAGGATATAACAAAGTGCCTGACACATAGCAGACACTAAATAAATATTTTTTCACTAAAGGACGTAAAACAAACAAACAAAAATAACTTACATTTTCAACAACAGTGCTGACACAACTAACTTCCCATGCGAGGCCCTGTGCATACGGTGATGGCAGACGTGCCTCCAGAAACTTGGCGCAATTTTTCTCTGATGTCCCAAATCCCTTAAACAGGGCATTTCTAATATTGGAGGTGGATCTGGAGGATCAAACATTCCCAGAAATGATAATACTGTAATATAAATCACAATAGAGTATAGACCATTGGTATCTGATCCTTCCTAGGAATGGATTATGATTGCTCAGCTGGGGATTTTGAGAATGAATGGTAAGGGCTCTCGTGCCTAGTCATTGAATGTTCAGAATGAGAAGTAGAAAGGAGTGATCCTTGGTAAGTCTTGGCCTTTGGCCTTTCTCACTGTCATTGTAGCATTTAGCATGGATGAAATCTAGTGATGATATATATGAGACAGCAAGCAATAAGCCAAACTGCCACCATTCCAGAAGTGTGTATATCTATCTTCATCAATGCAAATGCATTTAAATTGCACTGATTTTCCTAATGCTCGTATATATTCAGAGACCTATAATTTATGGCTTATCTGCATTTGTTTGGTCCTTATATTTCTTTTGTTGCTTATATTTTGGCAATCTGTTGATAATGGGACAGAAAAAGAAGAGGGAATTGAAATTAAATCTATATAGCATATTACTTAGCTACTTAGAAGTCTGGTAATAAAGGATATTTATTGCCCAACGTAGAGATTAAAAATTATCGATAGAATGGAATAGAATCCAATATTATAAGCATTTAAGCAGTGATTGGAATTAAATATTAGTATAATTGATACAATGGATTTAGAGGTGATTAAAAATAGGTCCTTAAGTTTTTAATTTTATGAGAATTTTACATAATGCATACTTTTCTCAGCCTAACAAGATATTAGGAAGCAATATCAAAGAATCGAGAAATCGTAATCAAATTTAAATGCGTTTCTTCTGTAACAACTCCAGGGATCAGCTAGGATGGTTTTCAGTTTAAGAAATTGAGGCACAAGGAATGGAATTGATCTTTTCCCAGTCTGCAGAGGACTTGGAAGCAAGTTGGTCTAATGGAAAACTGACCACTCTAAGAATTGAGTTGTAGTATTTAAGCTAGTGTTATCATTGCTTATTGACTATAGACAATTCATTCAGTTGGACTCAAGAAATATTTTCTGAAGTTTACTACATACCCTGTGTAGTGCTAGGCGCTGAACACACAAAGATGAATGAGACACTGTCTTTTGCATTTTGTCATCTGCCTTCTTGAAGGATGTGAGCATTTTAAAATGGTGGAGAAGACAATTCACTTAAAAGATATAGCATGGGTAGGGGTGCCTGGGTGGCTCAGTTGGTTAAGGGACTGCCTTCGGCTCAGGTCATGATCCTGGAGTCCCAGGATCGAGTTCCGCATCAGGCTCCCTGCTCGGCAGGGAGTCTGCTTCTCCCTCTGACCCTCCCTGCTCTCATGCTCTCTCTCTCTCATTCTCTCTCTCAAATAAATAAATAAAATCTTTAAAAAAAAATAAAAAAAAAATAAAAGATATAGCATGGGTAAAGTCATTAAGACTTGAAATTGTCCTAATTTATTCCTCAGTGTTGGGGTAAAATAAGTATTCCATTGAAAATGAAAGGCAGTATACATGTGAAAAGATTGTATTATAATTAAGTGTGATAGCATGAAAGATCATGAGATTTATTCTAAAGATTTTGGACTTTATTCACTCAGGCGCACTTAAATCTCAGTATGAATATTTCCTGATATATACTTTGTCATGGACTATTCAATTTTTTAAAATTTTATTGAAGCATAGTTGATATATTAGTTTCTGGTATACAATATAGTGATTTGACAATTCTGTACTCAATGCTCACCATCATAAGTGTAGTTACCACCTGTCACCATACAACATTATTACAGTATTATTGACTATATTCTCTATGCTGTACTTTCCATCTCTGTGACTTACTTATTTTACAACTGGAATTTTGTACCTCTTAATCCTCTTCACCAATTTCACCCATCCCCACCCCTCTTTTCTCTGGCAACTACCAGTTCTCTATATTTATGAGTCTGTTTTTGTTTTTTGTTTGTCCCTTTGTTTTTCAGATTCCACATATAAAGGAAATCATATGGTATTTGTCTTTGTCTGTTTTATTTCACCTGGTATAATACCCTCTAGATCCATCTATGTTGTCCATTACTACTAAATTAAAGGAAAAAAAAATGAAGCTGACAATATAGGTTGGGACAGATTGTAATATGCCTTGAATGCCAGTCATATTGCTTAGGTAGCCAATACATATTTTAAGAACAGACCTGTCATGATTAGCTCAACAGAACTGTGGTAAATATGGAGGAAGCTTAAAAGCAGGAAATCTGTTTGGAGTCAAACAGACCTCCATTTCAGTTCTTGCTTCACCACTTACAAATGTGTAGCCTTGGAAGAGAAGCTTCAGTTCTTCAAAGTTTTATATCACATCTGTGACATAAAGATAACATTTGAGTTAATGAATAGTGCCTGGCACACCGTAAACACTAAATGGCAGTTATAAAGTTATTCTTCCTGGAGGAGTAACTGGGATCAAAGGAAATTGGTGGAAGAACTTTACAGAAGTAGCATTACCACAATGTGTTAGTAAAATGAATTTGAGTAGGAAAAACAATCCATTAAACGCCATTCATATGTAAAGGTGGAGTGTCCTAACTTCCAGATTTGTCCAGAACTCAGGAGGTTCTTGAGACATGGGATGTTTAGTGCTAAAACTGGGAAGTGTCAGGTAGGATGGGAAGGGATAATCACCATGTATGAGGGACATTCCTCACATCAACTCTGTGAGGAAATTTGATTACCCATAATTAACAGCAAAAATTGGGGTTCAAGCTCGGGTTTTTCTGATTATGGAGAAGCAGTGAAAGTGTTTAAATACAGTGGTTCCAGAGTCAAGCTACCTGCTTTAAATACTGGCACAACCATTTGCCAAAAATATGGCTTTCAGAATGTTATTTAACAACTATGTCTCAGTTGTCCTGTAAAATGAGGCTGTTGATGCATTTTCTCATAAGTTGGTGTAGGAATTAAATGAGATAGTGTATATAAGCAGTTTGGATTGGTGCTTGTACATGGTAAACTACCGGAAGAGCACGTGTTATGGTTAAGCAATGCATTATCCTTCTATATAACCAGTACTCTATAAGATACAGCTTTCAAATAAGAGGGTATAAGGGGTTCAATTTCTGTCCTTTGAATGTGACTCATTAGATGGGTATTAAATGATCATGTCTAATAGGCAACTGAAAATAGAAATTTGGAGCTCATATGAGCAGAGATTATATAGAGATCTAGCCCATTATACAAGATAATGGTTAATGACGTGGTAGGATATGGGTGGATTCTTAAAGAGAAAGGTATGTGGTGAGAAGAGGCTACTGCTGGGACAATAATGATGTCGGGGGGAAAATATCAATTAGATATTTTCAGGCATAGAGTCTGGGATGACTACTAAGCTTTTTTTTTTTTTTTTAATAGGGAGATAAAAATGCAAGCTCAATATGCATTATGCATGTTACATGATGCCTAGACGATGAAGAGGTGGGCTGCAACTGCGTAGCAGTGGGGAGCAAGAAGCAATTGAACTTATATGGTTTTCTAAGGGCCTTAAGAAAAGTTTAAACCTTAAATTTCAAATTCAAGTATCTGGAGGGTTTTATGTGTTACGCTGAATAAAATGAATTAGATAATAAAAGTATACATACTTCTTTGATAATTCAGAAGGCACTTCAAAACATTGTATTGTGTTTCAAGTTGATTTTTGTAAGCCACTGTTACATGATAAGAAGTTCTGGTTAATAAAGCATTTTAACTGATACCATTTTGAATAAGAGAAAAGTTAGTAAATGTAACAGAACAGAAACACAATGGAATAAAATCCCAACACGTCATGGCACTACATATACTTTCAATAATACTCCTGATCTAAGCATTAATGCAAAAAAGTTATTCACCAAGAACATATTAACAATTCTTTGAGTTTGCCATTTTTCATTTTCTCCCCTCAAAATGGACTACTTAACTTGGCTTCTTTTTCATTGAGCCTGAATTTCTGCCAGGAAGCTATGTGTAAAATCTCTCATCAGCATCACTGGAGAACTGGAAGGAATCAGCAAAATACGGAGGAGGAAAAGTTAAGTGGTAGAATAGGAGTGGCAACTTCAAATATCCTTTGTAATGAGAAATTTTCTTATATCAGTCTGTATCAAGATAGTTTAGGAAGAATTCTTTGAGGAAATTGAGTTAATCCCCAAAACCAACATGACCAGCTCATTTGCAGATGAACGAGGTGTTAGGCCAACATTACCCCATTCCCCACACCCTGGTTTGTTATGCGTGCATCCTTAGCAATACCCTTGTGGGAAGTGCCAAATGGGAGTATGTGATTAGGGATGAAATAATCTTTGTTGATTTTTCTGGCTGCAGAATTCATTTCAGGAGAACCAAGACAGGGATCGGTGTGTGGGAGTTGATAGAAAGGACTTCAAAATTAAAAAATAATACCCATCTAAAACTCAGAAAACAAGCCAGCAAACCAAAGTGCTTTGGCACACATCCCTAATGGTGTTCTCTCCGTATTGGGAGTAATGCAAATCGTCATGGAGTCGAATGATGTTCCTGTGAAAGTTTTAATTTCATAAGAAAGAGAATTACCCATAATCATTGTGGTATTAATACATAAAAACAGGCTAACATGAGCCATAGATTAAGCATTGCTTTTTAATTTAACACCCTGGAGAGGGAAAGCCAGGTAATTATGCTTTAGCACCGAACAGTAAGCACAGATTTGTCTTTTTGTGGATGTCTGTAACAGCATGCAAAATCTTTAGCCAAGAGGTCCCTTATAACACCTTGTACATGCAATAATATGATAGTCTGTCCTTAGGTTGGAAATGATAGCTGCTTATTTATACTCTTCTAATTTTCAAAAGCCTGAGTGCGAAGATGACTTTTACTGAAAATCATAAGCAATTGTACTTATTTGAGTACATATAAGAAACATTCAGCACTACTTAACACAGATGTTGAAAATGTTCTGTTTATCCTATTTTGTATAATCAGATTAACCTTTCCTTTTGTGCTATAATTATTACACAAAATGGCAAGGTTCATTTGGTGAGACAGGGCCTTCTTTTAATGAGCTCACTTATGTAAATCTCTTGATTAAAGGAGAAATAAGAAAAATGGGAGCAATTAGTTTTTTGTCTGCCCAAGTTCTGCTAATTTGAATCAGCTAAAATTAGAGAGGGGCTTAAGTGGTTTGCTTTGAACCTTAGATCACTCTCTTTATAGTTCCACAACTGATGCTGTAGTTTTGCCCATAATACTTTAACCTATATTTTTGAACATTAATTTCTAAACTGGACATTTTGCTTGACTTTCTTTTTTTCAATAATCCATCTTACAATTTCCTGGAACAATCTGCTTAAAATATTTGTGAGCATATAACACTTCTCAAAAAACCTTCGATGGCTCCCTACTAATATATGAATTATGAATGTCTCACCTGGCAGTTAGACCTGCATATGGCAACTTCAGGCTTTTCCAGAGGTTACCAATTAAGAGCTAAAGCCATCAGTCCTTGGCAAGCATAATTTGTTTGATCTACACTACACAGTGTTTTTTAAAATGTTGAAAATAGTTACTCCTGGGGCGCCTGGGTGGCTCAGTCGTTAAGCGTCTGCCTTCGGCTCAGGTCATGATCCTAGGGTCCTGGGATCGAGCCCCGCATCGGGCTCCCTGCTCAGCGGGAAGCCTGCTTCTCCCTCTCCCACTCCCCCTGCTTGTGTTCCCTCTCTCGCTGTGTCTCTCTCTGTCAAATAAATAAATAAAATCTTTAAAAAAAAAAAAAAGAAAGAAAAAATAGTTACTCCTACTTAAAAATTAAAAGAGATCTCATTTTTAAAAATGCACATATTCTAGCAACATTGTTACCCATTTCAATGAAACAACAGTTACAGTTGGGAGTTTGCTCTCTCCTTTACTCAGGGGTGTCGACCTTCTGGTTTGTCATAACCTCATATTCTTACTGCCTTACTCACTTCACCTGCCTCTAAGTACTGTAGTTTGTAACCCCAGATTTTTACTGTTCTCCTACAAGAACTGTGATAAAACACATTGATCTTACCCTGATCATCCCTATCTCCATGCCATTTTACCCAGTGTTGCTCACCTAATGCTTTCGTTAATATATACCGTCATTTTAACACCCCTTCCAAGTTCTTCTTTTCAAGAATATTCCCTAATTCCTTCTACTTTTTACATTTCACATTGCCTTTGGTCATAGAACTCATTCGGCATTGGGTCTTTTTTTTTCTTAAGGTTTTTTTTTTTTTTTTTTTATTAATCTATTTGAGAGAGACAGATATAGAGACAGAGATAGCGAGAGAGAGCATGAGCGGGGAGGAGAGGGAGAAGCAGGCTTCCCGCCAAACAGGGAGCCCAGGGAGCCTGATGTTGGGCTTGATCCCAGGACCCTGGGATCATGACCCCAGCCGAAGGCAGACGCATAACTGACTGATCCACCCAGGTGCCCCTCGGCATTCGGTCTTGAAATCAGCCTAATTCCTGATTTTCTGTGTATGGTTTACTTCCCAAAATGCATTATAAGCTACCTGATGATTGGGACAATTTATCTTTTTATAAATCCAGGTAAGGGACCAAAATATATAAATGAGAGGCATTCAATAAATGTTGAAAATTGAACTATTCTAAATACTCTTTTGGGTACTAGAAATCTAATTAAGAAAACATTGCCTTTTCCAATGTTATAGTCTAGCATGGAAAAACTATCTTACAGGATGAAAATTACAGGGCAATATAATATGAAAGAGACTGTAGATTATTTTTTTAAATATTAATGTCATTTATTAAATACCTACCTTCTAGGCCCTACTCTAATTACTTTCGTTGAATTAATACCTATAATCCTCACAATTCTATGAGGCAGGTTCTTGGAGAAACCGAGAGTTTAGCTACTTTCATAAGGATGTCTAGGTTACAGTGATGGAGTCAAGATGTGAACCCGGACACTCTGAATGAAGGGACATAGGAATGGAGTGAATCATTTGTATTGTGAATCCAAGATGGCTTCCTAGAAGGGGTGACATGTGGATTTTCTCTTGTAATGGAATCCATCACGCAGAGAAGGGTAAAGCATTCCAGGGCGTACCAGGTACAATACAATCAGCGGCATAGCAGGTGGAAAGTATGTGTTCAGGGAATAGTGCGCAGCTGTGATTAGAACACCAGATGTGGCAGAATGAAGTGAGAGATGCCAAAGAATTTAGACCTATTCCTCTGGACAATGGAAAGCATGGACAGTTTATACAAGTATGATGTGATCAGATGAACTTCTTCAAAGCCCTGGCTGATGTCCTGGGGCTGGACCACCATCAAGGATGCAGCAGTCCAAATCAGACTCATTGAGGGTTTGAACCAGGTAATAAACTCAGATGTCAATCAGGGAACAAATGAAGGAGTTGGATTTTAGGAAACCTGGGGAGTAAAGGGTATGATACGACTTCAAAATTTCAATCTTCGTCACTGATGCCATTCCTAGGAAAATCAGGAGGAGGAGAAATTTGAAGCAGTAGGAGATAGGGAAGAGACTTTGTAAATGCATCTCAGGTACCTTATCAGATTTTTTTCCCTTTTATACTCAGTAGCTCAAATTGAACCCATAACTCCCTGAGAAAATTCTAGTTTTTTTGGCATCAAGCACAAGTTCTCCTTAAAAGCTGTCAGGCTCTCTCTATCAGTTAATTTTATTTTCTTGTCCGAACCCTTTGCAGATTTCTCTAAGTACCCATGTGCACATGGTGGTAACTCCAGAATCTCTGTCTTAATAGTTTTCTATATCACACAACTGATAACACATTTATTTAATTTACTCCCCTCCATTATGAAGTCTGTTGCCAGTATTTCAAGAGAGAGTTTTACCAGCTTTCTGGTTGTAAGACCCCAGGAAGAAGACTGCCCTTCCTCGTTATTGGATATGTACCTTAAGATGTGTATGAAAGTCGAATGTCTAAAAGTTTAGTCATAGACTTATATAAGGGAATTTGGCATACAAAAAACTATCTCGAGTTATGGTATAATTTTACCATATGTATGTACATAATATCCTATATTGAAATAAAAATTAAAATAAATTTCTAAAGAAGTTTTAGCTCAATATATTCTCATAGGCCATTTGAGGTTGCAATTTAGGAAAAATAAATTTTAACATCAAAGATAACGCTTCCTCCTGTGTTTTCCTTTATTTGTTGGATGAATGTTTGCTAAGCACATGCTCTGTGATAAGTGCTGCTCTAAGCACTGGGAATGTGGAATTGAATAAAACAGACAAGGTATCTCTGCTTATGAGTTTACAGTATACTAGTGAAGACAGGCAACAAATACCAGCCTTTGCAACGGGCCTGAGTAGAATGTTGCAATAATGTTGAGGATGATGGTATCTTACTGTTGTTTTTTAATATCAACAGAAATTTAATAACTATGCTATTTTTCTTGATTAACTTTTCCCTAGCAAGCTGTATTCTTATCAGAAGTTAAATGGACAGGAGTAGTTTACCTTGCTATTACAGGAAAGTTATATTGAAAGCAATAGCTTTAAGTTCTCTTTATTTCTTTACACACTAAACCACACATTTAGATACAAGCTTCAGTGGTATAGTTCCACAATATTATGTTTATTCTTTGGTTTACTCTTTTTCTTGACAGCTTCCCTAACATACAATAAATTAGCAGATGTCAAAGAAATGTGCACCGGAGACTGAGAATATTCTTCATCCGGCCCACCTAATAATGCCATCTTTGCTTTAGTTTTACCATCTCTAGTAAATTTTTATTTTTATATTTGTAACATTTTTAGAATGCAACAAAGTTCAAAATACAACAAATATCCATATTCTTGCCAAAAAAACACTGCTAGAAATGCCATTTAAAAATCTGACATTATTGAGTACATGCCAAGCACTATGCAACAGAAAATTTTATAACATCGCTAAAACAGAAAACTTTTGACTGGAAGGCCATGCCACCAGGCAGAAATATATCTCAGCACCGGAGAGGTGATCTAGGGTTGTAGTAGATTACAGGTTATATATTCTTAAAAAAATCAAGAACAATTTGTCTTGGGGTTAGAAACAAAACAGGCTAAAAATAAGCATGAGCATTAAATTAAGCAGCTCAGAATTTTAATCCTGACTCTCTCTTTGTACCTTTGAGTGATCAACTTTTAGGCTTACTATTAATAATATAAATGATGTGAATATTAAACAAATTAAGGCTTCTGGCAAAGAAACTGTAAGGTAGAAAATGCTGACTAGTTTCCCTTACCTTTGGCCTATGCTTTGCCCCTCACCCCCAACACCATGCATATTAAAATCAGCAAGGGTACTTAAAGTACTACCAGGGACCCACCCAAACCAATCAGTCTCCAGGGATAGAGCCAGAGTATCAGTCTGCTTTTATAGCTCCCCACGTGATTCTCATGTGCAGCCAGGCTTGGGATGTACTGTTCTTTCTCTCTTCTTTCCCATGAATAGGGTTTAGGGTATGGACAGAGAAACCTCTTCTCAATTCCTGTGACTTGCATAGGACTTTGATGAAGGAAAGGAGGAGAGAGTGAATTATCTCTGCTGTCCCCAATAACAGCTTCTACCTCTATATGTAGCACAACCTCTAATTTCTCAAGGTGTGGACTTGGAGCACATGCATCAAAACAACTGGGTTCTAGTGAAAAGTGCAAAGGATGGAGCCCAGCCCCAGATCTCCTGAATCAGAATTTCAGTAAGAGTGGTGCAGGTGCAGAAATTCCACTTTTTATTAAGCACCGTAGAGAATTTCATAACCTAAACTTCTTGAGATTCACTCCTCCAAGCTAATGCCTTAAACTTTTCTGAGTAATTTTTTTTTTTCTTTCTCAAATTTTCCTAACCTGGAAAAGATCTGTTGTGTGGGCACAAACATATTGCATTTGCTATTGAATAATTTCTATTTAGAATATGATCCAGCTCAGTGAAATAATGAGAGAAATTAAAGAGAGGGTTCTGTAGAGTATGGAAATCTTCTAGCTTTTACTCAAAGCTCAGAGATAAGTGTATTTCATAAGCCATTTACCATCTGATTGATCTAACTAGTTAAATCTTTCAGAAGCAAAATTAGATTCAAACACCTTTTTTTTGTCTCTTTTCTTTCTTTCCTGGTTTCTTTCTTGGCTTCTTTCTTTCTTTCTTTTTCGTGTGTGTGTGTAGTACTCTAACAGATTTTATACCTAGGTCTCACTTGGAGAGCCAGTGAGCACTTTTGGTTTCTATTTTACCAACAATTTTTTCAGGAAGGCCTTCCCTGATCTTTGGATTCACAAGGCTAGCTCGCTATAGGTTTTCCAGCACCCTATGCCATGCTCATCATTCCTAATTGTTATCCCTTGTCTAATTGTCTGAATTCCCCACCAGGTAGGGAGGTGTGTGAGTGCACATTCTCATTTGTCTTGCTTACCATGGTTTTTCCAGCTCTATGAGGGTTCCAGACCCCATGGAGGCACTCCTTGAAGGTGAATAAAAATTGCTGTCACCCCCTACCAAAAGTTTGAATGTGTTTGAGAATGTAGGCACAAAGTAAGAATGTTTTCATGAGGCTGCTGACCTTTAAGCATTTCTGCAGAGAAACAGCACCTATTCCTCTAAGAGATAAATTAGTCGTTCTGTGTAATAGTATGCTACCTCTTCACCACATTTGGGGCTATTTTGGTTTTTGCCATTTAATTTTCTACTGGTTCTGAATGCCATTTGTAGCCAGTTTTATGTAAATTGTGCCAATTGTTTCTTGTAGAGGAAAATCTGTAGGTCTGTAGTCTTAGAGATTCTTGATTTTTTTTTTTTTTTTTTTCCAAGCGTATTTGATGTTCAGGCAGCCAGAACAAACTGACAGAGCCTGAGTTGTGTACACATGCAACCTTACCAATAAGGCTTAAGGGATTTAGGAAGTAACCAGGTATATAAGCCCTGTATTGTATTACCAATTTTGCTATCATCTTTTATGAGACGCATTTTAGTTCGTTGTTTCTTTTCACATTTAAATTTCTATCATTACTTTCCAATACTTCTTTAGGTACCCTAATTTTTTTTTGAGTAAATCATAATCCCTACATACATGTCAAATGCAGTATGAAAGTAACAAATGTCATATTTACCACCTCTTTCCAGAACATTAAAAGAGAGAGCAAATGAGATTGAAGCTAACAGCAACCCCATACCTCTGAGAAAGAAATGCTGGACTGATTCAGTGACTTAACTGTGTTTTATGAGCCTTAGTTTACATACAATTAGCTAATAGTCCAACTAGCACACCTTCATTTTTTTTCACACCTTCATTTTTAAGCATAAGTGTGAGGGGTGACAAATTTTATGCTGATTACTGTGTTTATTTTTGGATTACTAAAATAAAGTAAAAAAAAGAAATGGCCAAGTTTTTATCAACTATAAACTTCTAATCTTGGAAGAATACCATGTTAAGCCATTAATTTCTGTCTTTGAAGATCTCATTCCAATATGACAGTGGCCACGCATGGCCCTTCTCAGTTGTTGTGACTAAGCCAAGTTATACCTATTCGGTTTCTTAATCTTCCCTCATAATTGAATCTCTCCTGCTGCTTAATTATTGTGATGGTTCCTCTCATTTGTCTGCTAAGAAATGGTGGTGGGGGGAATTGATGTATTAGATCTTAATTGTCTTCCAAAATAGCAAAATGGAAGGTTGAAGTGTGACTGTGTACAGCTATATGTATTTTTTTTAATTTTTTTATTTTTATTTTTTTAAAAGATTTTATTTATTTACTTGACAGAGAGAGAGAGAGCGAGAGCAGGAACACAAGCAGGGGGAATGGGAGAGGGAGAAGCAGGCTTCCCGACGAGCAGGGAGCCCGATGCGGGGCTCGATCCCAGGACCCTGGGATCATGACCTGAGCCGAAGGCAGATGCTTAACGACTGAGCCACCCAGGCGCCCAGCTATATGTATTTTTGATGACGTTTCTAGTGTTCAGAGTTTTCAGTTGCCAACCCCATCCATTAATAATTTAAAGTCCCCAGAATGCTGAGCCAGAATTTATAATGTGGAGTTAAAAATCTTAATTAAAAGACAATATAAAATTAATTTTAAAGCAAGAACACAAGGTATATTCTGTTTATGGTTGCAGCATTATTTTTTGTATAATAATTCCAATAACTGAAAGTAATATTTAATTTCTGTTGAAATTACAACGATTATTTGATGATTTCATGTAGTTCTTTCATATGATTACTTTATTATACATTCATAGTTATATTTTAAACATCAAAATACCCTGTATTTGATTCTGACTTTATTTTGGCAATATTGTACTAATACCTTAAGCCTTTTTAGTAGCAATTTACCTTTTTTCAGGGTTATACTGAGTCTTAATTTTAATAGGGGAAAAAGAAATTAATAAAGTTGACCTAGAACATGTATGCAGATAGACCTCGAGTTGTGTTCTTGGATTTAAAATATGGATATATATCTCAAAGGGCATTTTTGAATTATAGATTTATAAAGAACAAGATTTAAATATATGGAGAATTTTCTTTTTTAAAAGGTGGAAATATATGTAGTTCAAGGAGAACTAACCACTCTATCATATTTATTTCAATCTATAAACAAAATTTTTGTGGATAAACTAGAAGTTACTCTATTTATAGCACAAAATAAATGGAAGAATATACAACCCACATCTAATTTTTCCATAGAATTTTTTTAAAGATTTTATTTATTTATTTGACAGAGAGACCACAAGTAGGCAGAGAGGCAGGCAGAGGGAGAGGGGGAAGCAGGCTCCCTGCTGAGCAGGGAGGCTGACATGGGTCTCCGTCCCAGGACCCTGGGATCATGACCTGAGCCGAAGGCAGATGCTTAACCGACTGAGCTACCCAGGCACCCCTTTCTCTAGAATTTGATAGTAACTCAGTCACTGTAGCATTGGATCAATAATTTTTACAATGTTTTCATAGACCTTGGTCCTGGGCCATTGTATATGACATTTAGGATCTCAATATGTTTTTTTTTTTTTTTTAACATTGCAGCAGCATTACAATTATTAAGCAGATATTTGTGTTTATGTAATGAGGACAATTGAGGAGGTGGTCATTGTTTAAAGCAGTTTATTCTAATATCTGGATGAAGTTAGACTTGATTCAAATCACAGTTCCAAGAGCATGATAATGCCAAGTTATAACCTCTAAGATTTAGTCTCCTTAACTTCAAAGTTAGGATAACAATACTTACTTTATAAATTGTTGTGAAGATTAAATAAATTTGTATAAATAATTTATTACAGCATCTGAGACCATCATCATCATCATCATCATCATCATCATCCCTAGACAATGGTGCAGCAGTCCTTTCAAAGCAGACCAGATGTATTTTCATGTGAGACTTCATGTGAGTTTCCAAGAGGGCAGAATAAAAGTAGTCTCTTTCATGTCTTGTTAGAAGTACAATAAATACATCCCAGAAGGCATCAGAAAAATGACAAATTACTTTTTATTCATTATGCAGCTTTTCAAATGATGGGAACAGATCTTAACCTAAGTTAGTTTCCATGGTAAATAGTATAGTTGTAGAGAATTATGCTCAATAGGGATAATATAGCATAATAATCTTGTGTAGGAAAAAATAAACTACACACAAGAAAGAGACAGTTTTCATGGTGCAAATCCAGCCACGAAGAGTCCATAGTTCATTGTGGACAATCATTCCCATATGTGCCAATACTAGCCTTAAATAATCAAACATTGTTTCTTAAAGTGGCATAGAAAGGAGAACTTAGAGTAATGTTATTTTAGCTATTCAATCTGCTGAAAAGAGACTAAGGAATTTAAAAAAAAAAACTATCAAAAGGATATCAAAGATGATGAGCATGCAGAATAAGGTCTATGAAAAATTATTCAGCAAGAAAAATAAAAGGCAGAGATAGGATGTAATCATCTGCAGAAATATGAGGCCCAGAAAAGAAGTAACAAGATGCTTTTCTCATCTCTTGTCATTTAATATCTCTTTTCCTGTTCAAATTTTGTGAGAATTGTATCTTTATGTTCATTGTGGTTTTTAAAGAGCACCACTTATTCACTAAGGATGTCTAAGAGAGAAGATTATGCTATTTTTCTTTGTTTTTCAGGAACAATTCAATGGTAATGAGCCCACATTCTTCAGTAGGTAATTTTAGGAACTTCCTAATCATGTAGACCCAGGACAAGCATGAGGTCAAACTAATGATTTCAAATCCTGAATTTATCACTAGTCATGCAGTTTAATCTCCCATTTCTATAAAATGTGGGTGAGAGCAGGATTTTGGGGATGAGTAAATGATTTATACGCAAGAAGCTCTTAGAACAGAGCCTGGCACGTTAAGGTCTGGGACAGGTTTGCTGCACTATAGTGGGGGTACTACTGGGCAGGCTTGGTGCACATGGTGTCTATTTTGTCCAGGTCTTATTCAATATCCCCCCCACCTTCTCTACAGTTATCTGAATTCTGCTTTCCCCCAAAGCCAAGACTTTTCTAGTCTGAGAAGCAGGTATAGAAGGGGAACGCTCACAAGAACCATGGAAGTTATAGAACAACATCGCTGGAATGATGAATAGGGATTTGTCAAGGGGAAGAGAGAATAGGAACAAGGGCTTACAAGGAGAGGGGATAGTTTATGCAAAGGATCTGTGTTGAACAAGAGCATGGAGAAGTCACGGGTTAGTTAGTGCCCTTTAACTTTACAGTGAAAGGTAAAGACAAGAGATCGAGCAGAGCACAGTTCAGAGAGAACCATGCAAGCCATTGATATGTGTACTCCTTTTATCCTGAAAGATTTGCAGTCATTGACTGAATTTAGGTGGGAGAGTGAGTTTATCAAATGTCTGTTTTAGAAAAATTACTCTTAGTTGCTTTGTAGAAAAATCAATTGAGATGGCATTTTCATTAATCTAACTGAGGAAAGATGACTTGAACCAAGGGTCTGACAGGGGAGGTAGAGAATTCAGATAACATACTGGCTGACAGCATATCTAAAGGAAGGGATGAGGAGTCAGACAGAGATAATGACTGTATTTACAGGTGGGGAAATGGGTTAACGTTCAAAATGTTTGCAAGGATACCAACTTCAGGACAGGGAACAGCCTTATGCAGAAAGATCATGATTTCCATGTTAGAAATGCTGAATTCAGGTTGTCTATATGTTATTCACAAGGTGAGGTCCAGGCACAGAAAGGATAAAAGATTTTGAAGTGCAGAAGGCATTGTTTTAAAAACGAAGTTTGGGGAGGAAATAGAAGCCATGTAAATAGAGAAATTTGTACAGGTTGCCTAAAAACAAAATTGGGTACAACCAAAATCACACACCCAAGCAGTCCAATGAACAGAATAATTAGGAGTTTCAAATGCTGTTAAGAAATCCAGTAATTCGAGTACCTAAATGTGTTCTGGTGTATTTAGAGTCAGTATTCTGCACTACAGGAACTAATTGACTCCTGCATATGCTTTGACTTCCTCAGGACTAGTATCATTCCTTGTTCTGTGGTAGGCCTCAAAGTATCCAGCAAAATGCCTTGTGACATCTATATGTGCATGTTGGCTGATTGTTTGGTTAATTTCCTTTTTCTTCTAACTTGAGCAGAAAAGGGATTCTGTTACCCTCTGGTCACTGGAACAGTTTAGACGATAACCACTGAGGCACAGAGCCATAAATTCTAGGACTAAACCAGAGGGAAATTAGAAAACATCTCAAGTTTCTATATGCTCCTATACTGAAATTCAATATAGAGGTACATATTTTCCCCAAATCGAGGAGTCATTCCTAGCTGTCTGGTATTTTTCAGCTGCCCTCTTATACGAGTATAAATGGACCAGGTTAATGAATGCCTGGCTAGACAATTATTCAGATGAAATCAACAGTAATAAAGCCCTTTCAGCAATTACTTACTACTATCTTCTTTGAACCATTGGTTTTCCTAGGCTTTATTTCAGAAATCAGTTTTTCATCTATTTAATATTCCATTCTTAGAAATGCCAGAGCATCAACAAATTGCTGTTGGCTTTCCTTTGAATTACTTAAATTATATTCACTCTTAGAATGTATCTTTTTTTCCCCATTTGTCTCATGTGTTCTTGATGATGTACCTTATAGAAAAACTCACTATAATAGAAGGGAGGCACCCTGGAAGGAGGAAAAGAGTATGCCATTTCATTTTGTATGATGGAAGCCAACTGAATGCAAATGAACTCCGAATGAAACTGCCCAGCAAATGTCTGTTTGCTTGTGTTTAGTTAAAACTTGTCTCTAGAATTTAATATTCAATATCAGAATTTGACATAAATGTGATACCAAAGTTTGGTTTCAGAATTAGAGTTCTGCCTTTTATAGGCTCAAAAATAATTATGACCTTTTCAAAGAGCAAAGTCCCTAGTTATTGATGTTAGCTATGTAAATCTATACCATGGTTACCTAGCATAGTATTTCTTAATCTATTTGCAGTTGACTCCAATTTGACCTGACCTTCTTCCACTAAAAACCAGGTTGTAAAATTGAGATACAAACTAATGTTGGAAAAAAGTAGAGTCCCCATGACCAATTTATTTATACTTTCAATTACAGAAATAAATTTATAGATGTCATTCTTTCTCTGGATTTGGCATATTTTTCCTTGTAAAAATACAATTAACTTGAACATATGGGACACTTGTACCACAGCATGGACTAAAAAATTCAAAGGGACATAATTGGAATACCAAGAAACAGCATGCTTGTGTACGCATAGTAAAATTCAAGAAAATAATTTTAGCCTAATTTATGTTCTAAACATTTAAAAGATGAAGTTGACTGAAAAAACCCGTTGGAATTCAAACTTTTGCCTGCAAGCGATGTATTGAAATTCATTGATAAAGCAGTTCTTGTAAAAGCATAAATCAAATGTATAAAACAGGAAAGAATGTAGCAAAAAAAATGGCAGATATTCCATTTTTCCTATTGCATTACTATGGTTACCTTGTGAAAGACCTGAAGCCTTTTTAAAATTAAAGTCTTCCAAGTGTTTACAAGAGTAGATAATGCTCTTAATACTTCCATATTTTATATTTATTGTGACTATCAAAAATCTTATAGAAATTTACATTTCAATCAGTCTTTTATACTGGTAGACAAGGATGATATTTTCATAATAAATTTTCACAGCTGGTTTAAAAATAAGTCAGCTGACTGGTGTTTATTCTATTGCTAAAATAGACATTTATGAGGTTGAAAAACACTACTGGTTTAAAATTTAAAGGTTTACTAAATTAAACTTTGGTCAAAGGAAGTTTTCTAAGTTTCTATGAGAAATACTACATTTCTAGCATTAATGGGAACCATTCACAAAATAAAATGGAAGAAAATAGCCTATTATATCATTTTAAATCCAGATTTTAAAGATCTCAAGCTGTTTAACATTGTAGTGAGTGTTGTTTTTCTAAATAAATTCCCTTATCTACACATAACATATATAAGCAAGTGATGCACGACGAAAGTAATAGATATATAATGAAGGATACACATCATATATGTGTTTGTGATTGATGTGGTATACATTATTTTCAGCCTTATCTATATATGCAGAGTGGAACGTGTTTGTTTCTGTGGAGCTGTATGATTAAGTGGACACAGGATAGTCTTTTGAGGCAAACTGACCTTAATTTGAATCCTGGATCTGCCACTTACTAGCTGGTCAATCTTGGAGAAATTACCTATCCTTTCCAATGTTCTTTATATATAAAAGGGAATACATTCTTAGCTAGATTGTATCGTGAGGAATAGTGATGATATATGCACAGTGCCTAGTGTGGTTAGCACAAATAATGCATCTTATTTGTATATGCAAATATGGCTTCTAAGATCAAGGCAAATAATAACAGAAGTTAGTTTTTGAAACACCCAGTTAGGCCATGAGATTCCTTAGGGAAGAGTTAGATTGCAAAGAGAGTTAAACACTATAATTAATAGCATCTACAGTAGATTCTGACTCTCTCATTTTTTATGAGAACTAACAGTTAAGGGAGAAGGAATTAGGAATAATCAACAGGCAAGACATGATCTTGAACTGGATGTGTACTGGGTATTGGTTTGGCTGAGGAAGTTGGTAGATTAAGAATCTATCTATCATTTAGTAGATTAGTATTTTATCATTACTTGCCCATGGTAGGTAAAGGACCAGGAGGTGTTTGATAGCTACATTTCTTTCCATGGCCTCTTGATTGAAACATTTTCTGATACATAGATATAATGGCTTTGTGTAGTCAGTGGTTCGAGAAAGGCAAATTTCTAACAAAATGGCAATGTAATGAAATAAACAATGCTGTAGTTTCTAGAATCAGATAACATGGGTTGAAATTCTCACAGAACTACATCCTAGTTGTTAGATTCTCCATAAATTAAACTCCAAGTGCCTCAGTTTCTTTAATTATAAAATGAGGTATGTGCTTTCACTTTCATCATCATCGTGAAGATTAAATGATGACTTCTGTTTTGGGGTTGCTTTGGCTCAAATTCCTGTGGCACTAATTACTTCCTATTTGATTTTGGAAAAGTTTATATCTGTGTCTCATTCTTTTGTGTGTTTATTTTGTTTTGTTTTCCAGTCTACAAAATTGAGATACTAATAGAACATACCTAATGTTGTAAGGATTAAATGTGTAAGTCAATATAGAGCTTTTAGACCAGTGTTTGGGACTTATTTCATGCTCAGTAGCTACTAGATGCTATTATCGATACAAACACATGAAGAGAACATACAGTATGTGTAAGTCATAGGTGTTTGAGAACGTCTAGATATGTGTGTATATGAGTATATGTATATGTACAAATTGGAACTAAAACATTTGCGTCAGGAAGAAAATTGACAAGAGAAACATTGAAATTCTTATGTTATACATCACAGAGTTTTTATAGAGAACTCGGGTACAGAGTACCTAGCAGTCAAGTGCCTCTACTTAAAAACGTCTACATTCTTGGATCATTTACTGCTTTAAATCTCTGAGCCATGAACTGTAAATATGCCAAGTCAGTTCTAAACCAGAGATCTTACTATTGAAGTTTAATTGGTAGAATTGATCATTTCAGACTCTCTTTTACCATTCTCTTTTAGAATTGGTGAAATGCTTTACATGGAAAAAAAAAATTATTGGTCTATATCTCATAGGTAGAAATGAAATTATGTTTTAAGAGATTAAATGCAGACATAGAAGAGGAGAGATTTACAATCAATCTGTTGACACATTACTCCTCTACCTTAAAAAAAATAAAATAAAATAAAAACTTTCCCTCAACTTTATGTGGTCAAGTGCCAACAGCTATGCGAATCAAAATATTGTAAAAGTGAAAATAATTTAAGACCTTTTTTGGTGAAAACTATAAGTGGAATGCATGGCTATGTAGTGAAATAAGAATGTAGAATTACTTTCTCATAAATTTTGAAGTCATTTATCTTTAAAATGAGAATGTTTGGCTTATTAGTCTCACAAAATTGTAATGAGATTTAATAGGGTAATTATTATAAAATCGGGTTTTCATTAAGAAAATCTAGAAAGTCTTGAATTTGATGGACTGTATTGTCCCAACTATGAATTCCTTGATTATGACAAAATAAAACTAGAGTTCAGGACTGAGTTTTGTTGAGTGTTTTCTTCCATTGGCCCATAATGTATTAGAACAAGATGAAGGGGTTCCTGGATGGCTCAGTTGGTTAAGCATCTGACTTTGGCTCACGTCATGATCTCAGGGTCCAGGAATGGAGCCCCAGCAGTGAGCTTCTTGCTCAATGAGGGGGTGCCTGCTTGTCCTTCTGTTGCTCCCCCTGCTCATTTTCTCTCTCAAATAAATAAATAAATAAATAAATAAATAAATAAATAAAATCTTAAAAGAAAAAAAAAAACAGAATGAACATGAGGACAAATAGAGTTATTATGTCTTTTAATCAGAGGTAGAGTGTTGGTCTTTTTTTTTTTTTTTTTTTTAATTACACTCATCCATATTGGGAAAAACATGAATTTTTTGAGGTAATGACAGAAGCCTTTTCTCTCCAGATCAGAGGCATGGCATAATAGATAATCTGTGAGCTTTAATAGTACTGTTCCATTGCTGACAACTACCACAGACACCTATAAGGCCATAAGATTATTAAAATTCCCTATAAAATAGCTATAATAATAATAATAATATTTGTATTGTAGGCCCTTATTATAACTAGCAGTAGGTGTATATATACCATACAGCAGTTTCCGGGACATAGGTGTAGTCTTCAACACATGATTGTTAAATCTGGACTGACCCAAACATTTAAGTATTTTTTTTTATTTCTGCATTTATTTCTCCTATATATTGATACCATCACAGGACATGTGGCATATATTTATACTATCAATTAAAGTGAAATATAATGTTTTTTATATTTAAGAATCTTATTTTGAAATAGTTAAAATATTTTGTTCTGAAAATCATATGTAGGGTTTTGCTTCTGCAAGAGATTAAGAAAAATATATAATCATAATGAAATAATCCCTTAGATGAGAGCTCAGAGAGTCATAAATTTAATGTGAACCTTTAGATAAAAAATATACTCTGGTGATTCTTTCTTGATTCTAAATATAACTGAATCATTCTGTGTTTATTTTTCCTTGTGGAAAACATTTGATGCTTACCTGAGAACTTGTTTAGATAAATGCATTGTATGTACTTAAATGTTTTACAATGCTCTTTTACCTAAAGTATGCTGTATGTTATATTTGTAAATATGTGAAAATAGTTATCGTTGAGGAATTCGTGGATCAAGAATAAACACATTCCATTAGTTTCCAGTTGTTGCAGGCAATGAAGCAAGGTGTCAGCAGGTTGGTTTCTTCTGGAGGCTCCAGGGACAAATCTGTCCCTTGTGTTTTTCAGCTTCTAGAGGCTACTATCATTCCTTGGTTTAAAGCTGTGCATCACTCTGGTCTCTGCTCCTGTCATCACATTGCTTTCTCTTCTATCTGACTTTTCTACATCCCTGTTATTAGGATTCTTGTGATAGCATTCCAAATAATACAGGAAAATCTCTCCATCATAAACTCCTTAACTTAATTCCATCTGCAAAATCCCTTTTGACATTAAAATATTCACAGGTTCCAGAGATTGGACATCTTTGGGGGAAGGGACATTATTCAGCTTAGCACAGTCTATTCTCTAGCCCCCAAAGATTTATATCCATCTACTTGCAAAATATATTCAACCCATCCAAACATTCTCAAAAGTTTCAATCCATCACAGCATCAATCCAAAGTCTAAAATCTTATCTAAATATCATCAGTTAAAAAGACCCAAATCTTACCATCTAAATCATCTAACTCAGGTATAATTGAGACTCTGTGTGTGATCCATCCTGTGGCAAAATTATTCTCCATCTGGGGACCTGTGAAACTAGAAAACAGGTTATCTGTTCACCAAATCCAATGGTGTGACAAAAATAAGATGCAAGTTGTAAACATTCCTATTTTAAAAGGGTGAAAATAAAAGGATTAAAAAAAAAAAAAAGGAGTCACTGGTCCCAAGCAAATTTAAAAATACTCGTAGTAAACTCCATTAGGTTTCAAGACCTGGGAATAATCTTCTGTTGCTATTGGTTCCATCTGGGCCCACAGCTCTGCCCTTTGAGTCATTCCTCCTTTTCCTTGAAGGGTAGTATATGTTTGTAATTGAGTAATTGTGTCAGCTTTTTTTTTTTTTACCTTATAATTTGGTAATTTGACTCCCTTCCTTCATTTTATCCGGTCTCTGTCCCTTTTAGTTTAAGCTGGCAGAGTTTCTGCTGATATAACATCCTCAAGGACCTTGTGGGTCTCCTATGTATACCATAGGGATTCACTCCATTAGACAAGAGGCTCTTCCACAGATCTCTCCTGAATAATCCCATTTCTCTCTGGCTTCTGCTGAGATGGCTGAGCCACATGCCTAATCTCTTTAAAGAGGCGTCTGTGTGCTTTTATACTCTGCAAATTTGATCCTTTCAAGGCACTAGCAAAAGCCACACCCTTGGCTTTCTCTTCTAGAGCACATTTTCCTGGCAGTGAATCTCCTAACCTTAGCATCTTCTGAAATCAGAATAAGCTGATGTTTTTCCAAATCTTTCCAAATCTGGTTCTGTTTGGCTAAATAATTCTTTCCTCAACTTATCTCTTCCCTTTTGTGTTTTTTAATATAAGCAGCAAGAAGAAACAAGACACACCTTCAACACTTTGCTTGAAAATCTACTCAGCTCAATATGCAAGTTCATTGCTTGTAAATTCTGTTTCCACATGACTGTAGGGCACAATACAGCTATGCTTCCTGCCACTAAATAACAAGGATCTTCTTTTTTTCCAATTTCAATAATATGTTCCTCATTTCCTTCTCAAGCTCTCACCAGAAGCATATTTAACATCTCTGTATTTCTATGAACAATTTGTTTTTGATGATTTATGTATTCTCTAAGATGATGCAGATTTTCTCTACTATGCTCCTCACTTCCTTCTGAGTCTTTACCAGCAGTGTCTTGAACATTATTTCTACTAAGAGTTTGTTCAAGGAAATGGAGGCTTTTTCTATCATGTTTCTCAAAATTCTTCCAGCTTCTTCCCAGTACCCAATTCTAAAGCCACTTCCACGTTTTTAGGTATTTATTCTAGTAACACCCCACTTCTAGGTACAAAAATCTGTATTAGTTTTGGTTCTGGACACTCCAGGGCAGAAATGTTACCCTGTCTTTTCCAGCTTCTCAGGCTTCCCAGGATTCTTGGGTTTGTGCCCATATCACACTTGCAGAGTGCAAAGAGCAATAAAGTTTCCTACCCACATTTTCCTAAGAAATAATTTTAAGTAGATAATATAAACCAAACACTGAATCTGACTGCAAAAAAAGGGGTGGGTCTGTGGGTGGGGGAACAGGGAAAAGCTACTGTAAAATCAAGTTTATTGTAATTCTCATAATATATCTTAAATGAGGAAGAGGTTTCAGATAAAAAAAAAATAACCCTCTTTTGTGACTTCCTATTTAAAACAGTTTAGCATCATCCTAAGGCACAGATCCGCAGTCTTTCTGTTACATGTCTCATTAAATATCTTATCGAATCAACTAAGTTATGTAAGAAAATGCTCCTATCACAAAAATCCCAAGGCCAGTTGTTGTCAATTATGCCATTTTGAGAGAATATGTGTACTTTAAACCTTTCCTAACCAATCAGTCCTTTTCTAGCTTTGACATTGAGCCTGGTTATGTGAAATTTGGGGGAAAGGTTTGCATTTGTTTAGCAGAGGTATATTTTATTAAAGAGAGTATTGTTAGAGCTGAACCAAAATAGAACTACTGTATTCGTGGAATATTATGTTATTTTTCTCATACTTCATTTAATTTATGAATGTCAGGTCAATTATTACTATTACATATCAACAGGATAATTATAAAGCCGATGGCATAGTGCTTTCCTAGAAATGCTTTTACATCATCTACTTTTGATTTTCCCAACATCTTCTTCTCTGATTTATCTAAAACTGTTTTTCTAACAGATTAAATAGTGGTTGCAAGCAATGCTAGTTGGTAAAAACTTGGGCTAAGAAGATTGCAGATAGTAGTGCTTTTCATCTCTCAACCCAGTCTCTTGGCATTCTGGTCCATTTTCATCTCCATTCTCTTTCAAGAAATTATATCCCCAATGTGAAGGAGCACCCAACACTATTAAGGCACCAAATTGAACACACACATACATTCCCCCCCCCTTACTTCACTCTCATTTTTACTTTTATCCACTTTTGCTTCTGAATTCTTCCTTCATCTAAGCCTGAAAGGAAGTAACTGGGTTAGAGAGAACAAGCATTGAGACTACAAAGACAGTGATGTCAAAGAGAAGTTGTTAATCCCCCACACAGCCTGGCCGTGTTGAGGACATCTCTCATTGTGTAGTTGAAAATTGGAAATATCTATGAGTTTATTACAACTCTTCTTTCCCAAATTCTATTGAACTGAAGGAGAGTAGGAAGCTTAAAAATGGTAGGATTTGGGAGATCATTTAATTTAATCCTCTGCTATTATAGACAAGGAATCCAGGGACTTGCCCAAAAATAGCACCAGTACTGGAATGTGAGCTTAATAATTCAGCTGGGTATTCTTTACGCCACACTGTATATTCTCAGTCAAGAATAATATAAACTTTGTTCTGATGCTTCACCATAAGAGATTTTGTTTCTAAATCTTACCTTCAGGAGATCCAAATGTCAAATATACAAGAACAATTTATTTAATGATCAATCTTCTAATAAAATACACATTAAGGATATAGGATAAAATTAAAGAAAATAATGATAAAATCATAAATTATTAAAATCTAGGTTTTTTTCATCTACATTATTTGGAAAACTCTAGGATTAATTTGTTGTTATTGTGTCAGCTATGTTCCCAAGACTCACAATTCTTTTTTTTTTAAAGATTTTATTTATTTATTTGACAGAGAGAGAGAGAGCACAAGTAGGGGGAGGGGCAGATGGAGAAGAAGAAGCAGACTCCCTGCTGAGCAGGGAGCCCTGTTGCGGGACTCGATCCCAGGACCCTGGGATCTTGACCTGAGCCAAAGGCAGATGCTCAACTGACTGAGCCACCGAGGTACCCAAGACTCACAATTCTCAAAGTTTAAAATATTATGAAATACTTCAAACAAACTGAGAAGCAGAAAATAATATAACTCATAGCCATGTACCCACACACCCTCCAATTTAATTAACATTGATATTTTGCCATATTTGCTTTGGATCTTTTTTTCCCACAGAAATATTATATTATGGACATAATTAAATCATTCCTTATTTAATCCCCATCCCTTCATTGTAGAAGGTTGACTAAAAGAGTAGGTATGTGCCATTCCCATACAATTTTTATATTTTATTATACTTATAATTATTTATAAGTGATGATTTTGTTTATATCTTTTGTATCTACCTAAATCATATCCAAGTATTAATATACTTTTGTACGTTATATGAATACATGAAGATCATGTTCATTTATGTTAACTTTAATGTATTGTTCCACAGCATGAATATATCACAATTTATCCATTCTCATATTGATGAATATTTAGGCTGTCCAGTTTTTACTCTTGTAAACTATTTTGAAATAATCCTGTTTGTTTATATTTCATTTGGCTTGCATGAAATTATTTCCTTAGAAGAAGTATTGATGGCAAGAGGGTACAGCATCTTCAGTTTACTAGGGGTAGTCAAATTGTCTATCAATGTGATTGCATCAATTTACACCCACATCAGCAGTACAAGCATATTCCTGTGTTCTCCACATCTTTAACAACACTTGTTTTAATCAAAAATTTAGGTTACTGCTTATTGGAGGTATATAAAATGGTTTTTGTATTTGTTATTTATCACTGCACAGCAAATTGCCCTACCGCTTGGTGGCTTAACACAGCAAACATTTATCTTACAGTGTCTTATGATTACAGACTTCGCTGGTTATCTCTGCCTCAAGTTTTCTCACATGCAGCAAACAGGTGCTGCTAGCTGGGGCTGGGTTTTTATCTGAAGGCTTTATTGGAGAAGATTCACTTCTAACCTTACTCATATGGTTATTAGCAGGTTTTATTTCTTTCTGTGCTATTATACTAACGTATGTGTACAATATTCCTCATTGGCTGTCGGTAAGAGACCTTCTTTGGTTCTTTGCTCTATGTGCCTTTCTATAGGGCAGCTGACAACAACTAGTTTCACTCAAAGCAAGCAAGAGAATTAGCACAAGTTCCAGGAAGGTAATGGTGTGCTTGTAACCTTATCTCTTGAAAGAGACATCTCATTCCTTTGTCATATTTGATTAATTAGTAGCAAGTTATGAGGTCCAGCCCACACTTAAGGAATTATACAAGGGCGTGAACACTAGGAAGCAGGTATCACTGAAAATCATCTTAGAGGCTGCTTACCACAGTATTTCACTGTAGTGTTGTTACATTTCCTGATTATTAGTTGGACATCTTTTCATATGTTTTGGACCATCATGGTTTCTGTTTTGTGAACCACCTGTTTATAGTTTTCCCACTTTTTTTTTTTTTTTTTTATCAAGTTACGGGTTTATTTGCTTTACTCATATATATATATTCTGGGTTGTAATCTTGGTTAATCTTATGAGCTGGAGCCCCTTTGTTCCTCAGCCAGCTTTGATTTGATATCCTTTCCCACCCATTTTTCCCTACCCCCATTACCAGAACCACTCTCGTAAGGTCATCATTGATTTTCATATTGTTAAATTCAGTGGATGCTTTTCGGCTCCCATCTTAATTGACTTGTTGGCAGCATTCAATACAGATGAGTAGTTTCATTCATTTATCTTAAAAATACTTCGTGAGTCGCGACTTTGTCAGGTATACTATTTGTTCTTGGCTTCATGACACTATCATATATTGGGTTTTCACCTTCCACTATGGCTGCTATTTGTCATAGTCTTTTGCCAGTTTTTCTACCTTTACTTGACCTCAAAATGTTTGAATTTATTGGGATTATTCCTGACATTCTCTCCCTGGTGATTTTATTCAGTCCTATGGATTTACATATATCATAATTCCAACAATTCTCACATTTATATCTCCAAAACCATATCATCAATCTCCGATATAATATATTCACTTGGATTTCTCATGGCCTATCAAACTTAAATTGGCTTAAGTCAGAAATTTTGCTCATTTTGTTCCTCAGTTGTATCACAAATTTCACCCAGTTGGTGATACCAGAAAACCAGGAATGATCTGTGACATCTTCTTGTTTTAATAAACATGAAGTCCTGTGTATACTACCAACCCAAACCTCTTCTGTTCACTCTTACTACTCCGTCTCTCTGGTTATCACCTTATTTCTTCTCTTGCTAGGGCTGCAACATGGTCTCCCACTTTATTTTTTCTTACATTTCCTCATCTCTTTTTTTAAACATAAAATCCATAGCGGGACTTTTTAATGTAAAAATAATAGCATAACTCCCCTGTAATAACTTCCTAAAGGATTTCTGTTAAGCTTCTGAGTCTTCAGTGAGAGACCTCATTGTCGATGTTGCACACAGGGCTTCACGTAGACTTTGTCATATCCATCCTCAGTTTTCCCTCACTCTGTTGCTCTAATCACAGTGGATTTATGTCTTCTTGTATAAAATCCCAAACTACTTCCAAGCTCAGTTTTTTTGAACTCACAATTTTCTCTACATGAAGAAATCTTTCCCTCTATGCCTGCCTACCTTGTACTTATTCTTTAGATTTCAATGAAATGTCACTTCTTTGAAAAATTCTTCCCTGCTTTTCCAGTCCAAATTAAATAGTTTAGTGTTTATTTCATGACATTATTTGTTTTTATAACATCACAATTTTAATAATACACTGATTTACAGTTATTTTCATAATTGTTAAGTTAATACCTGTTTCATCCATAGACTATGGCATATGGATATAAAAACCAGGCTCATGTATGCAAGAGTTTTGCATTTTTAGATTCTAGATTATTGCTTGGCCTGTAGTTGGCACTTAATTAATATTTGTTCAGTGAATTGCTGAATGTACTGCTAGTTTTAACTCCAGAGGAGTTTTTAATCCCATTGATACAAAATTAAAGTGAAATAGAAAATTGAAAACTAAAATGTGATCCATGGTCATTAAAAATACTCTGAGGGAAAGTTTCATAAACTTGTTAGCCATCCGTTTCCTCATTATTAAATGAAGGGTTTAACCTAGATCAAGTCTAAGATGGTTTTTACCTCTGAAATTAAACCATTCTAACTGCTACCTCAGGAAGAAAGAGAAATCAATGTGGTTAAGGATAATTTCATGAAGTTTTGATGATAAAAGCTATAATAGAGAAGAAGTAGAAATCAACCAATGTATTCTGAGATAGTGAGTTAAACCAGCTGCCTGGAGTAAAGGACAATTTTGGGTTTTAGTGGAAGAGATGATTGCATGGAGCCATTCTCTAAGGTATCTAAAAGTGAAGACGGGTATTTGGAATTTGAGTAGCCACAACACATTGCAGGATTTTCACTCCAACATGGACTGTACATTGTTTTTAAAATCTATTCAATTACATAAACATGTATTGATTTTTGTGTATGTGCTGGGCAATGGCAGGCACCAGCAATACAAACATGAATGAGACATGGCCCTTACCTCTGTGTACCTCAGAATAGTGGGGTGGCAGCCTTAAAAATGAATAATTATCGTATTTCATCATAAAAAAGGATGTATGAAAGAAATTATGCGTAACTAAAAATGCAATGTGTTCATAAGTATTTCATAACATAAGGCAGAGTTGTATGGCACAGAGATTATATTTGAAGATGTAAGACCACTTCTAGGAATCTAGTCATTTTGGAGAGATGTAGGTATAAATTGGAGATCATTTATAATTGGGTATCTTTACTTCCTTACATCACCTCTCCAGATCTCAATTTCTTAATGTGTAAGACACACACACACACACACACACACACACACACACACAAACACTCTCTCTCTCTCTAAAAGATTGATGAAAGAATTGGAAACATATATGTTACTAATGTTGGAAAACAGACCAATATACAAATGGAATTTGACCATGCAACTGATGTGAATCAGTGAGGAAATGATGCAAAATTTAACCAAAGATGTAAGGACAGCTGTTTCCCCATTTTGGAAAATAAAATAGATTTCTAATTTATGCTAAAAAATATGAACATACCAGATGAATTTAAAATAAAGGCTAGAGTGTATTATGCTAAGCAACTTAAGTCAGTCAGAGAAAGACAAATACCATATGATTTCACTAATATGTGGAATTTAAAAAACAAAACAGATGAACATAAGTGAAGAGGAAAAAATAGGAGGTAAACCACAAGAGACTCTTAACTATAGAGAACAAACTGGGGTTTGATGGAGGGAGATGGGTGAGGATGGGCTAGATGGGTGATGGGTATTAAGGAGGGCACTTGTGATGAGTACTTGGTGTTACATGTAAGTGGTGAATCACTAAATTCTACTCTTGAAACTAATATTACACTATATGTTAACTAACTAGTATTTAAATAAAAACTTGAAACAAAAATGAATAAATAAATGAATATATATATATTATATATAAATAAAATAGTTTAAGGCTAATACTTGAGTACTTACTTTGATCAGGCATTTTAAATGCAACATGTGCGCTAATTCATTTAATACTTGAAAAATCCCCTTAAGATAAGTATTATTATTAGCACCATTTTTAACACAAGGAACTGAGACACTTAACAGGTTAAATAGCTTACCCAAGGTAGCCCAGCTCATTATAATATGAACTCAAGGACTCTGGATGATGAACATGACTTCTTAATAGCCTCTATAAAGAAAGATTGAATCAAAAGTCTATAAATGTTAGATTAAAAGTATAACATTAGAAATAATCTCTGAAAATAACTTCAGTGTGGACAAAAACCTCCCCACAGCAAGAGCCAAAGCCACAAAGTAAAAATGTATAGAGGTGATTTCAGAAAAAAATCAAAATGTATTTTATTGTGATGATGCTTGAAATATAACACAAAAGCAAGAATGAAAGGAAATATTTTCAGTGTATATAGCATAAAATGTGTTAATATTATTAATATCCAAAGAGTTTCCACAAATCAATAAGAACACAAATCTCAGTGAGAAAAATAGTAAAAGGGAAAAAAAGCAGTAATTTGCAGAAAAAAAAAAAGCTCTGAAACATATTTTAAAATGCATGCTCAACATATAATGTATTATTTGTTTCAGAGGTACAGGTTTGTGATTCAACAGTCTTACACAATTCACAGCACTCACCATAGCACATGCCCTCCCCCGTGTCTATCACCCAGCCACCTTATCCCTCCCACCCTCCACCACTCCAGCAACCCTCAGTTTGTTTCCTTAGATTAAGAATTCCTCATATCAGTGAGATCATATGATACATGTCTTTCTCTGATTGACTTTTTTTGCTCAGCATAATACCCTCTAGTTCCATCCAAATCATTGCAAATGGCAAGATTTCATTTTTTTGATGGCTGCATAATATTCCATTGGATATATATATAACACATCTTCTTTATCCATTCATCTGTCGATGGACATCTTGGCTCTTTCCAAAGTTTGGTTATTGTGGACATTGCGGCTATAAACACTGCATAATACCCCAAATCAGAGGGGAGACAAACCATGAGAGACTATGGACTCTGAGAAACAAACTGAGGGTTCTAGAGGGGAGGGGGTGGGGGATGGGTTAGCATGGTGATGGGTATTAAAGAGGGCATGTATTGAATGGAGCACTGGGTGTTATACGCAAACAATGAATCATGGAACTCTACATCAAAAACTAATGATGGAATGTATGGTGATTAACATAGCATAATAAAATAAAATTAAAAAAAAATAAAATGCCTGCTCAAATTTATGTGGGTAAAAATGCAAATCAAAACAAAACGAAAAAAAGATTGACAAAAACAAAATGTTAACAGTATCCAATGTTGGCGAGGGCACTAACATACATTACTGTTGTGTTTATAAATAGCTCCATGTTTCAAGAGGGCAATTTCTTTTATCTATCAAAATGTTTAATGAAAATTTCCTTTAATAAAGTAAATTCTTTTCTAGAAATCTACCCAGCACAGCATAGTGGTTAAGGACTTTGGTTTCAGAAAAACCTGGATTCAGTTTCCTGCTATACCATTAATGTATGTGTGCCCTTGAAGAAATCCCTCACTTTCATAAGCTTCAAATTACTCATTTGAAAACAAGATAGCAATAGCAAAATTGCCTCACAGGGCTGTTCTGTAGATTAAGTGAAATCATGCATGTAAAGCAATTAACACATTTTAGGAGTTGATAAATGTTAAATATTATGATTATTATTAATTATACTATAGATAGGTCTCAAGTGTGAAGGAATAGCCTTATGAGAATGTTTATTGTATTATAAAGCAATAATTTCTATTAATAGTATTCGATGCAGGCTCAGAATCATTTCAATATCTTTGTAAAATTGTGGAGAATAAATTTGTTTTCAGAAGGCAGGAGATGGGGAAATGTTGTTCTGTGTGAGTAAAGTAACATATGTAATGGGTAAAAATTCAGAAATTTTGTAATTGTCAATAAGAAAGCCTTAAAATGGTTATTAAGTAGATACCTTTAATTTTTCTAATTCTTTAAAAGAAAAGAAAAAGTCAACTCCTCTCTCTACATGAAAGAAATGTTGAGTTGGCATTTTAAAACATCATTATTTGTATTTCAAAAAAACATATGACATTTCTCCTATTTGTGGTTAAGACTGTGAAATAGGACGGGAAAACAGTGTGCTATGAGGACTCAGACGTATTACTAACAATAGAGAAGATGGAATTTAAACACATGGGGATTAGTTTGGATGTGAACCTTAATAATATGTGTCCCATGGACTAACCAAAGGTTCTGCTATTGGATACATGTGCTTAATATTTTTATGAAAGATCTAGGAGTTACTAGAAGTATTATTCCTCAATTTGCAGATTTCACAAAATTGCATAGGTTAAATTATGTAGATGGGGCGATCAAGATTTGAACTGATCTAAGGAATTTAAGTCACTACATTAAAATCAAGATACTATTTAACAAAGAAAACTGTTAAGTTGCTTCTAGTTCAAAATATCAATTGCACTATTACAGAAGTTCACATAACAAACTATTATTATTCATAAAAACTATGATCCCAGATTATGATGCAACTGTAATATATATATATCTCCTCACACTGTTTCACCAGCTTACCATTTTTTTCAGTGTTCAGATTATTGTATTCCATTTTGGATAGCATATTTTAAGAGAAACATTGACATACTGAGATATGTCCAAAGGGCACAAAAATGTGTTACAGATTTCAGAATTGAAGGAACTAAGAATGTTTTCCCTAGTGAAAAAGAAACTGAGTGAAGACATGATAGGTCTATTCAGGTATCTGAAGGTATTTCTGGAAGAAAGGGAAGATAATTTTGATACCTAAGTTTAGAGAGCATCTGAAAGTTGTAGGAAGGTGAAATTCATTTTAGAACAGACTTTCTCACAATTAAAGATGTTCAACATTGCAGTGAACTTTTGTTTGTTTTTTTTGTATTAAAATCCTAATTGGAAGGACTTAAGCCAATAGTAGGAAAACTGTCTTTAGGGTTGTTGAAGAGGCTTTGTTTATAGGAGAAAGTTGGAATAAGTTACTTCTAAGATATCTTTTAGAAAAATAAGCATGGTAAAGTGAAAAATAACAATAATCTTGAAGGCAAAAGATTTCCAGGTCAAACTTACTGTATTACTCACCTGTGTTCTAAGACAGTTTAATTTACAGTCATGTGTAAGATTTTTTTTTATTTTTTTATTTTTTTAGAGTAAGAGGAAGTCAGGTAATGGTGCCCAATCTATCTGAGACTATCACAGTAACTCTGCAAAACTAGGTTTTTGCTCTAGAGTATCCCACGAGAACTCTCAACTCAGGTGAGAAAGAGAATTTCAGAAACAGGAGTCCTTCAGGATGAACACAACTTCTTCCACCGTTGTATCTCCCGTTATATTTTTCAAAAGTCTTATTCATTTCCCCTCAGCTATGCCCCGATTATTTTGTAGTTCTTTAGTAGTAAGAGCACAGAACTGAAGGGATAAAAAAGTTCTTTGTGATTTAACTTATGCTCATTTCAATCATCATGTACCTTATTTTTAAGCATTTTCCCCTAGTCACTGCACTTGTTAAGCTTTCTCTACAGAACATTTTGCTGGCCTGTGGGACTAAAAATATATATATAGAGAGAGAGAATTGATATACCTAATTCTACATGATTTTATAAGCCAGATTACATAATTCTAGGTATAGAAAACTTTCATGAGACCCAAGCATTATTATTTCAGCCCTTATATCACAAAGAAATTTTCCTGTTTGCTTTTGTAACCTCTGTTTCAAAAAGAAGCTCAGAAAACTAGAAATAACATAGAATAGACTAAATTTGAACGCTAAGCACCTCCATACATCTCCTGATGACTTCCCTTCCCTTCCCTTTGTGGCCACTCTGTTCCACCCCCACAAACCCTCAAGCTTTCCCATGATATCAAAAATCTTGCTGAGTAGTTACTGAGATGAGGAACAGAATTATTTTTCAACTAAAGCTCATCTCTTTTTTTATTTCCTCTTGGAAACTTTATTATTCTCTAGCTCAATATAGTAGATGCTGCCTCAGACCCTGAAAAACTTGGAGTCTTGAAAATTAAGAGAATATTCTTACTATTTTCTGAAGGCCCTATGTCACTTTCTAGACAAAGCTAGGTCCTAGTTCATTATACGCGCTCATCTTATACTTTTATTTTTTCAGCACTTAAGTAAAACTAGATTTTATTAGATGTTTATATCAACATACTTTTTAATATCTGTATCTCTGCATTGAATGAGTGTTCCATGGAAGCAGACAGTGTATCTGTCTGGTTCAATGTTATGATTCCAAGATGTTCGGGACACAAGAGATACAGAAAATACTCAATGGTAATTTATTGAATAAATAGCATTTTGTTTGTGGAAAAAATACGTTGTTGGATCAGCTAAGAAAGGACTTGTATGATTAGTGATACCATTCACTTGTGTGTGTATATATATATTTGATTACCTATCTTATGCCAGGTACTGTGCTACATGCTAAGAATAGAATATTTTTTTTCTCAAACTTGTTTATTCATAAATTCTTTTTTTTTTTTTTGATGTAGTGTTCCATGATTCATTGTTTGCGTATAACACGCAGTGCTCCATTCAATACGTGCCCTCTTTAATACCCACCACCAGGCTAACCCATCCCCCCACCCCCCTCCCCTCTAGAACCCTCAATTTGTTTCTCAGAGTCCATAGTCTCTCATGGTTCGTCTACCCCTCTGATTTCCCCCCTTCATTTTTCCCTTCCTACTATCTTCTTCTTTTTTTAACATATAATGTATTATTGTTTCAGAGGTACAGGTCTGTGATTCATCAGTCTTACACAATTCACAGCGCTCACCATAGCACATACCCTCCCCAGTGTCTATCACCCAGCCACCCCATCCCTCCCACCCCCACCACTCCAGCAACCCTCAGTTTGTTTCCTGAGATTAAAAATTCCTCATTATCAGTGAGATCATATGATACATGTCTTCCTCTGATTGACTTACTTTGCTCAGCATAATACCCTCCAGTTCCATCCACGTCATTGCAAATGGCAAGATTTCATTCCTTTTGATGGCTGCATAATATTCCATTGTGTATAAATACCACATCTTCTTTATCCATTCATCTATCGATGGACATCTTGGTTCTTTCCATAGTTTGGCTATTGTGGACATTGCTGCTATAAACATCGGTGTACATGTACCCCTTCAGATCCCTACATTTGCATCTTTGGGGTAAATACCCAGTAGTGCAATTGCTGGGTCATAGGGTAGCTCTATTTTCCACTTCTTGAGGAACCTCCATACTTTTTTCCAGAGTGGCTGCACCAGCTTGCATTCCCACCAACAGTGTAGAAGGGTTCCCCTTTCTCCGCATCGCCGCCAACATCTGTCGTTTCCTGACTTATTAATTTTAGCCATTCTGACTGGTGTGAGGTGGTATCTCATTGAGGTTTTGATTTGGATTTCCCTGATGCCAATCGATGTTGAACACTTTTTCATGTGTCTGTTGGCCATTTGGATGTCTTCTTTGGAAAAATATCTGTTCATGTCTTCTGCCCATTTCTTGATTAGATCATTTGTTCTTTGGGTGTTGAGTTTCATAAGTTCTTTATAGATTTTGGATACCAGCCCTTTATCTGATATGTCATTTGCAAATATCTTGTCCCATTCTGTCAGTTGTCTTTTGGTTTTGTTGACTGTTTCTTTTGCTGTGCAAAAGCTTTTTATCTTTTTTTTTTTTTTTTTTAGATTTTTTATTTATTTATTTGAGAGAGAGAATGAGAGACAGAGAGCACGAGAGGGACGAGGGTCAGAGGGAGAAGCAGACCCCCTGCTGAGCAGGGAGCCCGATGTGGGACTCGATCCCGGGACTCCAGGATCATGACCTGAGCTGAAGGCAGTCGCCCAACCAACTGAGCCACCCAGGCGCCCCAAAAGCTTTTTATCTTGATGAAGTCCCGATAGTTCATGTTTGCCCTTGCTTCCCTTGCCTTTGGCAATGTTTTTAGGATTTTGATGGACTCCTGCCTCACATTTAGGTCTTTCAACCATTTTGAATCTATTTTTGTGTGTGGTGTAAGGAAATGGTCCAGAATAGAATATTAAGTAAATCTTTGATTTTACCTACTCAATGATTGTTTAAGGTTAGGTTCATATCAAAGAATTCTAGAAAAACACAGTGGTGGATTAGGTTTTCAATATATAAGGCACCCAGAAGTGCCTTATTACCTTTTTTCCCATCTACCACACTTGCAACCCCTATCCATACCCTTAACTACTGACAGGTATAAGTGAACCCCAGAAACCTTGCCTTAAAAATAAACATTGCTTGAGGCTTGACTTACATTTCCACATTCCTCTGCAGGACATTGTCTGAGAGGCATCCTTGCTTGGCCATCTCCCTTTCCCTCCCAACCTCCTTTGCTCTTACCAGTCTTCCAAGGGGCGTCTTCCTCCACCAAACACTTGGACATGTATTTTCATCTCCTGATCTGCTTCTAGTATACTTGACCTTAGATGAAGTTTTTCTCCTCCTGTTTGCAACATGTTGATGATTCTCTTACACTCCGTTGTTTTCAGTAGCAGTTATGAATAAAGTCATTACCTCTCAAGGACCACTTTAACTCAAGAACTAGACCTCAGAATTCTTAACCTCACTAATTTTATATAATTCCTTTAAATCCCAAGTATTTCTATACAACACTAGACTTCGCAAAATAGTAGAGAAGAGTTTATCAAAATCCGCCTTCTGTTAAATGAAAAGGTCTCAAACTTTACTGGGAACAAAGTAACCATAGCACATAATGACATTACATATTAGTTTTAGTCTAATTGAGATACCTTTTAAGAGTCCAATTTGAGTAGTTCTGGAAAGTAGTGTTGAAGTATGAAATTGTAATACTCCAGATATCCCCAGCCAGTTTTAAGCAGAGTCTGACAAGTTCATGAATCTGTGAAAATAAGAAATGACCCATTGGGACTGAACTGAAAAACCTTCACACCTAATTTCACTTGGGAACTAAATGCCAATGATGCCAAGATACAAGATTTATTTTGTCTTCCACTGTGAGGGCAGGCTGAACTTTTAATTAGAAAATATTTATTGTTTCAATGTATCAATGTTTCAATGTTTGATTTTACCAAAGGAGTCCTGGTCTTCCTCCAAAATGTAAAAGGCATACTAGCTAATCATACTGTTAGACAAAATATTAAAATATTAAAAGGGCTGTTTCCAATCCATTACCTCTGGCTCCTCCCCCATCACCTCCACTCACCCCTTGTTCCCAGCCTATATCAAGTGAAAATGATCTGAAGCCTTTGGCATGAAGTTTTAGAAAATTCTTCCTATAATCCATCTAATTTTCTGCATTACAGAGGATTTGTACACATTTTAAAAATAAAATCCTTTGTTTTCTCATACACAATTAATGTGTGTAGTTAAAAAATCATTTGCTCATTTATTTATTGATTCAATACCGAATATTCTGTGAGCACCTACTAGGTTCCTGGGACTGTGCTAAGTGGTGGGTTAAAGTGATAAATTAGACACAAAATCTGCTCTCAAGGAGCTCAAGTTTTTATTTGGTTTTTTTTTTTTTTTTTCTGAGTATATTTGACACAGAATGTTACTTTCATTTCAGGTGTATAACATAGAGGTTCATAATTTCTGTATGTTACTCTATTCAAGGAGTTCAAGTTTTAATGAAGAGGCTGATATATATAAAAGCAACACAAAGACTGAATCAGAAAAAAAATAGAATGTATGCAGGCCACAGATTTGTTATTTATCCACTGAAAATAGATATATTGAGTTTTTTAACTTAGCTTATTGATGTTACTCAATAAAAGAATGGTAATGAAAACATGGCACTGTTTTATAACCCCTAAATAAAAGTATACTGGATATATTATAGAAGTAGTGCACTTAAAGCAGTTTCTCCTCTTTCACCTGGAAATTAGATCTCAGGCCTTATTGTGAAATTCAGCCTGATTGTTTTTAGGTAAATGGATAATTCCAATGAAACACAGTAGGTCTCATACTGGTGACAGGAATAAGTGCACTGAAGACCAAAAGATGGTAGAGCATCTTCTCTGCCTAAAGGCTGACTTCCCAGGGGAGAATCTTGATTTGGGACCTGCAGGATGTGCATACAAAGCTAAAAGTTAGAAGATGGGGCAAGGGTGTTCCAACAGCAACTACAGATAGCACAAAGATAAGAAGTGAAATGGTGGATGTATTCAGAAACGGTGAAACATCGAATTCTGGTGAAGCCTAGAAATGTGGCTAAGTGACATGTTCTGTAAGTGGCATGAGGCTTTGAATCTGATGATTTATTAAAAATGTGTGTCATGCTTCATAGTTACCATTTTAACCACATTTCGTGCGTAGATGCTTTATATATCATCTCTAACATCAAAACACTTCAAGCTATGTTTTTTTTTTTCCTTAATTTAGATAAGGGAATGAAAGCACAGAGAGCTTAGTTTGTTATCTCCTTAATTTAGATAAGAAAAGGAAAGCACAGAAATGTTAGTTCATTCATCCATCCATCCATTCGTCCATCCACCCAACATTTACCGATGCCTCTATGCAGGTGCTGGATGCAGGTGCTAAAGGGTGAGAAGAAGTGCATTCCCTGTTTTCACAGAACTTAGGCTCTAGAGCAAAACAAAAAACCTGATATTATTAAATAAGTAATTCATTAAAATGTGATGTGATGAAGAGGAAGTAAAGATTTCTATGGGTAAAAACAGAAAGGTCCAGTAAGAAGTAAAACTGAGATTGAACACATGCTTACCAGGTTTAAAGCCTGTTCTCTTTTTGTAATGCTCTGCCACCTCAGTTCTCACAAGCAGTGCTTTTTTCCAAACGTGGAGACCCAGAAGCACCTTTTGGTGGTACCAGAAAAAAAAAAAAAAAGCTTGTTGTTTTTAATAAACATGTATGTATTCAGTTTACCTTCTATATTTGTCAAGTGATAATGTTTTCCATTTATGGAAGTGATATAATATTTTCTTCAAAGATACGTATATTTAAGCAAACATAGTGATCTGATTTAAAGAAACATACCCAGTAAATAACAGTACAAGAATACACATGGATATAATGGAAACCCTAATTGAATTATGAAAATTTTCTGGTTGTGCCGGTTGTGCAAATGCTGTAGTTTATTCTCATTCTGATTATTGCTTGTTTCGGATTCCTAAAATGAGACCTCTACTATTGACCCTCTAAGCATTTGGTAAGTACAGTGTGGTAGTTCACTAAAATGTAAATTATGTTAAGTGTTTCTTCAGAAACATACAGGGGAATATGTAAATAATGAACAACAATGAGAAGCGGCCTCTTTCCCTCAGGAACTTTGCTTCTCTAACAGTTTGAACCTTATCCATAGTCATGAATCTAAAGAGGAAACACTCTCAGTAAAAAAAAAAAAAAAAAAAAAAAATCTGAAGTAAAGCAAATGAGCTGAGGGCAGCAGTGTGAAACTTGAAATGCCATCTAACTAGAAGAAAACCATCAGGGAATGCTATTGTAGTTAATGAAGAAAACTGTACCAGGGTTAAATGGTTTCAGTGTTTAGCCCTAATTGGATCATGTGGCACATTAACGTGTTTCTCCTAGAGTTTGTCTTTCTGGAGATGTATGTCAGGGTTAGATCACTTCCAGAAACTAATTTAAGCAAAAGAGGCAATAGAGTGTTCCCCACTGGTTTCAGAAAAACATTTCCAGGAAGGATTCTTATTGGATCATATCTAGATCATTCCCTAGGACCAGGGATTGATTTGTCTCAGCCTGGATGATCTGTGACATAGACAATTTGAAAAGCATTAATGGAAGGTCATGGAAGTATATTGGCAGATTAAAAGAAAAGGTTGCTTAGATAAGTCAATATGAAAGTAACTGAAAAGGATGGAACAGCCAGGAAACCATGAGATTTGCCATCATGAGCTACAGTTTGAAATCTATGTGCTTGTTGTATTATAATCAAGCCCCATCCTTCTCAAACTGGTCTTTCCCAAGTCATTCAAGACCACATTGTTGTCTACAATGAGCTTGTCCTAGGCTTCAGCCTCCTGGAACCTTCCATAGCATTGGACATCAACAGATGTCCCTTCTTTTTTGAAATATACTCCTCCTTCTTAATCCAGAATCACATTTTCCATGTGGGGGGGGGGTTTCCTCTGATAACTCCTCTGGTCACTTCTGCTGACCTCTTGTCGATGCCTTACATCTTAAATAATAATTTCCTCCAGGGCCTTGTTTTCAATGCTCACATTTTCTCATTCAGCACTCTCCTTTACTATAACATAATTAAAACCAGAAGTATAGCTGACTTGTGATATTTATTTATTTATTTAGCTGTTAATTACTTCCTACATAACAAATATTGTAATAGCAGTTTAGAAAGGTGATTTGATCTTTTCTAGTCCTGGCTTTAAATTCCACCTATATGTTATTGACTCCCAAATATATGCATCCTGATTCCTGTCCTGAATACTTATATTTCCAAAGAAGTAGTAAACTCTTCTCCCTCGTGGCTCACTTAGAACTCAAGTTGTCCTAAACCAGACCTACTCCAAACCTTCTCTGTACCTGTCTTTCCTGTCTCAGTAACCACCTGTGTCATCTGTTTGGTCATCAACCTATAAAACATCGTTGATTCTTTCTTCTTCCTCAGTGGCCACCACACATTAATTTTAACTACAAACGTTATCTGTCTTCTGGGTTTATTCCCTCAGCTTTTGCTTTAGTACAAATTCAACCGAATGACTGTTTTTGCAAGTACAGTTTTATTAGAATGCAACCACACTCATTCAATTACATAAATTTTATGGTTGCTTCGTTGATACGATAGAAGAATTGAGTAGTTGCAACAGAGACCTTATAGTTAGAAAATCCTAAAATATTTACTTATCTAGCTCTTTACAAGAAAAGTTTGCTGAATCCTGCTCTAGGATAAGCACTCATTATCTTTTCTCTGGACCAGTGCAGTGGTGCTCCATGTTGTCTCCCAGTATCCATTCACCCAGGCCTAACCTGTCTTTCACATCTACCACCATTTATATTTGCTATGTGACAGCCCGAGTTTAAAAGGAGATAATGCAAAAAAACTTTAATGTCTGTCCATTGTCCAGATGAAAATTATTAACCCCAGGTAAGTTATAAGTTGCTGCATAACAGACTACTCTAAAAGTTAGTACTTTTGTGGATTGGCTGGGCAGTTCTTATGCTGTTCTCACCTGATGGGATTTGTGTGTCTGCATTCACCCGACAGGTTAGATGGGAACTAGGATACCAGGATGGCTGGGTCATTCCTTCTATATAGTTCCTATAAGGAGACCAGCCTAGATTAAAGATAGGTTCTAGGAGGCAAGCCCTGATGCACATTCATCTATCAACTCTTACTTGCTGGTGGCCCAATGGCTAAAACAAGTTACATGGCTAAGTCTAGAATGAATATGAATGACCATATAGGAGTGACAGTCCCAGGAGGTTTGACTGACGGGGGCTAGCCAATGTCAGTCTGCTGTGCCCTCTTAGCAAACCTCCAAGGATTTCCCAATCTGGCCTCAGATTATCATTTTCAATTCCATTTATGACTCATTCATTTTTAAGGGACTGTCAGCTCTTATTTGAACAAAATCCCTGAATATGTTATGCCTTTTCTTACATTCATGCCTTTACTTATTCTTTCTTCTTCCTTGATTTTCTTTCCTTCTCATACCTCACTCCCACAAGTCATGCCTGCCAATCCTAAGAATTCTTCAAGACATACCTTAAATCTCCCTGCTTCTCTGGGGCCCTTTCTGGCTGTCTGTGCAGACTTGATCTTGTCTCTCTACCAGCATGTAACCACTCATAGCAAAGCAAGACAATTATCACCTTGTAGCTCCTTTCTGTATATCTGTCTCATGCTACCTTGTGAAAAAATTTCAGGAAAGTAACTTTGCCTCAATCAAAATGTTGTATGTTCACATCCCAAAATGATATCATCTATTTTAACACATCTTGAACACTCCGTCAGTGACTGGGGCCAGGAAGTACAGCAGGAACCTGACATTAAATCATTTAACATCCTGAAGACAATGTAGAAAAAAAATTCCAATTTCTCTAGCAGAGTAATTTCTAATTATGTTGGAATTTTTTTAGGGTTATAATACATGGTGGTGACAGAGGGTAAAATTCTCAGCTTTATTTCGAATCGCAGGAAACAGAGATGAGGCCAAAAGCATTTGCACATAAAATAGAATGGGATTATAAGCTTATTCAAGCAGGGAAGAAGGTTTTATCTGTGATAATGCCTTAGTGCTGAGAAAAATAAAAGTGATTTCTTGTTAAGCAACATGGACATTGAGAAACCATGGTATTTTTAAGCCCGTAGTGGTTTCTTCTTTTATTATATTAAGTATGAGCAGATAGCTTCAACTCAGCAAGCATTGTTAAGTACTTTTGTTGAATGTGTGTCAATGAGACAGTGCCTTGGAAAAAATAAAAGTGTGTTAATATATGTTCACACAAACACACTCATACAAATCTAAAGATATCTTTCAACTTAAAAGTTTCTCTGGGAGAGAAATTATATACACATAGATATGGCACAAGACAGAAGATGAGCAATTTCTGCCGCAAAAGTGCAGAAAGTTCTGAGAACAAAGAGGAAGAAAGAAGTTCCAGATAAGATTAAGTTAAGGGCTGCAATTCTACACATACTTCCTTTAAGAGATGGAAATTATTATAAAAACACAAATGACAACATTTGGGCTAAATAATAACTTTAAATCAGACTTCATACATGATCAGCCTTCAGGTTAAATACAGTCTAAAGACATGGCTGGCCTGAGTCACTTTTATCCAGTTAATTGTTAACATTTAAAAACTAGGAAATTTCAAGTAAAAATATGGACTTCTGAGTTACTGCAAAGTATTAGAAAATTTGGCAACAAAGCAGCTACATTCCTTTATACCAATGAATGGCGTGAGCTGAGTGTTAGTTGTCCTTTAGGCTGGGCATGGGCTGCCCAGCTCCCCTCCTCCACCACAAAATTACACCTGCGCCGCTTGTATACTATCCACGTAGGTCTTATCTGCGTTGCAGTTAGCAAGCCCTGAAAAGTTTAAATTTTATTGTTTTGAAAACAAACTAACTCATGTGGAGATACTGACATTAACATATTCTCTTACATCGAAACATTCTCAGCTACATTTCCTTCACTTATTAACTCTTATCTCCAGGATCATGTGTCCAGGTTACGAGAACTTCTAGCTGAGAAGCTGTTTGTTATCTCCATGAGATTTTTTTTTTCTTTTAAATGGTATGCATTAAATTTTCCTCCGCATGAAATGAAATAATTTCTTTGACCAGTTGCTTGGGTCTGTTGTAAAAATAGAATCATACCAGAAGAAGTAAATTAGCATTTCAACAAGAATATTTTCACTTGTTGTACTGTATTTAACGCAGTTGCTAGGCAGATTTGTAGATGATGAAACCTTCTAGAGTATCATTTAAACTTCAGTTCATGGCAGGAGTTGGGGCAGAAGGTATCATGTGAGAAAGTAACTTGTAGAATATTAATTTGAATAAAGGAAGATGCTTTGGTTAACAAAAGATTATTTCAGAAAGATAATAATACATGGAAAATTACATAGAAACTTACAGTGCTTTTAAAGCTACAGATGGATCAGTTGCCAACAAAAACATAAATATATAACACAGAGATTATTCCTAAATTCACCAAAAATAACACTACTTTTGCATAGCCTCCGGTGATATCCAAGTTGGACTCATATATGCCTTTAAAATTTGCTCCTTGTTTCAGCTCAAATTAATTAGTTATAAATTACTGAAAAGAGAGACATATAATTGAAGCAACAATGACAGGTTTTACTAACAATAGTGTGAATAACTTAACAGAGGCCCTTGAAATTTAGTTAATTTGAACTCTAATGGATCATCATACCTATAGAATATAATTCATTTGATGGCAATTGCTATTCATAATAGGAACTCTTTATGAAAATTGGATATTTGAGTTAAAGTACATTCATAGCCAAGAATAAAATTTATTTGATCCATAAGACAGACTTCATCAAGAATTAAATGTTCAGTCTTGAGAAATCTACATTAGAAAATGAATTATGAATGGTCTTTCAAGATTGAATGTATTATCTTATGTGTAACTTTACATTTCTTTTGATCATTTACGGTGTAATTTCTACAACCTTAGATACAAATATTTTGTGTTGTTAATTAAATATAATGTATGCTTCCTTTTTGTTAAGTAGATACACCATAATTATTTTGGGTCTCAAAGAACTTCCTCCTAAAATTAGTAACACTACAAAAATTCACTTTGACAAGTTTCTTTAAAACAGTCGTTTTATGTAAAGGATACCAGCCTTTAAGTTCATTGTCCCCAAATGGCTTAGAAATGCTGACTAATTTGGCATTAAGATTTACATATTTGTATAAATTGGTTTTCTCTTACATTAAAGTACCTCATCTTTGTGCTGAATTATATACGCTTCTAAGCCCCCCTTCTATTACTTCACTCCTGTATGTATTTAAATTATGTACCTAGTATTGGATCTATATGAATATGGTGCATAGAGCCAGACAGATAGTAGATACTCAAAAGAGGATTGTCAGTTCAACGGCTATATATTGTATTATGTACTTTATATACATACATATGGATTTTGTAAAGTTCTCAGCTCATGTAAACTTTTTAATCACTTAAGTTGTCAATGCAATATGAACAATTTTGAAATGTTATTTGAAAGCAAACATTGATATTTAAACCTTGGACATTAAATAATTGTGCTGCTTTGCACACAAAGTAATTTGGTAATTACTGAGAGGATAAAACTGTCCTTTAATTAACAACATTTAAGTCATTACTAGAAGTAGAAAGAAAAAAAAATATTCTTTGAAATGTATTATTTCTAATATAACAATCTGATGTTCAAGTTTCAATATTGAGATACACATGTTTAAACACTGCCCAAGAATAATTTTAATGATGATTACAATACTTGTAGACTGTGGATCAGAGCTTGAAGAAACATTTATCTTTCATATTCTATGAGGGATCCCTTCAGGGAAATTAAACTGAGTAATCCTTCAATGTCTTCCAACTTGAACCCATGATAGGAAGAGAAGTTTTATCCAGTCACCATTACTTGTATGGCATCCACACATTACAGCTAGAAACTACTGTTTAGCATGAAGGGAGGCAGCATCATGTTGTGTTGAAGAGTATGGCTTCTGAAGCTAGAATGCCTGGCTTCAGTTCCTGGCTCAGCTCTGTATTAGCTGTGTAACTTTAACAAGTCACATAACCACTCTGTGCCTTGCTTTCTACATTTACAAAAATAGGTGTAAAAATTAAGCCTACTTCATAAGTTTTTCATAAAAATTAAATGAGTTAATATATGTAAAATTATCAGAACAGCACCTGGCCCTTAGTAAGCTCCATGGAAATGTTTCATCAAAAAATAAGTCTTCTTTTGGAATTCTATATTAGTATAAATAAGACCTGTTTTCATCCTCAGAACTGGGTATTTATGCATGCATACAATAATTTAGAAATCTAGGGGCGCCTGGGTGGCTCAGTCGTTAAGCGTCTGCCTTCGGCTCAGGTCATGATCCCAGGGTCCTGGGATCGAGCCCCGCATCGGGCTCCCTGCTCGGCGGGAAGCCTGCTTCTCCCTCTCCCGCTCCCCCTGCTTGTATTCCCTCTCTCGCTGTGTCTCTCGCTGTCAAATAAATAAATAAAATCTTTAAAAAATAATAATAATAATTTAGAAATCTATCTCCTACTAGGCAGAGTACTAACAAAAGCCTGAGGGTAAATGGACGTAGAGCCTTGTGCTAGTCCTGACCTGCATTTTCTCCAGCTATGAAATGGCAGAGTTGGTCTCCATGATTTCTGAAGAACCTTCCATCTTCAAAAAAAGATCTATGATTCCATAGATTTGTTCTGCTGCATTCAAGCAGAATATTTTATATTGACAGTAGACCAATACAATTAAAGCAAATAAGTAATTCATTATGGTCCTTGATAAATAATAGATGATCAAAACTATTGAAAGGAGTATGAGCTCATATCTATCTTTATTTTCTTATATTTTCTTATATTTCAGTGTCCATTGGCAGGGGGCCCATATCATATGGATTAATTAGGTATAAAACGGGACCCAACGATGTATTGATTTGAATAGTCCTTGCCGTTTTATGCAAATTGAAAGCTTTCCACTTAGTCTGATAGCATCAAGAAAGATTCTATAAAATTCGAAGGTTTGTCTTAGCTATAAATGCAACTTTCCTTCCTTATTACTCCACCAACATGTATACTAATGGGGGTAAAAGATATTAGATCTTATAAAAATCTGGTCTTACATCATTTTATTTTATTTTATTTTATTGGTATGAAAAGCCTGAATATAAAGCTATTTGAGAAAATAGTGGCCAATTAGATCAAATTTAAATAATGTTTTCAAGCTTTAAATAAGTCAATTTTACTCAATATACTATAAATCAAACCCCTTCCCTTCCAGTTTACTGATATACAGAATTTGGAGTTTAGGTTATTAATATTGGTTATTAATAAAGCAGGAACGCAGCATTTCCACAGCACAACCTTATATTTCTATAAAACTATTCTAGGTTATCTCCAGTCTAGCCTCTGCACTGATAGTGTTATTGCATTATGGTTTTGTAATTTATCAGCATTGAACATATTCCTAACATATAACCATTTTATTTCTATCCTTATCTATGTAACACCAAGACAATATATCATAACTTGAATATTGAAAGAGAAGCTGGAGGTGTACCTGGGTGGCTCAGTCAGCTGAGCATCTGACTCTTGGTTTTGGCCCAGGTCATGATCTCATGGGTCGTGGGATTGAGCCTTGTGTCAGACTTCGTGCTCCAGGGGGAGTCTGCTTGGGGATCCTCTCCCTCTCCCCCTCCACCCACACGTGCTCTCTCTCTCTCTCTCAAATAAATAAATCTTTAAAAAAAAAAAAAAGAGAGAGAGAGAAGCTTGCTTACATTCTTCTAGTCCTCCTTATAGGGGAGAAGAATTAAGGTAGTACTTCTGTCTTTAAAAGAGAATTATAAAAAATGATAAATGTGTGTCTTAGAGTGTGACACTTAGTGACTCCCAAGAGTACTTTAAACTTGGGTGTTCTTTGGTTCAGGGTTAGACTGACAACATCTTTCCCAGACCTAGTGAATTGAGAGAGCCCTAGATGCAAATGGAGGTTATGCTCCACTTTGTGCCTGAGGAGAAATGCAAGTGAGATGGCAGAAGCAAGCAGATAAGCAGAGGAAATACATGTGACAGATGGAGAGTTTCTCAGGATCACTGGACCCCTCCAGCCCCTGAATCTGCTCCAGAGGCCCAGCACACACTTGTTCCCAACATCTTTCCAATAAATTTTCCTTTTAGCTTAAGGCAACCCAAAACAAGGTTTCGGTTACTTTCAACCAAAGGAGTCCTAACTTGTGTCCTATTTGTCAAGACACTACTCCTTTGAGATTATAGTGACTCTGTAGCCTCCCCAAATTTTCAGCTTTTTGTAAAACTATGTATAGAATGTCTGCTTTATTTATAACAAATACGTAACTAGTTTGAGAAAACTTCACGAAATAAAATATTTAGGCTTGGGGTGCTTGGGTGGCTCAGTCATTAAGCATCTGCCTTCGGCTCAGCTCATGATCCTGGGTTCCTGGGATCAAGCCCCGCTTCGGGCTCCCTGCTCCATGGGAAGCCTGCTTCTCCCTCTCCCACTCCCCCTGCTTGTGTTCCCTCTCTGTGTCTGTTTCTGTCAAATAAATAAATAAAAATCTTAAAAAAAAAAATTAGGCTTAACTACCTTTCCCCCTTGTAATTTAAAGTCTTATTTCCAACTTACTACCCCTATCCTGACTATAATAATCACAGGAGTTTGCCAGTCCCTGTGGTTGATTGGCTCTAATTCTCAGTGGTGTTTCAGTTCCTCCCCAGGAACTTCCTTTCCATCACGCTTAGAGTATCTCTGTGAAACAGTCACAATGACTTTCCAGTATCCAAAAACAACTCTGTAATTGTTGTAAAATTGAAGAATATCTGATATCTTAACACCCGTGACAAAGATTCTTATAAAAAAGGCTTGTGAAAAGTGGCTTTACAAAGTAGTATAAACCATTTAGTGCTGTAAATTTCCCCCTGGTTTCTCTATGCCTCGTATTCATTGGGTTCTCGGTCTTCCCATATTGATCGATTGACCTGAGTCTCGGTCAAATGCATTAGTTATCTGGAGGTAACTTAGCCTCAACCATCTGAGTTTGATTTACTGCCACAGAATCAAGATCACTTAATATCATGAGAACTGCCTGGCGTATCTTGAACTTCATTCAAATTCACAGTGAAATCTCAGTGGTCCATTCCTTTGCAAAGTCTTTATACTAGAATATGTAAGTAGAGCTTCTAGAATTTAACTAAGAATTAATATGTCTGACTGGATCTGTAGATATTACAGGACAAGCATTTACAGTGTTCTACTGGTGCCAAGAGAGCCCTGCCTGTGTTATGAACAGAATTCCTATTAGAAGTTGCTGCTTTCATTTCTAGGACTCATGCTGATGCAATCTTTCTGGCCTGGACTTTTTCTTGGGCCATTATAAATTGTCAATTTGGTTCAATCTCTAGTCCCCATTGGAGGGCTTCATCATGACTCCACACACGATAATCTTGCAACATGCCTGCTAATAAATCCTCTAAATTACAGCATTAAGAAAAATGGCACAGCTTTGAAATATCAGCAGCAATGTCTTCACCAAGCTGAGGATTCAGTTGGTAGAATTTAAGTCTCAGAACAATAACGAATAGTGCTGCTTTGGCGTGCACTTCCAATAACCTTACAGATTCACCCTACACCTTATTCATGAAATTCCTAAGGCAAGAATATTGAGGGATCATGTTGTAACATTGTATCATTCTGATTAAGGACTTCTATTTTCTTATTATATAAATACATTAGGGGAAATTGGAATAAAGAAGCAGCCCCAGTTCTCACAACCTAATAATTATTCTATCGCACAGACACCTCTAACATTTTGTGTACAGTGCCCTTTAGCATATGAAGGAATTACAGGGAACCACCTGTCAAGGAACCCTTGCATATGGCAAAGGCAGCCATTCTTTTGATATATATTTGATTACAGGGTAGATGGAGGCGTTATGGAGTAGTGACAAAATGGTGGATTGAGGGTTGGAGGGCTTGGATTCTATCTGCCAATTTTATGATTTCAAAAAAAAAATACTTTGAATTTAAACTGGCTATCTTAATTTAAAAGGAAAAAAAGAGACTTGAAGATTTTTCAAGTTTTCCTTGTTCTAACATTCTGTGAATAGAAAAAAATTTATCAGCTTGATAACTATTGTCATCCTCCCTACACTCTGTGTGTCCTGTCTCAATCTGAAGTCTATCCATCAGTATGACTGAGCCTCAATAGTGCTTGTCTATCAATGACACTAATAAGACATCAAGGAAACAAATGTGTCACTATGTTTATCCCTATTCTGTCTTGAAATCCATTTATCCACTCACATACAACACTATTCTAATAAATCATATTATCAAAACAAAGCCTAGAATAAATAACTACTTTTTCTGTTTGCATCTCCTTCATAAAATTACCAGGCTTTATTTATGTAAATATTTCTCCAAGAAATAGCTTCCAAGTTGAGTATTTTTTCTCTGAAACCAAATTCCTCTTTTTAACATTTCTCTTAAGAAATTAAAGAGAATGTTCTCAATGAGAAAGCATAAATAAATATTCCATAAGGAGACAGTAGTCAAGGGCTTGACAATATCACTGCCATGCCAAACAGGACTTACATTGAAGAGATGGAGAGATATCTTCTTGGAATTCCTATCTGGTAAAATTGAGAGAAGTTGTCTGTTAGGAGCTGATCTACATATTATTGAGTATATAATGGAAATAAAACCTGGCTTAAAATATAAATGGAAGCAGAAACCACTTTAATACTGGTACTTTAAACTAGTGTATAAGTATTACATATTTGTAAAAAAGAATCAGCTCTGGGCTTGATTTTAAAACATGTTAACTTTTTTTTCAATAGTTACACACTTTGCATACTCAAAATATTTAAAATGTCATCTGATCAAAAAATATCTTATGCCACTTTTATTTTTTTGTTTCAAGTTTTTATTTAAATTCTAGTTAGTTAACATATAGTGTCATACTGGTTTCAGGAGTAGAATTTAGTGATTCATCAGTCACATATAACACCCAGTGCTATCTTGCCACTTTTAAATGGCACAGAAAAATTATAGAGACCAGTAGTATAAGTAAATACCTCAGTTAAATACTTCAATCATATTAGGGTTATCATATTTAGCAAATAAAAATCCAGGACACCCAGTTTAATTTGAATTTCAGATAAACAATAAATAATTTTAGTGTAAGCATTTCTCATGCAATATTTTTTATATTCTTATACTAAAAAAAATGTTTATTCTGTCTTTAACTCGGTGTCGTGTACTATAAGTGAAACCCTTCTTTTTTTTTTTTTTTAAGACTTTATTTATTTGAGAGAAAGAATGAGATAGAGAGAGAGCATGAGAGGGGGAGGGTCAGAGGGAGAAGCAGACTCCCTGCTGAGCAGGGAGCCCGATGCGGGACTCGATCCTGGGACTCCAGGATCATGACCTGAGCCGAAGGCAGTCGCTTAACCAACTGAGCCACCCAGGCGCCCCAAGTGACAACCCTTCTTATATATTTACAGTAAGTTATTTTTTTAATTTTACTTTTACAGATTTATGTATATAAAAATCTGGGGAGTTATACATTAGCTTTAACACTGTGATTACAGTAAACATACTATTGACAAATCAAATGCTATGAATGAAAGATAAGAAATTAAATGAAAGATATTTTGATTTTTGAGAAAAGAACTTGTTGGATATAATGTTTTACAAGCCTGGAAAATTCCAATTTAGTTTTTCTTCTCCACAGTACAGTCTAGCATTGATAATATTTGAACAATTAATATTATTTAAATGTATACTCAATAGCCCTTGAAAGTGTCTAGCTCTTATAGAATGTTCAGACTGAAGATGGCAGGAATAAGATCTGCATGCATGACTGGATTTGAGCGAAATATCAATATTCATATTCAGAAATATTCTTTCACACTATAAAGTAGAACATTATGGGAGATGTTTGGAGAAATTAGAGATTAGTGGAAAAACAGAACAAATTTAAAAGACATTGAAGGTTATATCTTATTAATGTGGTTTTGGAGTATGCTCTTTTGCAAACTGACTCACTAGATGTTTTTCTTAATCTCAATATGTTTCCCATGACTTTATTACATTCTTCGAATATATTCTAACATCAGATATTCTTTGAACATCCTGCTCTTAATAATTTCTAAGTTGGATGAATTGAAAGGACCACTGCAATAAAAATCTGTTTTCCTCGTTCTTTCCCCTGTTACTTCCCCATCCCAATCCTTTTTATGCATGTTAGCCATAGTAATATTTGAAATACCCAAATATGATCTTGTCAATACATTACTTAAAAGTCTCTCAAAGCTTTCTTTTGTTCTTTGGACAAAATCCAAAGGTTTAACATGGTTTGAATCATTTGGCTCTCCTGCATCTCTAGACTTACCACCTGCACCTCTCCTATTCTTCACTATGTTCCACTCATACTAGACAACTCTGGAGATGCCAAACTCACCAGGAAACAGGCTAAATAAATCATCCCCATTTCTGCATTTTAGATTGGTCCTAGAATCTCAAGTTGGAGTAATCAGGGTTATGGCCACAGGTAATGGGACGGGGATCTAGGTAAGAATGTACCTGAATGCTTCTTACTCTAGATTTCACCCTGAGAGTGTATGTCTTATGCAGTGATATTCTTTATTATTTAATGCATTTACTGCATTCCTCAATTCTGGGTTTGTTTGTTTGTGTTTCTTTGTTAATTTAGATTGGCTACCTAATTATTGTGTCTTACTACTTATTTTGGTATTCTTGATCTTAGATTGTTCTCTAACTCAAATTACCTGGTCAACTATTTGGCAAATGCTCTTTTAGGCAATATGGAATTTTTCCTTATGTGTAGTCTTCCCTGAAACCAACTTTCAGCCTAGCCTAAGCAAGTGGTTCTCAAACATGCATCAAAAATAAACGAATGGCTTGTGAAAACACAGATTGCCTGGCCCTACCCCCAGAGTTTCTAATTCCGCAGGACTGGATTAGGGCCTGAGAATTCATGAGTTCCTAAGTGATGCTAAAGTCACTGATATAGGACCAGAATTTGAGAACTCCATTGCTCTAAGTAAATTCAAATCCAAGAAGCGTGAAAGGGCAAATTCTCTCCTTAACAAAAAACTAACCCATTCACCAAACCTTATTTTATTTCCTTATATACCTAAACTTCATTCAAAGAAATGCTTAAGATATCTTAAGTCATATTAATCCTTCTTTACCTGAAACTGTTTCTATAAGATCATTTCTCTTTTCTACTTTCAAGCTAACTCATTGGAACAGATGCAAATATGCCTATGCATATGTTCAGTATTTTCACCCTTCTACCTCATCAACTTATTTTTAAACCTAACCGACACCCTCATGCAGTACAGGGCAAAAAAACACAAAATTGTGCCTTCTGCTACTTCATCCTCAGCAATACCCCCTCAGATTACTCGCAACCTCCTTCACAGTCTGTCCTTCTCTCACCAGGTTCTCACTTGTCCTCAAGATAACTCTGCAAACACAGTCCTAAATTCAGTTTGGAAGAGGCTGTAAATGATCTGCCATTTGTGTCACGAATTGACCTAAGAATGAGTCCCAGTTAAACACAACCCTCCTGGAGGAATGAATTAGAATTTTAGTCTACCCTAGTTTCTCAATTAATCACATCTGGAGAATTCATTTGCCCTCAACTAAATTCCTTTGTTCTTAATTCTTGGGTAGTTTGATTTTCTTTGTCAAGGACTCAAAAAACTAAAAACTAAAAAACAAAACAAAACAAAACAAAAAATCATCATTGAAAGAATGATTAAATGCTGCTAGCAGAATTGGGTAGAGCAGGAAACAACAACAGGGATCCAGTCCCTGACTCAGTTCAGACATGACCAGAAGAGATCCAAAGAGAGAGGACACAGAGAACCTGCAGGTTTGGCAATTTTAACTATATCTAAGGATTTCTCCTCCACTCAGCTCCCACTTCCAAATTAGTCTCTGTCTGTCAAACCTACCTATTCATCCGTAACATCATTCATTCTTTCACTGGACAAAAATTTATTGAACACATTCTATGCCCTACAGATTAGACTAGGAACTTGTTATATAACAATTAGATATGATCCTTGACCTCAAGAAACTCACAGAATGGAGTGGTAAACAGATATATACGGAGATAAAATGCCAAAATTTAGTGCTATGATACACCTCTGAACAAGAGAATGTAGGAACACGAAGGAGAGAATAATCCATTTTTCCTGGAAATGGAAGGGGAGTCCGGATTCATGAAGAGATGATACCTATACTGGACCTTGAAAGCCATTCTGTTGCTGGAAGAGGGATGGGAAGGAGTGGTTACTATAAACAACACCAAGTGAAATACCTCGGTACTATGCGATTATTGGATTCAACAAATGTCATGAGCTTAATTAGTGGAAGAGTTCTGTCAAGAACTCAGGCATTCTCATTGCAGGTCCAATCTTGTTATATGCTCCCAAGTTGGATGTTTCCTCTCAGCACAAAAGTCAAGATGATTGTGTTTAATTTAGAACTTGCTGGCTGCACAGTTTTTGTTTTTGTTTTTTTTTCCCTGAACTGCATGATTAGTTGTACTATAAAATCTTCCAAGTGAAAGATGAGATGAGAGAGCTCTCAGGATAGTCGGCCAGAATTCCACACATCTGTGTTTAGGCACATATTATTTATTTATTTTAAATTTCTGTTTTATGTAAAGGGAAAATCAATTAAAAAATGTTTTTTGCTACTTAAACCCACCTATGTTTATTCCCTGAGCTCATATTTGCAAACTTCAAATGATGACTTGAGATTCATTCCATATTTACATTAAAATTTTGATCATTTCATGGGAAAGTTTCAAACTTTTTCTTTGGGCAAAAATTTTAACTTATTGAAACCAATGATCATAAAAGATTACCATTAAGATACTTAACCATGCTCTTTAAAGAAAAAAATTAGAGGAGATTATTCTCTGTTCTAAAACTCTGAACTTTTTAGCAAAATGTAGTTACCATGAATGTGTAGGTTTATTTACAAATGAATAGAACGATAAATAATAGTAACACAAAGTAAGAGCTTAGAAGATAGAAGGTGAAGGTTATAGTAGTTATAGTCTATTAGCATAAATAACCATGCATGTCTATTCTTAACCATAATAACCAAGCTTTGTAAAAAATAATCTTTGTGAACAAGTTCACTGGAGAAGCAATACTGTTCTTAGGGAAGACAACACTAGATCGTAGAAACAAATTAACCCCAACACTCAATGACTTAAAAGCTTTCTCCTGGTGTGACATGCTTCATCAGTCTGATAGCTGTATATTTAAGGAACACTTGGCTTCCAAGGTAGCCAGGGCAGGGAAGAGAGGGCTGGACATTTCCTTGGACATTTTTAAAAACTATGCAACACTTCAGCCCATAAGACTGACTGGAATGCAGTCTTCTAATTCCAACCTAGCTTCAAAGGAATATGGAAAAGGAAAATGGTAAGCACATAACATTCTCCCAGCTGAAGCCTTAATTTAACAATGGCATAAAATCAATATGCTTCTCATACTCACCCCTTCTTCTACCTGGATCTTTCTTCCCCAACCCACAACGTTTCTTCACTAATACCTGACTACCATAACTTCTGAAGATTAATCAATAATATTAAAGAGAAAGGGGAAGAAAAGGACAGGAGGCTGAGGAGGGAAGGAGAAGGAGGAGAAACAGCTGTATTAGAATCTTTCTTGCCTTTTTCCTTGATACCCACTGCTACTATTCTGATGAAGGTACTGCTTTGTTACCTCCCTGGTCTGACTCTAGTTTTACCGAATGTTCATTCACTAACTAGTGCCTGATGACTTTTAATCTTCTATGGAGGAGAGGGGGTTTCTCCTTCACCTAATGAACAAATCAACCTATCCTTCCAGCCTCATTCAGATTTTCCTGATTTATGAAGACTACCCCTGAATTTCACGGTTGACAGAGAAGTACATTTCCTACTCTCTTGATTACATGAACTTTTTATCTACCTAATTTTTGTTTAGAATGTTCTCCACATGTCTCTGAGTTCTCTTCACAACTGAATTATAAACTTCTTGGTGAGTTGTAACCTGTCCTACTTCTTGCTATATTCCTAATGCCTAGAAAAGTGTATGGTATATATAAGATGCTCACTAAGCATTAATTAAATTAATTGATTAATTCATTGTTTTACACAAATTGTTTTCCTCATGTCAGTTAGCACATTACGTATATAACACACCCTCTGAAAGCATTTCCAGATTGACTGGCTCTCCTTTTAAATACTTCAAGATAAAACAATGTCTGTGGAAGGGGATATGTAGGTTGGATTTTGTTTTATTATTTTATTTTATTTTTTTAAGATTTTATTTATTTATTTGACAGAGAGAGACACAGCGAGAGAGGGAACACAAGCAGGGAGAGTGGGAGAAGGAGAAGCAGGCTTCCCGCTGAGCAGGGAGCCCGATGTGGGGCTGTAGGTTGGATTTTAAACATATTTTATAATTGCAATTTTTGTTTTATAATTTGAGTTTACTTGTACTAAGTTATACCTACTTCTCACACGTTTGGTTTTCAAGTACATACACACAAATTTTCAATGCAAACATGGAATTCTCTTCTGTAGTTTGGCAAAAAAAAAAAAAAAAAAAATATATATATATATATATATATATATATATATATATATATACAAGCTAAGATGCAACTCCTTGAAAACTTTACCCCAGTTTTCCATTCTAATTATATGCAAGCAGGAACAATGAGAAGTTTGGGAATTTTAGTTGACAGAGTTTAAAGAATTGTACAAGAAAACAGCACAAACAAAACTTGAATCAGAGTGTATTACATGTAGTATGGAGGATGCTGGCAGACGGGTTTTGTGTTTAAAACCTCAGAAGGGAGCTCCAGTAGCGCAATCGGTTAGCACGCGGTACTTATAAAACCTCAGAAGGGGTTATATCTCTTATAAAAATTGATAAAAACATAATTCCAGGCAAATTTCTTGGCTTGAAATTTCTTATTTTTTAACCAAAATGGACTAAATCTTATCAAGTATAAATCTTCCAGTCATTAATTTATATACATGTGTGTGTGTGTGTGTGTGTGTGTGTGTGTGTGTATTCTCTTCCTTTTTAGTATTTATCCCAGAGGTTATGCGGGATACTACTCACTTTTTGGAGTGTCCTAGAATCCACATAACGAGGACGTTTAAACCTGTGTCTAAGGATTTATCTATAAAAGCCATATGTAGTCGATTCAGTTGATCAAAGAATTTTGCTAATAAGACTTGGAAAAAGTCATGTTGATGTGGAGTTTGCTAGGATTAAATGTTTGATTCCTGGACGATTAGTTGTTTCAAATCTGATTCTTAAACCAATAAGCCATATTCTCACTGTGGAGAAATACAGAATAGTAATGATAAATAAAGTTAAAACTATGAAAACCGTCTGTCTTCTCTGGAGAATCCCGATGATCTCACATCTACCAGTGACTCCTTCTCTTTCTTCATCTGCAGACAGTGTTAGTAAGGAGCAGACTGAGATCTAGGGCTTCCAATGCTGCTGGATTAGATGTCCTCTCACAAGGGGTGGCTTGGGGTCCAGTTGAAGACTTAAAAGGACTTGAAAGGCAACGCAGTTCACTGCTTTCTGCTTCCTATCCAAAGAGTAAATTCTCATAAAAATTAGAGGGGAGTTTTATCCCAATCTTAAATCTTCCCAGAAAAGGAGATTCCTTTCCTTGGCAACCTACTGCAACTTTGGACAGTTCTCGCTTTCTTATGGGTCACCTCAAACCTTCCTACCCCATAGTGCCCAAGGTGTTTCATTAACTTTCAAAAGACCACTTATGTTTCTTTGAAAGGTAGTCATTACATCATCATCTTGAACATTTTCTCTTTTCTGGACTGAGCATACTTTATTTCTTTGACTTTCCCTTAAAGGCCATATGTTTTCCTACATCCACGCTCCCCCCCTCCCCTAAATCCAGCTACAGTACTGCATTTTCTCTTAAATTTAGGACTGTTTCTAAATGGTTGTGTTGAGTGAAGATGCTAAGTTCAGTGGTGATGTAAATGGATGGATCAGGATGAAATGAGTGTCAGTAGTTTTGGGGGGTGGTTTGTTATTGTTGTTGTTGTTTGGTTACCCCCCACCCAGGGGTGGGAAAGGCTATAATGCTTCTTCCTTTTGGGTCTTATGACCATTTATCAGACAACTGGCCAGGTTCACACTGACTGTGGTCAAGGAAGACATGTCTTTTCTAGGAACAGCAAAACGGCCCTTGGGGACATTGAATTTATTAAGACTATTAATGCCACATAATAACATATGAAAATATTGCATGTAACAGTTTCCCAACAATTTTAATTTAGTTATCACAGTAAAAAAAAAAATGCTGATAGAAAGGAATAGAATTATTTTGTGGGAGAAAGAACAATAACTTTAGAGTTGAAAGAACTAGGTTATACATCTGGACTATATATATGTGTATGTGTGTATATGTGTATATATACACATGTGAATATACATATATGTATGTGTGTGTATCTCCTCTAAACAAGTGTTTATTAAACCCCTATCATGTACAATGTGCCATGAGTTTTCCTGGGAACATATTTAATCTTTTAAACCTATTCTAAACCTTTCAGTAGTCCTATGAGGTAGCTGTTGTTATTCCTCTTTGGTGCACAGTGAACCTAAGAATCAGAGATGCTGGATATTTTCCTAATGTCATATAACTAGCATGTGTAGAAGTCAGGGCCATGGCAGTGTCCCCTATCTGGTCCTCATTCTACCACATCAAAAATACTTCCCAATAACACCTGTGAAATAAGTGTGAATTCAATGTCTAATGCATTCCTCTATGATCCTTTTTAGCTCAATTTTCTACCTCAGTACTTTTGTGGGGCAAAATACTGGGAACTTCTCTTTCCCCAGTATATCAATTTACAACTTCCAATAGTTTGCACATACGTGTGCATAGATAGTGGGAGGCCTAGATGAAAGAATGAACAAGTTGTGATATTGAGGCAGTTTTGCCCACAAACCTACATTTCTGAAAATGGTTTATAATAGAATTTCCACGTTCATCTTGCTCTAACTTAAAAAAAAGGTACAGACTATTATTTCATTTTCTCAAATATTTGTGTTCCCCAGTTTATAGATGTGAATGGAGTATCCTTTACCACCCAACTCCTTTCTCTTAGCAAACCCAGAAGATGCTTCCTGGGTGAATACAATTTTCTGAAGTCTGTAGAGTGAGGAAGTTACTTCTATTACCTTAGTTATTGCATTGCCTGTAAATCAAAGTAATTTAAAGAGGGCCAGCCTTTCAGTCATGCCATTGCCGAGTTCCAGATTAGTGGTGCTGCAAGTGTGGCCAGATAATGTGGCAGACATTAGAATAGACAGTAGCTTTTGCTCAGCAAATTAATAATTCTCAGATGTCTACTTTTTAATTTCCCATACATTTCAGATGGACATGCCCTCCCAACAGTATTCTTTCAGCACATTTTTCATGTCTTTTTCAATAACTTGACCATTATGTTTGTCTTTTAACTGTGAGGTTAACATTGTTCTCGCCTCACCCTTTAATTGTATTGGCGATCAGTGCTTTTACTGCATGATTTATTTAGGTTTTATAAGGCTTGGACTAGAGTTGACTCAGTTTAGGTAGAAAAGACTTGCTACAAAATGGACCTTGTCATTTTAATCTCTCTAAGAACAGTTTTATTATCTGCTATTTCATTTTGTGGTTAGTGCCACTAAACCTTATTTTGTGTTCCAAGGGTCTTTGCTTATCCCTCCCATATGAGGTGTGAGAGCTATGATGTTCTGGCTTTCATTCTTTATTTTTCCTTCGAGCTTTTCTCCTGCCATCCCTCTTCTTTTTCATATCCTTTATGATTTCTTCCTTCTAAAATAAATAGCTTGCCCAGGATTGTGCTACCTAGAAAATATCCATCTCCAAGTGATTTAAGAAAGTCTGTATATTCTGTCCATGACACTTTTATTAGGATTGAAGTCATTTTCTTATGTGGAAAATTGTCATGTGGATAATCAGAAAAGTACCCCCCCACACACACACTCTCACACACACACTTTCCTTTGTGCCTTGTTTTATCTATAAGTATGTATACACCTGTTTATATGCTTGGAAATTCGTAGATGCCCCCTGCAGTCTGGAAAACATTTACTTAAACATATGTAATCCCCATAACAACACTTTCAGATTGGCAAGAATATGCTGCTTCCCTCATTTTGTAGATGAGGAAACAGACTCAGAGAGTTAAATGAACTATCTAGGGTCATATAACAAGTAAACGGCAGAGTGGAAAGTCTCTTGTCATTTCAAATCCAGACTTTTTTTCATGCTACATCAACAGATTACACTTGCCAAAATGATCTTCTATGTTGAATTGCACACACATTTCAGGAATCTAGCTTCATATCAAAGTAAAGTAACTCATGATTTCAACCTAAAACAACTTTCCAGCAGTACTATGGACAATTAAAGTATAAGATCATTGAATAGTATTATTAATTCTTACCCTGGGTCCCCTGCAGAGGCTTCAGAACTCAAGACAATTGCCTGTTTCTATTTTGCCATTTCTCACCCAGGCATATTATCTTTCATTGTCTAGTAATATTAGAGGCTGTAGTATGTACATGAAAAATGTCTACGGAATATAAGCCTTCATGCTGCCATTTTATGGGATAGCTTCCTTGGGAGATAGTTAACTGCTATTGGTTATTAGAATTATAGCACTACATTTAAGAGGTGAAAGTGAGTTTTAAAGTGTTTGGGAAGCATCCCTAATTCAAAGCCAACTTTATTATGTTTTAAAATAGATTCTACAGTTCACTAATCTAAAATACAAACTATATATCCTATAGTGAAAGTAAAATGAATATTCAGTGCAGTATTTAATTTTTAAGTTAATTATGGCATATTCGCTCCTTTTTAAAATAATTCTTTATTATCAAATTATGTATATCAATGTTGGGGACACCTGAAAGGTCACGTCATAAACTCCAGTGCATAGTATCTGAGTGAAGATTTTCTAAAAAATGAGATGCATTAGATCTCAGGAAAATACACTTAATGATACAATTATCATTGCTGGTACTTTAAATAAATGAAATTTAAATTATTGCAGAGGATTCTAATTTTCTCAATAGTGAGGAGGAAAAGATAATTGAAAGTTAATGAATAATAGAAAGTATACCTCCATGCAAAGTGTTTATAGCTATTGTTTGCCTCAGTGGGTATTTAGTAAACTAACTTCAGTTCTCTTTTTAACAAGCAATTTAACAAACATTTATTGGGCATGTACTACTAGGCACCAGATCCTGAAGATACAAAGACAAACCCTGCTCCCCACCATTAAACAACAACAACAACGACAACAACAACAACAACAACAACATTCTCATTTGGATACAACACACTCTGTGTAAAGAATGAGTTGAGTGAAAAATACTGGGAGGACAGCAACAGAATATAGAGATTCATTCTGATTCTATTAGCAGTGGGTTGAGGTATTTTGGAGGGAAAAATGTAGAAGGTGCCATGGGCTTGAAGCTGAAGGATGAGCGGGAAGGACAAGTCTGATAGAATGAAAAGAAAATTAGATTTGGGTATTCTAGTCTGTATAAATCCATCTTTTACTCATAAGGACATTAACTCTTTTGTCAAATATAAACAAAGTATGTTTAGTATACTCAAAACCAAAATAATTATCTTAGTACCAGATTTAGATATTTGCAGGTCTTGGATGAATATATCTGTAATTATTATAATTGTCAGCAACTCATCAGGGAAACACATGGATCTTTTTAGAAGCTGGTTCTTACTTTGGAAGGAATATGGGTTGTGGGCGTGAATTTCTCTATAGTGTTCTGTTTTTGTTGTGATTGATGCTGTTGAAGGCCAAGTAAATTATTGTGGGTGATTAAAGTTATTGGTTTACAATTCAGTTGGGTTCAAAGCTTTTTTCCTGAATCATCATTTCCAACATGAATACATCAGTGTGAGTTTTCAGGGTTGGGAAGCATGGTTGCATTTTCCTTTCCTCTTTGAATATGTCTGTCCTGTGAGTTTACAAGGCAAGTCTTAGAATGTAAGTTTGTAGCAGTGTAAATATGTAACAAAAAGGAGGTTGCAATGAAAATTGTGTGTTACCTGAAATTCTAGTTGTTCGTTTATGTTCTCGACTTTCAAAATGTAGAAAAGAGACCTCAGATCCATGCACATTTTTTTGCACAAGAGTCATAATGGATGCTTTGCTGGCCCAGTGACTTCATCCTTTTTTCATCCACCATGGTGTCTTCCCTATAATAATATGTATGCTCCAAATAACTTATCTTAATTATCATATTCTTTTACTTCCACTGAAGACCTAACATCTAAGAGTGGTTTCTATAATTTTATACAAGGAGTGTGTGCATTTCTTGATACTCTTTGATTGCCTTAGCTTCAATCTCAAAAACTTATGTCCTATACATATTATTTCTAATTATTTTGATGAGCTTTTTATTTTTCCTTCTACTGAATAATCCATTAATCTGTCTCTCATTCTTACCCTAGTACTTTGATGATGCAGCTTTGTCAATCCCCTGCATGCTCTGTCATTGTACATATCTCTTACCTTAAAAACAAGTTTACGTGAATTCATTCACAAGGCAAAATTCTAAGCAGTACAGAATTATACAAAACATTCCCAGTGTCCCTTCACTTCTTCTCCACCTCTTGCTCCCTTTCTCAGAACTAACCATTTTCCAGTTTAAAATATGTTTTTCCAGGCATCTTTCTGTGCATTTGCATATATACATATGTATGCAATATGAAATAGATACAGATATGCTAATTTACATAAAACACATGTATTGTTCTGTAATGTATTTTATTCATTTATCCATATGCTTGATAGGTGATTATATGATAATACATAAACTTCTACCTCACTCTTTTTAACAACTTGAAGTATTCCATAATGGAAATTACGCACTTTTTATCCACTTTCTTACTGTGGGATCTTTATTTTGGGTTCACATTTTTACCATCCATAGGGTAAAGCAATGAACATTCTTGTCAGAATATGTTGGTATTATATGTGACACATATTCTGATAATTTCAAGACTAAATCTGTACAATTGGAATTCTTGTGTCAAATATTTTATAATTCTAATTTTGATAGACACTGCTGGGTACCTTACAAAAAGACTTTACCAATTTACACAAAAACTATAGGTTTCAACATTTGATATTATTGATCAATTAATCTAAGATTTTGCCAACTTTGTGAATGAAAATTTATATCTTATTATTTTAAAATGCATTTTTCTTGTTGTTACTGAGGTTTAATTTGTTTGTTTTTGTACATTCAACTTACTTTATGAATTCCCTAATACATATGTCATTATTGTTTTCTACCAAGTTGTTTGTTCTAATTTAATAAAAGAGTTTGGGGCGCCTGGGTGGCTTAGTTGGTTAAGCATCTGCCTTCGGCTCAGGTCATGATCCCAGGGTCCTGGGATCGAGCCCCGCATCGGGCTCCCTGCTCAGTGGGGAGCCTGTTTCTCCTTCTCCCTCTGCCTGCCGCTCCCCCTGCTTGTGCTTGCTCTCTTTCAAATAAGTAAATAAAATATTTTAAAAAGGGTTTACATATATCTGATATTAATTTGTATATACCACTAATTTAGTGATGGCTTCTAATATACTAGTCTGTATTTATTATTTATTTTTTGTATTTCTTCTTTATACAAGTAGATATTAAACTTCATTAGTTCAGAGTCCTTCTTTTATATCTTTTTTTATCATGCTCAGTACTCAATGTAGACACAAATAAGCACTTAATATTGATTGTCAATTGACAATAGAGACTACAGTGGAAAAATTAAGACAAGGGTCAGTAGTAAAATGCTGCTGGTTCAGTGTAGCTCTATGTTATCAGGTGAGTTATCAGTCCTGAGCGTATAAAGACTAGAGGATGAAAGGGACCCATATACCCAGAAATATGACTATTCATTTTGGTCTGTTCAGTTTCTGCATATATAGTTCATTATTTTGCACATTCACTCATCACATAATGTGTTTATCTTCACTCATTGGTTTAGCTATTTCCATTATAATACACATGGAAAGGTGGGTTAACCAAAAATATTTCAAAGGCTTCTCTCAGGAAGTCATGTCCTAAATGTTATTCTATAAGGTGGCATGCAAAAGCCAACTAAAACATTTGGACACATTCTATTTCTCAAATCACTCTTTTTGCATAGTTTTTTTTTTTTTCATCTTTAATTCATCCTTTATTTGATAAAACTTCTCTCCCATACCTACTTACAAGCGCATGAAGTTATGCAGGTTTTGCGTGGAGATGTCAACTTTGTTACATAAGTAGAGCACTAGTTTCCTCAGGAAGAAGGGTTATATTCCAGATTTAAGCAAATATAGTAGCAGCTTTTTTTATAGTCACCATTTCTCTTACTCCCGGCTATCATATACTTCACTTCTGAAAACCTTTATTCATTTATTTGCCAGGTTCTATGGTAACATCCAATGTGTTCCATCTCTAGTCAAGGAGACATGGTTTGTGATTTGGAAGAATATGGCTTTCTCTAACTTACGTTTTAAAAGACCTTGAGCTACTTTTAATCAGTATTATCATGCAGGTTGTCAGAGAAACTATCTTTCTTACCCATCTTGTACATACAATCCTAAAGCAGCAAATTTTTTTTTTTTTTTAAGATTTTTTATTTATTTGACAGAGACACAGCGAGAGAGGGAACACAAGCAGGGGGAGAGGGAGAGGGAGACGCAAGCTTCCTGCGGAGCAGGGAGCCCGATGCAGGGCTCGATCCCAGGACCCCGGGATCATGACCTGAGCCAAAGGCAGACGTAAAGCAGCAATTTTTAATTTCTTTTTCTAGGAGGGGAAGGAGGTTGGGAGATGGATGGAAGTAAATTTTTTTCTCAAAGCTGTCCTTGATGGTATGTGTATGTGTTTGTGGTTTTGGCTAGAGAGAGCTAAATATATGTTCTGCTATGAAGTTCAAGCTGATTCCTCTTAATTAAAATCCTTAGAGTTATTCACAAATATCAAGACACTAAAAAGGTCATTTTACAATAATAACAACAAATAAATTAATGAATAATAAATGTTTTAGAATGTCTCTACATTCAATGGGAAATCTTATTGACAGGAAAAATCAATGATCCAGCCAAACTTTCCTGGGTTACTCTGAATTGAAATGGGCCATTCCAGTCATACCACCAAGAGTCTGTCAAAATTCAAGAAAGATAAATAATTTATTAATTTAATATAAATATAGCAAGAATATTAGTTGTATCAACTTTTATATATTAGAGCTACATTTTTATATATTGCATGTATACTCCATTTAATATTTATAATGTATAATTGATGTACAACCATAATTGCTGAAATAGTATAAGAGAAGCATTGAAATATGTGGGTGGAACAGTAGGTTGGAATGAAGAAATTTTCAGTTTTTAGTGCCTATTGCTCTAAGCTCCTTTGGTAAATTAAAGGAATGTCACTCATTTTTTTCTAGACATAGTTTTTTCCATCCATAAAAAAAGGGGGGCTTGACCTTGGCAATATTCTAAAATCCCGTCTAGCTCTTAAATTCTATAAAGGAGTGTAATTTTACTATTTTAAATGATTACAAAGGTTTATAGTTTTTATACCTTTGCTTTTATGACATCTTTTTGGTCATATCTGTGATTTATTCCATGCAAAGTCCTTCTCAGGAATACAGCTCTCCAATTATAACATTGTTTTGATGGAAAGAGAACAATATGTTTTAAGATGCACCTTTTTTTTTGATAGAACTTATATGAGCACATTATATCAGAAATGGGCACTGCTAGTGTACTTCAGTTTCTCTCAGAGCTCATTCTCCCAGTGGGCTTGTTTGTTTTCTGAATACTCTATCTTGAGAATGTGTGGGGGAAAAAAGTGTAAGGGAAATAATTACTTATGTTTAATGATTTCAACCAAAGTTCTATAGTTAATCTCTTAGAATTGGTACCCTTTTCCTTTCTTTTGACACAGATGTTTAAGTGGAACAGTGTATAACATGAATTCGATATTACTTTCTGCTATGTTAATACAAGAATTTTAGCACATGTGGTTAATTTTCTTTAGATTGCTTATTTTTTATAGTTTTCCTTCAGAACTTCAGCAGTCTTTTAACGTAGCTTGAGTGTGCATGTGAATATTCATAAAATAAGTGTATGTTTAGTGGGTACAATGTTTCCTTTTGGGATGATAAAAATGTTCTGGAAATGGATAGTGATGCACAGCATTGCAAATGTACTTAATGCTACTGAATTGTACATTTAAAAGAGGTTAAAATGATAAATTTTATGTTAGTATATTTTACTACAATAAAAAAAAGTATAGCAAGAGTATTGCATTAATTATTTCTGGAGTTATATTGGTGAATTCAAAGGAAAACACTTCCCTGGAAAAGAAAGACTCAGAAAACACTTCATATTTAATATTTGAGGCTAACTTTTTTTTATGCTGGATTCTAGATACCTAACTATGTATCCCCAAGCAAGTCTGCCGTAATAATGATTTGAAAGTAATAGCTCTGTCTCAAGGGTGTGATGACCTCTGTGGGTCTGTTAATTCCATATTCATATATATGTTTATAGTTCTTTCCTTATAACCAGAATATTCACCTCTGTCATTTTGATGATATGGATGTGAATGGAATACACAATTACAATCGTTAGAGCAAGAACAGACCAACTCAAAGTACTAGCATCCCCATAGTTTTGCAAAGCTTTCTCCTTTGAGTTATTATGTATTACATAGTTTCCTGTGTTTACAAGAGGCTAATTATCACCTTATTCTCAGGGATGACAAAAGCAGTATATAAATGAAGGGGTACAGCAGAATATCCAAAATACTCTTCAAGTGGAAAATTCTTAATTTGAAGAAGAAAGTCAATTTGGTAGTGGAGAAAATGTCAAAATCATAAACAGATTTGATCCTTATTAAATCCAGAACATATTTAGAAGTTAATAGCTTAAGCTGTTGTTTTCCTTTATAATGCTATGGAAAAGGATGGTCCTGTCCAAGAGAAAGGCTTTATGCTTTTGTTGAACTCCCGCGGCACTTAACACAATACATTCTCACAGTACACTGTCTGTAAATACTTCATTATTGAGACTAATTGATACAGAGCTAGACCAACTTTGGTCAACATTGATCAATTTTTATGTCATGGTTGACCATTATCTCCCTAGCTTCATTTAGTCTGCATCCTGCATTAAATCCCCAATTCTGTTTGGTGTTATGTCCAAAAAAAATAATATTAAAATCCTCCCTCTATTCTCAAACAGCTTATTTATAATTTGAAAATGTGTGTTTTACACCAGACTTGGGGAATAATTTCAAATTAAATCCATTTTGTGTAAAGATTGAACACTATAGCACTGACAATTATCATCAGTCTGAATTTCTTTAGGAAGTATTTAGGACATAGAAATAATATAATGGACTAGGCTTAGTCAGGTAAGATTACACTGACAGATTAAAATGGGGTAGTCACAGTGAGAGAACCAGCCACAAGAAATACATAGATAGTAAAGAGTAACAGAGACTAAAGAAAATAATGATACATATCTGTGGGGCAGGAGGGGAAGAATGAAGGGGGGGAAATCGGAGGGGGAGAAGAACCATGAGAGACGATGGACTCTGAAAAACAAACTGAGGGTTCTAGAGGGGAGAGGGGTGGGAGGATGGGTTAGCCTGGTGATGGGTATTGAGGAGGGCACGTTCTGCATGGAGCACTGGGTGTTATGCACAAACAATGAATCATGGAACACTATATCTAAAACTAATGATGTAATGTATGGGGATTAACATAACAATAAAAAATTAAAAAAAAAAGAAAATAATGATACAAGTTAAAAGAGATTGGAGAGAACTTCAAAAAGGTAACAATATGCATGTTTGATAGTAAATTGCACAGTAAGGGAAACGACTCGAAATACAAAACGTGACTGGAGACAGTGATTTCAATAGCCCTCGAGCATGTTTCGTCATCGTAGTTACTAATTAGTGATTTTTTTCTACTTTTGTCTTGACAGCATGATTTGCTGTAGCTTTCAGATTATATTCCATTTGATTAGTCTGGGGTAGGGGGTTGGGGGAAATCTTTGCTAAAATGAATGGGGGCCTGGGTGGCTCAGTCGGTTAAGCATCTGACTTTGGCTCAAGTCATGATCTCTGGGTCCTGGAATCAGGCTCTGGGTAGGGCTCCCCGTTCAGCGGGGAGTGTGCTTGTCTCTCTCCCTCACCCTCTGCCTCTCCCCCTGCTCATGCTCTCTCTCTCTCTCTCAAATAAATAAATAAAATCTTTAAGAAAAAGCAAACAAAACTCCATAAAAGACAAGTTGGAATTCAAGTGGGAACAAGTAAGTAGTTCAAGATGTAAGGAAGTTCTGAGTACGACAGTTAAAGTCTGTTAAAGACTCCACTATGAGGATTTTTTTCTGGAAGTTTGATTTTATTTCTGCAGGTTTGCTTAAGAGACTTTCTGTTCCTTTATGCTAGTGACTTAGTATTTTTTCTAACAGTCTCATTCTTTTTACCTTTGCCTTGAGCACTGTGGAAATCAATATAGTTGGCACTCTCTGTTCTGTGCTCAACACCTGTAGTTTCCTGCATGTGATGGTTTGAGATTCTGTAGATGCTTCTTAATCCGATAACCACAATGTGGCCCATTTGTCCAATATAACATTTTCCAAAGCAGCAGGGAACATTAAGCTACTGCTGTGGGTGGTAGAATATTGCCTTTTGTTAGCCATAGGGTGCAAAAGAGCTTGGATGAGGTTAGAGTATTATTTTTGTTTTTTGTGGGTGCTTTTGAAGATTGTATTGATCCTTCTTATGAATGCCTTGACATGGGGTGGGATTGCTCTTCTCTCGTGCCGTTTTTTCCTTAGCTTGTTAGTGACTTCCCTGTTGGTGGGAACAGAAGATTTAATCAAATAGCTGGCTGGGAATCTATTCTCTGCAAGGGTCACATGAAGGATATGGAATGTCTATAGGAAGAGAGAGGATTTGGCCGTAGCCCTGGTTTGATATATTAACCTTAGATTCAGTTCTCTCAGTTTGAAGTCCAATTACCAAAACGGTTGGTTAAACAAACCCAAGTTACACTTAGAGTTAAATGATAAAAATATCAACCGCGTAAGATTTGCAGACAGTGGAAAGGAGGAGGCAGGGCAAGAATCCTGCTCAGAACAGATGCTTAGAGTGGAAGCAACACTACTTACATGATTTCAGATTTTTCTTACTATTTTAATTATATATTTAGGAAGTGTTCCAGGCACTGGGAATAAAGTCATGGTGGTGGATTTGTGCATTCATGGAGCAGACATGATCCCTCACCTTGAGAGTTTACTACCTAGAAAGTGCAGCTACCAAACATCTAATTTAAAGTATTACAAGGGAGTGCGGGCAACCTAAACTAGTCTTGGGGATCAAAGAAAACTCTCTATGAGAAATGATGTCTAAATTGGGAGATGTGGAGATGGTAGGAGGATTTCAGGTAGCTCACTGCATTTAGTTTTGGTGGCTTCTTACCACCTCTCTCATACTACCCACTGGAAATGACTTTTGTAAATGGAGGATAAAATGTCACTGGGCACATAATATACTAGGAAACTGTGAATCTTGGTTTTCCAAAGACCTTTAAAAGTCATTAGTCATAGTAAGTTTGAAAAAGTTTAGATTTCACGTAGAGAACTAAGTCTCTGGTGGAGCATGTGACCTTTGGACATCATGTTTCTTATCTGTAAATGATGTTAATACTTGTCTTAATGATTGGTTGGCCAATTAAATGAGATAGTCTGACATTCTCATAAAATACTTGTTCTTAAGAGACAATTATTACAGCTTCCACCTTACCTCCCCCACTGCATGCAACCTTGCTTGAGGACTGAGGGATACTTGTCTTACCCAGTTCACATGTTTATTTTCCTTAAAAGCCAGCTTCTTAAATTCACTTGGGTCACTCAGCAGGAGAGTTCTGTTAAAAGCATCAGCCCTCCCACCAAGAAATTTGTTTTCTTAAATTCTAATCATCTCATTCCTAATATTAAGGAAGTGAATGAAGTTGACTTTGTAGTTAGCAATAAGGAGGCAGAAAATCTAAGCTCACAAAGAAATACTAAGCTAATGACTTTTCTGAGACCTACCTCCTTTCTGAATTTAATATAATGTTTATCTCCATTGATCCATCAAATCAAGTAGAAAATTAAGTCATATTTACAATTCGGTTTTCATCATCTGTTCTTACCAACATCACAAAAAGAAATGTTAGAAAAATGGCATTTGCTTGTGATGCTAAATGGCATTTGCTTGTGATGCTTTGGCTCAGAAATCTAGAGGAGTCTAGATGAAGATTCTTAAGTAAGTCTGCAAGTTTTAGAGCCCTAGAATCCTATCCCCTGATCAGATCTTTGTTCCTTTTCTATTTCCAGCCACCTAATGTGGGCTACCTCTAAACCTGCAAAAATGTCAAATTGTTGTAATATTGTGTTATAATTTATTTTTTAAATAAACTTTATAGAACAGATTTGGGTATACAGCAAAATTAAGAGGAAGGTACAGAGATTTCCCATGTACTCCTTACTCCCAGATATGTATAGTGTCCACCATTATCAACATTCTCCAACAGTGTGGCACATTTATTAAAACTGATGAAGCTACTCTGACACATCATCACCACCCAAAGTCCATATTTTACCTTAGGGTTAACTCTTGGTATTATACACCATTTTCCTCCCTTCCTCCTTCCCGCCCTCTCTTCCTTCCTTCCTTCCTCTCTCTCTTTCTTTTACTATTATTGTATGGGTTTTGAAAAATGTACAATGACATGTGTTCATTTTTGTATTATCATACAGAATACTTTAACTGCCCTAAAAATCCACTGTGCTCTTCCTTTTCATTCCCGCACCTCCCTCTTACCTTTGGCAGCCATTGATCTTTTTACTATCTCCATAGTTTTTAGTTGGAATCGTATAGTATATAGCCTTTTCAGATTGACTTTTTTACCTAGTAATGTGCATTTACATCTTTTTTATGTCTTTTCATGGCTTGATAGTTTATTTCTTTTTAGTGCTTAATAAGATTCTATTGCCTATTTCAGTTTATCCATTTACTTACTGAAAGACATTTTGGTTGCTTCCAAATTCCAGCAGTTATGAATAAAACTGTATAAACATCCATGTGTAGGTGTTTGTGTGAGCATAAGCTTTTAGTTCATCTGAATCAATACTAAGGGAAGTGACTGATGGATCATATGGTAAGAGGATCATGTTGTCTTTCAAAGTTGTCATATTATTTTGCATTCCCAGCAACAAAGCATGAGAATTCCTGAGGACTGCTTCACATCCTCATCAGCATTTGCTGTTGTCAGTAGATTTTGGTTATTCTAATATGTGTGTAGTGGTATCTCATTGCTTTAATTTGCAATTTCCTAGTGCTATATACCATTGAGCAATTCCCTAACACCATATACTTATTTGCTATCTGTGTGTGTATCTTCTTTGACAAGGTGACTGTTCATGTCTTTTGCCCATTTCTTAAGCAGGTTGTCCATTTTCCTATTGTTGAACTTTAAGAGATTTTTATGTATTTTGGTTAACAGTCCTTTATGAGATATATCTTTTGTGAATATTATCTCCCAGATAATCTTCTCACTCTCTCGATTCTTTGACAGAGCAGATCCTTTAAAAGAGTTTAATGAAGTCCACTTTTCAATTATTTCTTTCATGGATCATAACTTTGGTATTATATCTAAAACATCATTGTCATACCCAAGGCCATCTAGATTTTCTTCTATGTTATCTTCTTGAAGTTTTATAATTTTACATTTTACATTTAGGTCTGTGATCCATTTTGAGTTAATTTTTATGTTGAATATAAAGCTTGGATCTAGATTCATATCTTTGCATGTGAATGGCCAGTTGCTGAAAAGACTATCTCTGCTTCGTTATATTGCCTTTGCTCCTTTACCAAACATCAGTTGACTATATTTATGTAAGTCTATTTCTGGGCTCTCATAATTTATTTTTGCATATTTGTTTCCCTCATGTGTTGTGAGTTTCATAAAGGTCCATATGATGCATTAAGCCTCTGTGTGCCTATGACCCCAATATAGAAGCTAGATAAATATTTGTGGTGTGAATCTCCCTATTAAATTAGAATAAATGATTAACTTCTCCATTGAAAATATAAATAATATAAAGTTTAAAGTATTTTCTTAATGTTCTGGAAATATGCAACATAAGTAGGAAATTCTTTAGATCATCCCAAACTACCTGATCATATAACTCTCCTGGGATATTTTTAATCTTAAAGTTTTCCAAAACTCTTTAAGGGTGTGTCCTAGAACTCTGTTTTTTTAGTAAGAGTCCCAGGTAATTTTTTATACTCAGGTATCCTTAGGTAGCAGTGATGCATGTGGAAAGTAATTGCAAAGTCCAAGATACCTAATGTTGCATGTAAAGAAATACTACATTTATTCAGTTTATTCATTCATTTACTTAGCAAACATGTACTGGGCTCTGACTACATCAGGTACTATGTCTGGGGAGAAAATGTAAATTTAGTGACAAGTAAAAGGTTAAAAGAAGTGGGCAAAGAATATTTGGAAAGATTGGTGAAGATTGCACAGAGTAGATAATATTTTTATAATATCTTTAGTATGTTTTTCATCTGACTTTCTTTTGACTTTTCCTTAGCTCTAATTAGGAAGGATATATGATCCAACATACTTTTTTTAAAAATCCATTATCTCAGGCAATTGAAATATCCTATCATTGAGTATAACATTAATTACATCATTCAAGGTACCATTCTAGGTTTGAATAATTACATACATTTCTGCTGAATCATGTTGGCGTTGTGTTGGTGCCCTGTTGAAGACTTCATCAGCTGAATGAATTCTGTGACTTAAAAAGGGAGAAGGGAAGGACCAACAAACGGCATTTTACTTTGAATTACTATAAAAAAAATTAAGAAAAAAAATTACTACTAGGAGCAAAACACTTTTTTTGGCCTCTTTGATGAGTTATATCTTTGAAAATGAGATAGGGAGAATAAACAATACTGAAGTAAACTTTGGCTTTGAAAATAATAATTATATTTAAATTGGAAATATGGTGATATTATCAGGCATATATATATATATATATATATATATATATATATATATATCAGGCATATATATATATAATCAAACATATATATATACACACACACAAGAAAAGATATTCACCAACAGTATTTTTAATACTGTTTCATTCCAAAGGTAAGAATCTTCTACATAGTTTTAAAAAGCATACAGTAGCTACCCACAAATGAAGACAAACTCTGGTTTTGCAGAAAGAACATAACATCAGTAGTCTACTCCTGTTATATTAAACTAGTCATTGATACTTTAGGATGTGTTACTTAACCTCTCTGGGCATTACTCTTTTCATCTATAAAACATTATCAGATTACTGACATTTCTCCTACTTCAAAGTTCTATGATACGATATTTACTGAATATGTATGGCATTATGCATATGACCGGTCCTCAATAAAAATTTTGTTTGAATGAATAAAAAGCTTATACTCTACTAGCTGCCTTTAAGGGATCTTGAATGAAGATTTATTAACTGGGTGGATAGCTTCCTGTTGACTATTTACATAAGTATATATATTATACAAATTTTATTCCTTACATTCCGTGTATATATTATGTCCTAATAGTATTTCTGTATTCATTAGACATCATAACATGTCTCTATATAGCCCTATTGAAATGGGAATCAGAAATATAATATAATTTGCCTTGCATGCTGAGTTGGGAAAGTCTAAGGTAAAACTATGATATTTTCAGGTAAACTTGAGGGTATTTTAATGTGAGTCTACTTAAGACCAAATTAACAAAAGGCTGTGCTATAAGAAGAGAGGGGATTACTACCACAAGATTAGGAAAGATAAAACATAGGCAGGGGCACCTGGGTGGCTCATTCGGTTAAGCGTCTGCCTTTGGCTCAGGTTGTGATCCTGGGGTCCGGGATCAAGTCCGACATCAGGCTCCCTGCTCAGTGGGGGGTGTGCATCTGCCCCTCCCCTCTGCTCGTACTCTCTCTCTCTCAAAATAAATAAAATCTTTAAAAAAATAAATAAAACATAGGCAGTGTTTAGGCAAGGGGGGAGATGCAGGTGTATGTAAATTACTCCTTTTCAGGGTATTTCTTTCTCTGGAATTCTCCTTGATTCAAATAATAAGAAAGGATTTCTTACATTTCTGGGTGCCATTATCTACCACTACTGTGTTGTTTTTTACCATCTTCACAGCTTCTTCATATTAATTATGCAATTTATTAAGACAAATTTATTGGAAGAATGTGGTTGCTTCATTAATTCAGAATTTATTTATCTGGACATGGCCAAATGCAAGTTAACATTAATGTTTTCCTGAAAAGTAATTAAAAACAAGTGACTGTAGCTTTGAAAACAGACTTTAAAATGCACATTCTTAGTTGTTTGGTAAAGTATCTTTAGAAAATTGGGCACTTGCTTTTACAGTTCCTTTTTTGAGTAATCTTAGCCAATTCCAGCTGGACTTGCCATAGTCTTCAAGGGCAAGTTGATGTCATGCTGAACCGTATGTGTTATGCTGATAATCAGCATCATTGGACCTGAAATTCTGCCATCTTTCTTTTGTGTGACTGACCTTGTTATTTTAAAGGTGGCAGGGATGGGGGGAGGAATTTGGCAAAGCACTGAAAAATCAGAACACTTCATAGCTCAGCAGTTCATTCTAGACATTAAGGTCAGACCAGATGCCAAATAATCTGACAAATTTGGAATGAGCAGGAGGACAGCTACCTAAAGAACATCAGAAGTTCACAATGTCACCATAGCAGCACAAAAATAAGATAGCTACTAGCAATCCTTTTCATTATTTGATTAATATTATTTGCAGAAACAATGAACTCTTCTTGTTTATTTTCTGAAGAGACTGTATGGATATATAACATGTCAATAAAAATGGATTCTTACATAGTCTGGGAATAGTTAATGCATCCATTTGTAATGGGAATCACCTTACTGATGTGATAGCAAGAAGTTTAAGTTCAAAGGGTACATTCTAAGTAGATATATTGAAAGATAGGCTGCAGAACTCCATACTACCTGCTGATGTGCAAGTTCTAACAAGGAAGTTAGACTAATTGACATGAAAGTCACACAAATCAAAAAGAATCCGTTGTATCTTTATTCAACTTTTTAAAAAGTGTACCATTCTAAGGTCTACAAAGGAATTTTAAAAATTGGATACTTTACTGTGATGTTCATAGATGAACAAATTTAAACATATAGTGTACATTTGAATGTATAATTTTTTCCTAATCAGAAACAAATCGTGGAGATTATCCTTTAATTAATTAAATCCCTTGATATGAAATGAGACCAATGAATATTATTTCTTTATTTTTGTTGGTTCTGTTGCTCTATTCCCCATCTTTTCTTCTTTTTCATTCCCCTGAATATCTTCCTCATTCCTTTATTTTCACATCAAACACACGAACTCAAAATTGTGAGAGGAACACTTCTCACAAAATTGTCAGAGTAACTATTCCACTTTCTGCCCTCCCCCAGAATAAAGATCTGACTAAACCTAAATATTTTTTTTAAAGATTTTATTTATTTATTTGACAGAGAGAGAGAGAGAAAGAGAGAGAGAGCACAAGCAGGGGTGGGCAGAGGCAGAGGGAGAAGCAGACTCCCCACTGAGCAAGGAGCCCAATGCAGGACTCAATCCCAGGACCCCGGGATCATGACCTGAGCCAAAGGCAGTTGCTTAACAGACTGAGCCACCCAGGCGCCCCTAAACCTAAATATTTAATTTGATAAATATTTGCCTAGTTTAGGAAAATACTGAGAAATAATAATTATTGTCAAAATAACCCTTAATTTTGACATAACTGAAGCAGTTCTATAATTAGTTTAATTTGGCTTCTAGTTTGAGTAAATATGTCATGAGATCATTAATATCTAGAAAATTCACCCTATGGAACAAGCCTTTGCAAAACACTGATGATAAATATTTTGCCTAAATTCATCTGATCATTCAATTCTAACTTAAGTGCTCTGGTATTTTTTCTGACTTGTCAAATCATTTATCATCCATACAGTAGGAAATGGTCAGAATTGACCATTATTTATATTCATTTTATTGTCAAAAATATTTAAAATTATTTTAAAAGTCATAAATGTTAGTTTTTCCCCTTTCACTTAATCTGTTTTTGCTAGCTGAGAAAGAACCTCAAAATACTGCATTGACTCAGTGGCATTATTATGAGCATTAATGACTATTACCGAGTATTATGAACATAAATACTTGCACATGTATATAAAAGTATAAAGGATGGAGCTAACCATTTATTGACTATAAAGACAATCCCAACATTTTGTTTTGCCAAAAAAAAAAAAAAAAAAACAACAACCCTGATGTAAATAAAGATCATTGTGCTATGGTCTGGCTGTTTTGTTCCCCTGCGAATACATGGCCTTAGACTTGAACAAATGAGAAATACACCTCCTCTTACTAAAAGGTTAATGAAATTCTTACTGACTTTTTGGAGGAAAGTTCAATTTGGATTTTTGCCAAGGTCTGGAAACTTTCCCAGTATGTCCAACTAACCTGAATGATATAAGTCACTTTAAAAATCAATAGTATAATCAAGACTTCAAGTGAATGGGTTCTCAAAGACTGTCTTCATTTAAATGTGTCAAAAAAAAAAAAAGAAGAAGATGAAGTGGTAATATTGGGGCAGGAGAAAGGGAGAGATAACAACTATGAGCGCAATAAAGATTCTAAGTTTTTATATTTCCGATGGTTTAGTATATTTGAATTTTGTGACAGTGGTATTGTATCATGAGTGATTTTAGCAGAAAGTAATTCCATCAACTATGTAAATATATTCAATGTAATTATTTGTGTAAAGTAAGAATTCTTTTTAACTCACTACAGTAATATGATAGTAAAAAAAAAAATGTGTGTATATTGTATCATTTCCCTCTAGTATCTAATGCATCTGGAATGAACTTAAAGAAGGAAAAGGAAATCTTTATTGATTCTTCCACATGCCACTTCTGTTTGTTTCATGGTCTAGGGGAATTAAAATTATCACCTTTAAGGAATGCAGCCAGCCATGCCTTTATCAATTAGGTTGTTGGAATAATCAATGTTATGTAACAGCTGTTTGAGAGGCTGCTCCTTGAAAGGGGAAGTATATGTCACAAATTACTCCTTTGCTAATCTTTATTGCAGTCCTTTTATGGATATATAAGGTACATTGACTTCAAAAAAACAGCCAATTATAAATTGCATGAAATTATTATGTTAGACAGTCATCAACATTAGCCCTTTAATCTGCTAATAGGATAGTTCTAGAGTGGGTGGTCACTTGTTCTCAATTTAGGGTACTACCAGAAATTTTGTTTCCCTAAGAGGGCAATAAAAGCTATACCTCTGTTCTGCCAGTTTAATCTCCGATCCCAAAGGAATCCATCCATCCTCTAATCTTATCTTGAATTTGTGGAGTGAAATTGCTGTTTTGCCACTCTTGTTGAACTAAGCGCCAGATAATTTGAATTCATTAATTCACAAACCCTCTTAGGTTCTTAATAACTTATATTTTTAATATGTGGCAGGTTATTATACTTTTTAAAAAGCAGGAAATTTCCTAACACATATTTAAATGAAACCAATCAGTCAGATTATAATGCAAATTAATCACATTGCAGAATCATTTTTGGCTTCTCTTCATCTGAATATCATTCCCCCTAGATTCTATCTCCCCAGTGTCTCTCATATGCATTATTTATTTATTATTTTAACAAAGATTTAGTATGCACAATAATATCCCAAGCTATAAACGGGACGTAAGAACGAAACAGTAAATGTTAGCGCCTCTGGTTGTTAAAGAGTTCACAGACGACAGTGAGAAACAACTGTGAAAATGAATGAGTACTAAGTACAAAAGCAGAAGCAGATAATCAGCCGACCAAATATTGTCTATTTAAGCCTAGGCTTAAATAGGGTAGGTTAAAGTTTGTAAGTATTCAGAAGTCAATCAAGATAGGAACCACTGACTAGCAAAAAAATCAGTGGGGCTCTAATTAGGAGAGTAATTCTGGATTCAAGACAGCCTTGTGGGACCACAACAAATGAAATCCTTGAATCTTTCCTATAATATTTACTTTTAGTGCAACTTACTTGAACTCTACAAGTTTATTTCTTGCCATGCTACCTCTTAGTTCAAATTCTAGACAGAAAAAAATAAACTGGCATAGCTCAGCCTCTGGATGGATTCCCTTTATTCAGCTGCCCAATTTAATCCCATTATACAGGGTGAAGAGTGACATTGGCCACCTAGATCTCTACATTGAGCCAGGGGCTATGGGCAAGGCTCAGATAAGCTCAGCAGGCCAAAATATATCAAGTGCAATGTCCTTTCCACTTTCACAGTGATTCTCATAGTTTAATTCTTATTTTTAGACTATCATAGTAGCATCCTAACTGACTCCCTAGACAAAGAGACATCAAAAGAAGAGCAGACAAATAATCTGTTAATTTTTATTGATGTTCTCGTGGCACTTAGGTTCAGTTTCTGTTACAGTATTGTTAACTTACAAGTTCACCCTGAGAGGAACATACAGGTAGCTAAACAAATGTTTAATGAATGCAGGAATGAGAGAATAACTGAATAATGACAATGATTCAGCTTACCTTGCAGTACGAAAGGCATGAAACCTTGTTTATTTATTTATTTTTATTGGAATCAATAGAACTTCCATTAGTTACTGAATCCAAGGCAGGGGATATCCCACTTTTACAGGAATGGGGAGGGCACTAGGGTTCCTCCATTGCTTCTTCCTTTAATTCTTATCACCACCGATTTGCTAAAGATGTGATGTGACAATTACTGGCTGGCTGGAGGGAAAAGCAAAGAGAGAGGGCGGTAATTTCCTATTTAAGGGCAAGTCTTGATCTTCATTCCGTAGACTTTGAAATCAATGCACGCCCACAAGTGCATGCATAGCCCCTCACACCAGGCGGACACGTGACTCTTCTCTGGGCCTTTTGCAAGGTGGTTTTGTTTTCTTGACTCTTGCTGCAACAGGTGCAAAGCAGGTCTTCGCTCTCTTGAAAACCTAGCCTCTGCTCCCTATAAAACTACAAAGAATTACCTTTTAGTTCTTGTTTGTTTTGTTTATTGCTTTTGTTATTTAAGCTTTACTTTAAAATAATTAGGATAGAACACTAAAACACTGATAACTGTTGAAGCTAATTGGTAGTGGGAGTTTTTTAAACCCATCCCTCTACATGTGCAATGTTTAAAATTTTACATGAGAAAATAAAATAAGAAAAAATGGCAAAACATAAACATAGTGATAATGAAATTCTTAAATTTTTATATTTTACATTTACCTCCCCTATCTTGCTAATCCGTCAGTGTATTAGGAGGATTTGTTTTGAGCCCTTTCTCCTGGAGAACTCTGCTTGTATTAGCTGAAGAAAAAAACTTATATTCTCTTACCATAATCATATCAGAGAAGACTAAGAAGAGGCTGGCTAAGTAAAGAAAGCATTGAATAATGGGACAAATTTAAGGAGACTTTTAGAGAAATAAAAATCACCACATTAATCTCACATTACTCTAAAGGCTAACATAAACAATTCTGTTCTGCAGTCCCACCAAATGATACCTCACCATATTCAATTAGACCCCGAAAGTTGCACCAGGAGAAATAAAGATGGTCATATAAATTAGTCTACTTATTTTCCAAGATATTTGACTTAATATAGCAATAGCACAAATAACTGTTGACTTGATTTTTCTTTTGCTTTCTGAACTTCTCTTTTCTTTGATATGTTCATTAATACTTATTGAGGCTGTAAGTTGTGTCTGGTACTGGTCAAAGCACTGGAGGTGACAGTATAAAAAAAAAAAATCACAGTTCGTGCTTTGGAGAGCCCACAATTTTATTAAGGAGGTGGCCCTCCAAATATAATTATAGTATGATAAGCTTTTCACAGAAACATGCCTCAAATGCTAAAAGAAAAATAGAAGACAGTGAGAGACTGAGTAACTACCTGCCGGAGTGGCAGATATACGAACATGTTGCAGGACTTGAAGAATGAGTCCAACTGCCCAAGTCGAAAACTGGGGAGAGGTCTGCTTTTGAAACCCAACTTTGGGGTGATGAGGAGTGGGGAAAAGAAGGCAGAGAGGTTAGAGTGATGACTTAAGAGCCTTAATGAAATAATATATGCAGGTGATAGTGAGGAAGGCAGTGAAAGTAGGATCACAAAGAACAGAAGTATACAAGAAATATGTAAGGAGATTAATTTGAAAAACCTTAGTAACATGGGAAATTAGAAGCCAATGGGTGGTCGAAAGCATATGTGTGTAATAAACATTAACTTGATACCACGTACTTGCAAAAAAAAAACTTGATTATAAATCTGAGGAACATAAGGAAATGTTTCCTAGATATACATGTTTTTACATGAATTAAAATTATAATAACTTTTAGGGTTTTTTTGCATCTACAAAATTACTTTTTAAATAGTGTATTTAAATATCTCTATTGCCAGAAAATGGCATATATGCAAATATAGCAATGAAGAAGATGATAAAATTTTAACTAATTGATAGCACAGTATCAGCTATTCTTAAAAGATTTAGTTGTATGAAAACTGAGCAGAGAAGGGGGTGGGCAAAGTCAATTTGGTTATTGTTTTCATTGCCTAACATATTGGATTGTTCATATAAAGTCTATATCATTTTATGCAGCATTTTTAAAACAACAGGGATTTAAGGTGGCAGTTTGATTAACTTAAAAATAAAGGCAGCCATCATTTTTTATGGCTTTAATGTATTCTATGGAGGCTTGGATCTTTGTTTGCCATTACTGTTTATAGGATTTATGCTATTAAAGCCTGCCCAGCTGTTACCAAATCTCATCCTAAGAATAAAATGCTAAAACCTTACTTGAGAACCAATTTCATATGTGGCCTCAAATTTGCATCTGTATAAAATAAACCATTCTTTATCGGAAACTCCTTAACTGTTCTTCAGAGAAGTTAGGTAAAAGTCCCTGTTTTGAGTCCTGTTATCAAGTAGATTTTGATTTATTTTATGTCAACATTTCTGTTGTAATACCCAGTATAGTCATGTAAATTGTTTTCATTTGGAGATGAAGATATTATATTTTTCTAATTACAAAAACTATAAGAAGTATGAATCTTTTATAAACCTGTTGGAAAACCTAGGCATGAGAAGCATTGGACCTAATTTGAGAATTTCAGCCCCGTGCATTCGTTTTATTCATTCCTTAATGCTTACTGAGCATCCATGAGCATCTGAGCAGTTGGGAAATATCAGTGAACAGAACAGACTAGGATACTTGCCTTTGTGGGGTTACCTTCTAGTAGAAGGAAAGAGATCCTATACAATAAATAATAAACATGGTATCTTAAACTGTATTTTGAGGTTGTCTGGAGGCAGAATTCCTTTAATTTATCTCTTTCCTCTCGCATTTGCTATAAGCAGCAATGGGGAATCCAGGTTGTGCCTTCCACAGTTTGCTTGGAGATCTCCTCAGCTAAATAAATAACTAAGTCGATCCCTGATAAGTTCGACTTGCCTCCCAGCAGTAAAAATAACTCAGCCGTGTTCTCTGCCGCTATATAACAAGGAGTGCCTTTCTTCCACTTTCTAATAATATATTCCTCATTTCTGTCTGAGTTCTCACCAGAAGTTCATTTGACATCCATATTTCTGCCAACACTTTCTTAAAGGCAAGCTAGGCTCTTTCGATTAAGTACCTCAAAACTCTTCCAGTTTCTACACATTTCTCAATTTCAAAACCACTTCCACATTTTTAGATATTGGTTATAGAGGCACACCACTTCATATTCGCAAAATCTGTATTAATTTCCTAGGGCTGCCATAACAAGGTATCACAAACTGAGTGGCTTAAACAACTGAAATTCATTCTGTCAGTCTTAGAGGCTAGACATCCTAAATCAGGGTGTCAGCAGGGCTGATTCCCTCTGAGGGAAAATCTGTTTACTCCCTCTCTCCTAGCTCCTGGTGAAAGCCAGCAGTCTTTGACGTCCCTTGACTGGTAGATTCATCACTCCAATCTCTGCTTCATTTTCACATGGCATTCTACCTGCATGCCTTTATGTTGCCTTCCTCTGTGTGTGTCTGTCTCTGTATCCAAATTTCCTTCTTTTTATTAGAAGACCAGTCAGACTGGTTTAAAGCCTATCCTAATGACCACACCTTAACCTGATTACATCTGTAAAGACCATGTATTCAACAAAGGTCACATTCAGAGATACCACAATTAGGATTTCAACCTCAGAGGCATAGTTTCGGTTTCAGACCACCATGGTCGAAAGCAAACATTACAATAAAGCAAGTCAAATGATTTTTTTGTTGTTGTTTTTCAGTGCATATAAATGTTATGTTTACACTATACTGCAGTCTCTTAAGTGTGAAATAAGCATTATGTCTAAAAATATGATGTATATACCTTAATTTAAAAATTATTTATTGTTAAAAAATGCTAACCATCCTCTGAGCTTTCAGTGAGTCGTTATCTTTTTGCTGGTGGAGGGTCTTGCCTCAATGCTCATGGCTGCTGACTGATCAGGGTGGTGGTTGCTGAAAGTTGGGGTGGCTGTGGCCATTTCCTAAGACAGCAAAGGAGTCAAGTGACTTTTCCTATCACAAATGATTTCTCTGTCGCATGCACTACTATTTGATAGAATTTTACCCACAGTACAGCTTCCTTCAAAATTGGAAGCAACCTCACAAACCCTAATGCTGCGCTACCAACTAAGTTTATGTCATATTCTAAATGCTTTGTTGTCACTTCAATAATTTTCACAGCATCTTCACCAGGAACAGATTCCATCTCAAGAAAACCACTTTCTTTGTTCATCCGTAAAAAGCAACTCCTCAACTGTTCAAACTGTATCATGAGATCGCAGCAGTTCAGTCACATCCTCAGGCTCCATTTCTAATTTAGTTCTAATGCAATTTCCACCACATCCACAGTTCCTTCTTCCATGGAAGTCTTGAGCCCCTCAAAGTCATTCAGGAGGGTTGGAATCAACTTCTTCCAAACTCCCGAGAATGTCGATATTTTGACTTCTTCCCATGAGTCATGGATGTTCTGAATGGCATCTAGAACAGTGAATCCTTTCAGAAGGGTTTCAGTGGACTTTGCCCAGATCTATAAAAGAATTACTGCCTGTGGTAGCTATAGCCTTATGAAATGTATTTCTTAAATAGTAGGACTTGAAAGTTGCAATTACTCCTGATCCATGGACCACAGAATGGATGTTGTGTTAGTAGGCATGAAAACAACATTGATCTTATTGTCCATCTCCATCAGAGCTCTTGTGTGACCAGGCGCATTGCCAATGAGCAGTAATATTTTTTAAAGGAATCTTTTTTTTACCCCCTAAGAAGTAGATCTCAACAGTGGGCTTAAAGTATTCAGTACACCACGTTGTAAACAAACACACTGTCATCTAAGCTTTATTGTTCTATTTATAAAGCAAAGGTAGAGTAGATTTAGCATAATGCTTAAGGGCCCAAGGATTTGGGGAATGGTCAGTGAACGTTGGCTTTAACTGCATGTCACCAGTTGCATCAGCCCTTAACAAGAGATTCAGCCCGTCCATTTAAGCTTTGAAGCCAGGTATTGACTTCTCCTCTTTAGCACTGAAAGTCCTAGGTGACTTCTGCTTTCAGTAGAAAGCTATTTCATCTATATTGGAAATCTGTTGTTTAGTATGGCCACCCTCATTAATGTTCTTAGCTAGATCTTGTGGATACTTTCTGCAGTTTCTACAGTACCACTTCCTGCTTCACCTTGCACTTTTATGATACAAAGACAGTTTCTTTCCATAACCTCATGAGCCAACCTCTGCTAGCCTCACACTTTCTTCTGCATCTTCCTCACTTTCTCAGCCTTCATAGAATTGAAGAGAGTTAGGGTCTTGTTCTGGATTAAGCTTTGGTTTAAGGGAATATTGTGGCTCATTTGCTCTTCTCTCCAGACCACTAAAACTTTCTCCTTATCAGCAATAATGCTGTTTTGCTTTTTTATTCATGTGTTCACTGGAGTAACATTTTTAATTCCTTTAAGAACGTTTCCTTTGCATTCACAGCTTGGCTAACTGGTGCAGGAGGCCTAGGTTTCGGCCTCTCTCAGCCTTTGATGTGCCTTCCAAACAATCATTTTTAGTTTTGACTTAAGGTGAGAGACATGTGACGTTTCCTTTCCCTTGAACACTTAGAGGCCATTGTATGGTTACTACCTGGCCTAATGTCAGTGTTTTCGTGGAAATAGGGAGGCCCAAGGAGAAGGAGAGAGACATGGAAATGGCTGTTAGTTTGACAGCTCTTTGGAGTTGTCAGAACACATACAATCTTTGTCCATTAACTTTGTCTTACATCAGCTGGTTCATGGCACTGGAAAACAGTCATAGTAACATCAAATAGTTCTAATCACCGTTTATGACAAAAAATGTAGTAATAATGAAAAGTTTAAAATATTGCAAGGATTACCAAAATATGACACAAACAAAGTGAGCAAATTCTGTTGGAGAAATGGCACTGATAGTCTTGGTTGAAGCAGGTTGCCACAAACCTTCAATTTGTAAAAAACAAAATAGCTGCAAAGCAATATAAAGTGAAGCACAATAAAATGAGGTATGCCTGTATCTTTGTAGAGGGCACAACTTAACCCGTCACTCGTGATTTATTAGTAACTTACATAGCAGTGAGGAGAATGAGGACAGTGTGCATGCTATTTTTCCCCCTCCCCAGTACAGCCGGGTCACACCAGTTTTTACCAGAAAACTTGCAATGAAGTAGAATTTCCCCAAATGTGTTCTGTGTGTGTGAAGAACTGGTCTGTAAAGATACTGCAAAAGAAAGATTCCATAATCAAGGAAATTTGTTTTATGTAGTATTCTGCATTCCTTCTAAGTGCTTCTCAGTGTCCATTAACGTATTAAGGATTCAATCCTACAGTATAGAAAAGAAAAGAAAACAAAACCCTCATTTTCCAAATGAATTTGACCATGGAACTCTTTATCTTAACACTTCTTGAAAATAGTCTATTACTTGGAAAATACTTGATAGTAACATTGCAATAAAAGCACAGATTTTATTTCCCCTTAAGTGTTCTGGGGATACTTAAGAAGGGCAACTGCAGGGCGCCTGGGTGGCTCAGATGGTTAAGCTTCGGCCTTCGGCTCAGGTCATGATCTCAGGGTCCTGGGATCGAGCCCCACATCGGGCTCCCTGCTTGGCGGGGAGCCTGCTTCTCCCTCTACCTCTACTGTTCCCCCTGCTTGTGCTCTCTCGCTCTCTCTGTCAAATAAATAAATAAAATCTTTAAAAAAAAAAGAAAAAGAAGGGCAACTGCATGGAAAGCAGAATGAACTCCAATGTGCAATTTCCAAATTGATTTCTTATTATTGATAGATAGTCAATAAGAGTACAGATACACTTTGCTATAGAGTTTACCAGAGTTTGCATACAGATTATCCAAATCTATATCTCAAATCCATTCAGATTAATAATAATTAAAAATGTAATAAACAAGCAAAAATATGAAAGTGCATGTAGTGGTGAGAAAATACATGCTCATTAGGAGGAGATCCAAGATTATTATAGGGATTTTTTTTCTTAAAAAGTTGTACAACTTTCAGGTCACTTTGTGGTCACTTTCCAAAGGTCACAGCAGTATTGACTTTAGCATCACGGAATGTAAATCGTAAAAGAGCTATGTGTTTTCCTACATGCTAAGTACTACTAGAGAGAAAGGACAATAAGCAGGCAAGGAAAAAAGCTGAGAAATGTAGCAGATGATTGTCAATAAGGGGGTAAGGAAGGGTAGGAAGTCAGCAGTCTTCCCTAAAAAGAAAAAACAAAAAACAAAAAAAGGCACTTAAAATGGGGTGAAGACATTTTCCAAACTTCCCACTATTGCCCGAGAAAGGCTGAGTAGAGCGGAGGAGACTTTGCTGGTTTGTACCTATGGTACCTGCCAATCTGATCTCTTACTTACTGCAATAATATGAAGAATCTTTCAGAAAATGGAAAACTTCCTGTCACATATCCCATAGTACTCTGAAACCTCTGGTATCTTTGGGTGTATTTCTGTAAACCATTTCAAGGATCCCTGGTACCATTTAGATATATCCCAACTGATGATCATTTGTTTGGAATATTATTCTTCTGAGTTTAAATCTCAAGTATTATGAACTATAAATATTTATCTTGTACACATCTCTGCCTTCAGCTTGTCCTGTACCTACAACTTCATCCTACATAGTTTAATTTTTAAGAGATAGAAAAATGCCCAGGGGATCACTGATAATGTTATCTCATACCCGAAGCTTGCTTTGAGGGCAGAAACAAGATCCCTGAAATGTGGGCTCCTGCTTAGCACACTTTATAAAGGCACTTCTAATCTCAGGACAATTAGTAACACATTCCCATCTAAATCTGCTTTAACATGGAGCTGCACCTATTATGGGTGGCTGATTCTAAAGCAGTCATTTAATGAAATCTTATTTCAAGGGTAATAGAAAGCTTGTTGTTTGTGTCTTAAAAATTCAACTTCCTTTTCAAGCAGATAGTTAAAGCCACAGGTAATAAAATGCTACCATTTTAGTTTCATACTTTCCTCAGCCATTTCCCCAGATAACCTAGGGCATGAACTACATTTGGAAAAGGAGAAATCATTAAAATGGCTGATAATTATCCAGAAGCTTACCAGTTTTACCAATCTCTGAAGAAAATCCCATTAAATCGGGCTGTGTCCCGTTTCCCCAAATAAAATAATACTATGCAGCAGAGGCTTATCAGAGCTTATCATTTTGAGGCCATTAATTAAGCAAATTTACTCCGGGTGAAAATGTTTCCCAGAAATCTCTCTTGGATTGACATTTATTTTGTGTTAACCACTCTGCCTGGCTTGGCTCAGCACCACATGTAGAGGCCATTTAAACAATATTAAGATAACAGCATTAATTCACTGTTCTTCCGTTAATCATATAGAAGCAGATCCGCTTGTTATAAATAGTGATCTTTCCTTGCCTGAAGCTCAACTCTTAGCACTTGTTCTAATGCAAATCCCTGTCCCTTTGTACTAGCTGCTAGTAATAGTATTTAATAGTGTGCTGTTCTTTTCTTAGGTTTCAGCACTGTAAGGAAGGGAAAAAGAGGCTTCAGTTTTAAATTTGTTTTAAATTCAGTTTTAAATTTGAATAGGATTGCCTTCCAAAAGAATGGGAGGAGGAGGACACAACCTTTTTGACTGGCTTTGATCAAAAGCATCATTTTTCTCTTTTCTGGTAATGATGACTGGAATTGAGATTCAAATTAAGCAATGTGTCTGACAGATGATGTCATGTGTCATAACTTTTCCTTATCTACAAAATAAGTCTATTAGGTTGGAAAGTCAGGAAGTTTTGTCAAGATTTCATTTATTTTCACATCTGGTTCACACTCACTACGGAAGAGAGATAGCTACTCTCTTCCTGGCAAACCGTGGTTAAAAGATTTCTGTCATTATCTTATGTGGAGTGTTGGAATTTCTCAAGCTGATGGAATTAGGCAGGCAGATGTTCAGTTGGATTCTAGTGACTAGAAAGTCGTCTTTGCTTGCTTGTATAATTAGGCATGGCTTTTTAACAACTTTCTGTATCCCCTGGGGCGCTTGCAGGAATATAGAAGGTAATGTTTCAGGAAGCTGGTGCTGCTGCCGTGTATTGTTAACCAGTTGCTCGTCCAATCAAATTCAGTCAAGTACAATGTATCTTCTCTAAAAGACCTTCAAAATAATACAGTTATATCCTGAGGGAGAAGCAAATAGGCCAATTTTAAGTTAATATTCGTAGTATCAGTGCTCTGGTTTTTCCTCCCCAGAATCATCAGCATTGCCATTCAACCTATATTTGCCCAGTGGCACCAAAGTCCTGGGCCTTGTTCTGGGTGTCGGAAAAACTGATGAACAAAGTAACCTTCCTCCCCCTCCTTTTCCCAGCCAAATGGTGTAGAAAAGTAGTAAGACATTAACAGAGTCTGATGAAACAAGACTAGAACAGGATGCCAAAGAGTACCTATGAGGCGCTTGCCAATTCAGAAAGAGTGGGGTGGGGTGAGTAGATTTCTCAGGGAAAGTTCTGGCTCACCTGACACAGGAATATCTGAAGCTAAGCTCAAGGAGTAGGGATAGAGAGTGGAGAGGGTGCTCTAGGTAGAGATAATAATTTGAGCAAACACCTGGAAGCTAAAGGGAACATGACATTCTTAGGAAAATATAGTTCACAATGGCTAGACCACAGGAGTAATGGTGCATTTGGGTGTTTTAGACTGTCTTAATAAAAAGAAGGTTAATTACTTAGTAGGATTGTTAATCCCCAGGTTGTATAAGAGAGGTGCAAATAGTTATACTAACTAGCACAGCATACACTAATCACACAAATATTTGTATCAAGTACATAATATAATTTGAATGATCTGCCCCCAAATATCTTTTTTCCCTGGCATACCATTACAAATTAAAATTTTACCATTAGAGATTCATTTATTTGGAGTCTTAGTATTACAGTTATTGAACAGGACATGTATTAGCTATTTTTGACACATATTATGTTAGAGTGAATGACTTTATCATATTCTTTCTAATGCTATAATATTAAGATCAGATTGTGGAAAGACTGAGAAATGCAGGCAGAGAAGAATATTTAGATAGAAGAAATGTTGGAAGAATGGCTCAGGGGAAAGGTGGAGTTGTGTGGACACCTAGAATAAAACTATCCTGAGAGAAGAGAAAAGGGGTTTGAAAGAAGAAGCGCTGGCTGACACAACAGTGGGGTGTTGAGCTGTCTTACACCACTCATGAGTGCCAACTGTTTTAATTTCATGAATTTTGGAGCCAGTTGTTAAACACAGTCATGGTTAAAAATTTATACATATGTAAATTTACAGTTAAATAAATTATACTAAAACAAAAGTAATATTCAAAACTTATTACTTTCTATTTGCTTTATTACATTTAATTATTATCTTTGCTCTTGGAAATATTTAAGCCTTTTGTAATTGCATGGTGGAAATACGATCTGAGTGTTGTCTTGTGTGTCTCTTCCCAACTGCTTGTTTAGTGACATCATGGTGGTAACTTAAAATTGGCCGTGATGAGAGTATTTATGCTATGAAAATTGGCAAACAAAAGAAATCAGAATTTGGTTTATTGTTTTGTTGATCGTCTGCTGTGGACTTAGGAAAGTGGTGGATAAGAAACATTAAAACTGTAGATTGAACTTAAAAGTGTATCATGGCTATAGCTGCTACATGGTGAATAGTCCAATAAATGGAGAAACTATTCTTCCAACATTCAGAAAGTACGATCCAATTTTGCAAAGAATTCTCTCCAGTCATTGCTAACAAGTGAAATCAACATGTACCTTTATTGTTACACTTTTGTAACATAAACTCATCAAGGGACATTTATGTTGGAACTATGCTTCTTCATCAGTTATGTTTATACATTATTCACAAATACAAGAGCTTGGCAAAATCAACTGGAAGCATTTTGTGTGAATTAATTGGCTATAGAGAATTTATAATAAAGACTATTGTATATTTTATTTGGGTGTCACACATCTTTATATCAGTAATATTTATAATAAGCTAAATACATATTTTTTACAAAGCTGTTTGTTAAACTGGCAAAAGTCTAAAAAATTATTTGCTTCACAATTTTGTCTGTGTCTGGCCATTTCCTGAAGGCTTCTATACATATCATTCTTTAAAAAAAAAAAAAAGATTTTATTTATTTATGAGAGAGAGAAAGAGAGAGAGGCAGAGGGAGAAGCAGAGAGAGGCAGAGGGAGAGGCAGAGAGAGACAGAGGGAGGAGCAGGGAGGTCAATGTGGGACTCAATCCCAGGACCCCGGGATCATGACCTGAGCCAAAGGCAGACGCTTAACCAACTGAGCCACCCAGGTACCCTATACATATCATTCTTAATGAGCATGCTAACATATATAGTGTTTTAATTTAATTCCTCTGTACAGTGATGGTTTGCATGGTCTCCCAATATTACTCTTCCCATCAAAGCAGATGTTGAACACTGGGAAGAGAAGTTGTACATGTGATAGGCTCAGGAAGAGAAATCACTCATTTCACTTGGAGTTGTGTACTATTGTTCCCACTGCCACCACCCATTACTTTGATTTGTGCCATTTGGAGCATCCATATATGCCTTAGTTCTTGAAATGCCTCTCTAGGGAAAATGCCAAGTACCATTCAGGCTATGGCAATGGAATTTATCAAACAAATTATTTCTAATAGACCATTTTGTCTCCTTTTCATCAAAACCTTGGGGAAATATGTTGAAGCTAGAGGAAATATTTTTAAGATGTGAGGTCTAATTTAGTGAAAGCAGGATGGGGGAGAGATAGGGAGTGATCTCTAAAGAAAATAAGAATGCATCATTAGTTTCAGAGGTAGAGTTCAGTTATTCATCCGTTGCGTGTAACACCCAGTGCTCATTACATCACGTGCCCTCCTTAATGCCCATTACCCAGTTACCGCAGCCCCCCACCGAAAATATAGTAAAATTAAAAAAAAAAGAAAATAAGAATGCATTCTTAGAAATAGTATGTGTCTGCTATTGCCTAGTGACCAGTAACTTTAATTATTGTTCAAGTGTACCAGAAACTTAAGGACTTAGGTCACAAAGCAACCTGAGATGATTTGCTTTGGTTACACATGACTTTGACACAAGTAGCTTTTATCAACTGCAAAACATAAACTGTTCTTTTGTTATTGTGGGAATAATTAGCAGTATGTTTTTATATAATTCCTAATACATGTGTGTGTTGGGGAATGTTGAGATGGATTTTTCCATTTTTCTTCTTTTGTCAAAGTAATACATAGTTAACATCTACCAGATTTAATTTTATAAAGGTAAGAATCAAATCATGCTTTGCATACCTTAGTCCTTAGGTATTCACAAAGCAGGCCATACATTAGGTCCTCTAAATATACTTGGTGAAAGAAAAACAATAACAAAAGGAAAGAAGGAGAGGGGGAAAGTAAACAGAGAGGGAGGGAGGGAATAAGGGAAAGGCATAAGCAAAGTTAAGTGTCAAGGTATAAAACGCAAGCATAATTTCACCAACAACTTATAATAATAACAATATTCTATTATATTGCTTGTACTCATTTTCTAGGGCTGCGGTAACAAAATACCACAGACTGGGTGGCTTAAACAACAGAAATTTATTTCTCATAGTTCTGGAGGCTAGAAATCCAAGGTCAAGATGTTGGCAAGTTTGGTATACCCGGAGGCCTCTCTTCTTGGCTTTCAGATGCCTGTCTTCTCCTTGTGGCCTCACATGGTCTTTCCTCTGTACCCGAGCTCTTGGCATCTTTGTGTGTCCGAATTTCTTCTTATAAGGACACTAGTCAGGTTGGATTAAGGCTCACCATGATGACCTCATTTTAACTTAATCACCTCTTTAAAGACCCTGTCTCTAAAAACAGTCACATTCTGAGTTATTGGGGCAGAGGGTACAATTCAGCCTATATGGCTAGTTACAGTGCTTCTTTTCTTTTCTTTTCTTTTCTTTTCTTTTCTTTTCTTTTCTTTTCTTTTCTTTCCTTTCCTTTCCTTTCTTTTTTTTCTTTTCTTTCTTTTTTTTAGCATGCATTTAAAAAAAAGTATAAATAACATACAGTGTTACATTAGTTTCAATGTACATTATAGTGATTCAAGAATTCTATACTCATTGTTCATCATGATAAGTGTACTCCTAATCCCCTTCACTTATTCCACCCAGCCCCCCACCTACCTCCCCTCTGGTAACCACCAGTTTGTTCTTATATTCAGTGTTCCCCGCCCCCCAAGGGAATGGTTGACATGTAATTTTTAAACTTTCTTATAAGCTTAACATTTTTATTTTAAATATTTTACCATACCACCAAAAACTTGGCAAATACTAATGTAACAACTTAAATACTATTACGTACATTAACCAATTCTCCCATTTGGTCACATAAGTTGTTTTCAGTGTTGGCTCGTATTAGTACAATGTGCATCAGTAGTTGTTGAAATTTCATATTCTTTAAGCTTCTTGATGCTGGTGAGTTGTCCTTGGAATTCAAAATGATGTGGTCAATTTTATTCTTTATCTCCCATAAAGGAGCATCATGATGTGCTTAATAAAACTGAGATGTGGAAAGTATCCTTCTCTAACATGGATGTCTGTGAAAGAAATAAATTGCTCCAAATGTGTACAAAGAGGCATTCAGAAGCTTTAATGAAGTAAAATCAGCCTGAAGGTTATTTATTTGGGTTCAATTTTGCTGTTTTTTTTTTCTCTTACATTTCACCACACTGAAATTGGACTTTATTATTATAATAAAAATGAGAGCAGCTGAATGATGTAACAACTTAAAAAATAAGAAAAACAGACTATCTTCTGACATTGAACATGGGTAAAGCAAGGACAGGATATATATCTTGTTTGATACACACACACACACACACACACAAACAAAGTACCATTTCTGAGCTGTGGCTGAGACGACCTTTCCAAAGTCTTGCTTGGCATATGGAAAGTGTATTTTTCTATTTAGCAGTAACAGCTGCTGAAAATGTGCTGGGCCTTTACCTGTGTGTTTATGGTGGCAAAACTCATTAGATCAGGTAGTGGGCTCAGTGTTCAGCTACAGACCTGGCTCTGCTTCTCTCGACTATTCTTCTTAAAGGCACCTGGCTTGAGGCCTAGAATTCTGGGTGGTCTTACCTGATTTAGCTAAAGAGGTGTCAGGCCTTTAAGGATCCCATAAACCTGAAAATAGAGAGGAAACTCAAGACTTACGTAATTCTGTCCCAAATTAACCATGAAGAATCCATTGAAATAGAACCTTTCTATTATTATTATTATTATTATTATTATTATTATTATTTCTTTAAATCAGTTGTCAGCAAACGTTTTTTCTGAAATGGGCTTGATAGTAAATATTTTAGGTAGTATAGGTCACATATGTATCAGTTCAATATTCTTCTTTCTTTTTTTTGTATTTGTTTTAAACTCTTTAAACATGCAAAACCATTTTTATCTCAATTCATACAAAACAAGACATGTGCTGAATTTGGCCAGTGGGCCATAGTTTTCTTTTGTCCTCCAAGTTGCACAGGTAGAGATGGCAAATCTGGATGTACTCTATAGTAGCACTTTTTTTTAATTTTCATTTTTAAATCCATTGCTTCCTTTATTTTGGCTAGACCACATCTTCTGTATCCAGAGCTTGCCTCACAGGGAGACCAAATCGGCCCTCTGGCATAACATTTCAGAAATTTTGAAAAATACTTAATCAAAAAATTACTTAATTTCATACTAGAAATGGCCAGGTGCAGCAAGCTGAAATGGACTGTCCATTGACTAGTCCTTCCTAATGTGGTCGCAGAAAAACAAAAATGTTTTCTTAAGTGCCTAGTGTTTGATGTCCTCAAGAGTTTCGGAAGATTCTACAGTGTAGAAGGATTTTGATACTAAACCCTGCCTTATACATAGTTTTAATACATTGTCTTGACCACTAGTACTTCTATAATGGTAGATTGTGCATTTGGACTTTTAAGCACTAAAACATAAATAACTATGTTTCTGTTTCTTCATCTGTCTTATCCGATCATCTGCTCATCTGTCTTATCTGAACAACCATTTTATATAATTTATAAAATGTATATAATTAATTTCAATATATAAAATTTTGCTGCTTTTAATAAAAGTTTTAATCCTTTTTTTTAATGACATTTCCATGGAAAGCTAACATTAGTCATTGACATCAAAAGGTTAACACCTTTAGTGCCCTTGAGAGCACTGGGTACAAGAAATTTTGGTGTGATGAAGAATAACACCTAGACCCATCAGGAGGCTGAGGCACAGAAACAGCATTTTTTCCATGTCCTATTCTTCCCTAGTGTAGGAGCTCTTCTTTTACATGAGGACCAGTGGCCTTTCCAACAATTTCCAATTATATACCAGCTATCTGTTTACATTTATTCACACACCTAGTTTTTGTTTGTTTACTCTTTGGTAGCATTTCCCACTTAGAGTTCAAGAAAGTAGATTGTATTCATTTGAAACTTTTATGAAAAATTAGGAAAATGTAATACAATCACCTCACTGGAATCTAGCCAAACTCCTAGTTTGGCATTCACCTTACAAAATTAGATCTTAAAATCTGCAATGACAGTTTTTGGTCAGGACTTCAATTTTAGGCCTCAGCCTAAAGAAAATATTTTTAATTGGAGAGTTATTCTCAAGTTTTTTTCAAAACATGTTTTATGATTGCTCTTTTGGGTGAGTTTTGAGACAAAAGACTTACTTAATTGGATCTATAGAAAGATCTATTTTTAGATGAATAATGGTACCACAACTACAGACTTAAAGTAAAATGTTGACTCATACTATTTTACTTTAAAGAAGCACGTGTTATGAACTTTTGAGTAGAAGGCATTACTTACTGGTCAGTTATGATATCGTAACATGAATATATTAGCTATTGAATATATCAGCCCAGAAGAATATGGAAGTGAACTAAGTTCTGAAATAGTCCATTATAATTTTTTGAGATAGGAAAATTCTGTTAAGTGTACTCTGATGCAAGATATGGGCAAATGGAATTATGGAAACTACCCCATCAAACATAAAACCCAAGGCAGAGAGAACACTTTTAAGTGTCAAACCTAAGATTGACTTAAAGATTAGTAACTACTTTGATCTTTTATACACATACACATACACACACACATATTCAACTGAGCTTATTGGGACTACCATTTTTTTTTTTTTTTTTCAAATGCTCAGTAATACGGCTTCTCTATGAAATGATAAGTCCCTTCTAGCAGATCATTTTTTCATCTCTTGCCTTCCAATGGGAAATATTTGAATAATATCCTTGGGTTGTATAAACTTAATTTACTTCAATCAGGTACTTGTCTTGCTTCTAGACATCTAACAGTGACAGAGCTATGCTTTAATACAGACCAATTGTAAACCATAGCATTTGATCTAGATTATTCCATGTCTTTTATTGGGAAAAAGGAATACTACTTTTCTGGAATTTATGCAACACAAAATCTCAATTTAACCATGCATTTAAAAATATGTTAAAATAAATGAGACAATATTCAGTACTTGGTACATGGAAGTTTCCCAACAAATATCTATTGACATTTTAACCCATGCTAAAATGGTTAATATATTAATATTAACCAATTAGTTTTAGTACTGCCAAACTGCATTTTAATTTGTACTTGTTTATGTGTATTACGTATAGATTGGATGTATGGATTTCCTATTGAAATTAAAATAGGTAATGTGAGAACATTTATAGGTTTAGGCGTTGCCTGTTCTTCCTTTGAACTTGGCTATTGTAGGAGAAAACAATGAATCTAGGAAGGTAGAGGAGACCTGGACAAGTAGAGGGTCCAAATAGGTTGCTTGAAGAGAAAGTTTTAGGATGTTTAGAATGGGGGAGAAATATTGTGGGAACAGCTATTGGGAAAAGATAAAATAGATTTCAGGAGTTTAGCATTATATTATGAAGAGGATCCCCTTTTATAATAGTTTGAGAGAATTATGAAACGTTTAGATTACTTAATGAATATCTAACCTATTTGACTTGAGCAAACATGGGACTGGGCAGACACTTGACTAATTCTATGTGGATTAGATTTTAGGAGCTAGGCTTTATGGTTCAATACCCAGCTATACTTCAGACAAAAGTCGAAAAATGCCAAAATATGCCAAAGCATATTTTCATGGTGGTTATAATATCACTAGGCTTATGGTGCAAAGGGTAAAGATTTACCCTAAAGACTTTTAATGTGTCTTAGACTACTACTGTGGAGAGAGGGACTAGAGAGCAGTCAGAGAGCTAATGCGCTTCCTTGTGAAATTGAAAACAGGAGGCATGTTGAAATTCAACCTCCATGGGCTCAGACTTTCTTAAATTGGAGCCCTTTGTGGATGATAGAAGTCATAGTAGCTATGTTCAGGCTAGTTCAAGGCATTTGTTCAGCTCAATGATAGAAGATTCTCTGGGAAATTGGCTGGTACTCTGAGTCTTGCTTTAGAACTGCTGATACAGGCTACTTGCTATTACAAACTTGAGAAATTTGGGTGGAGTTCTTTGTGGAAACCTAGAAAAGTATTACTCATGGTCCTGGCTAGAGCATGCAACTAAAATGGTCTAGACATGGTAAAAATTCAGCAGAAAAATACAACTAGGTGAAGGTCTACAGTTCAACAATAGGGATTACTTGTAGCCTGAAAGTCACCCAGCTTCTGTTTGTTGCAACCTGCTTCACATTGGCTTCAAAACTAGTGCAAGGTGATTTGTCTGTATTCATATGTTGAATACATGTTTGCATATCAACAAGATAAGGTACTTATATGTAGAGAATGGAGAGATTTCAACAACAGTCTGCAAGGAGAAGATATAGGTACTTCCGTAATAAAACTAAGACCACCCATCAAAATCAACAAAAGCAGACCAACACCAAGACATATTGTTATTAAATTTGCAAAATATAGTGACAAAGAAAAAATATCTTAAAAGCAGCAAGCGAGCTTACAAGGGAAGACCTATAAAACTAGATGTAGGTTTCTCCGCAGAAGCTTGGCAAGCCAGAAGAGAGTGGAATGATGTATTCAAAGTGCCTATTGGGAAAAATCTGCAGCCAAGAATATTCTATCCAGTAAGGCTATAATTCAGAATAGAAGGAGAGATAAAGAGCTTCCCAGACAAAAAAAATAAAGGAGTTCATGGCTACTAAACCAGGCCTGTAAGATATATTAAAGAGGACTCTGAGTGGAAAGGAAAAACCAAAAGTGACAAAAATAAGGAAGGACCAAGAAAATCTCCAGAAACAATAAGAAAACAAGTAATAAAATGCCATTAAATACATATCTGTCAGTAATTACTCTGAATATAAATGGATGAAATGCTTTAATCAAAAGACACAGGGTGTCAGAATGGATTAAAAAAAAAAAAAAAGCAAGACCCATCTATATGTTGCCTAAAACAATAACAAACATAAAGGAACTCATTGATAATAATGCAATAATAGTAGGGGACTTTAACACCCCACTTAAAAATGGTCAGATCATCTAAGCAGAAGATCAACAAGGAAACAATGGCTTTGAATGATACACTGACCAGATGGACTTCACAGATACATTCAGAACATTCCTAAAGCAGCAGAATACACATTCTTTTGAAGTACACATGGAATATTCTCCAGAACAGATCACATACTAGGTCACAAATCAAGCCCCAACAAGAAAAAAGTACTGAGATCTTACCATGCATATTTTCTGACCATGACACCATGAAACTTGAAGTCAACCACAAGAAAAAAAAAAAAAAAAAAGGAAAGATCACGAATACATGGAGGTTAAACAACATGCTACTAAACAATGGATGGGTCAACCAGAAAAAGAAAGAAGAAATTAAAAATGTATATTAAAAAACAAACAAATGAAAATGAAAACACGGTGGTCCAAAACCTTTGGGATGCAGCGAAAGTGGTCATAGAAGGGAATATATAGCAATTGAGGCCTATCACAGGAAGCAAGAAAAATATCAAATAAAAAACTTAACCTCACACCTAAAGGAACTAGAAAAAGAACAACAAATGAAGTCTGAAGCCAAGGGAAATAATAAAGATTAGAGCAGAAACAAATGATATAGAAACTAAAAACAAATCAATAGAATAGATCATTGAAACCAAGAGCTGGATCTCTGAAAAAAATATTGATAAACTCCTAACCAGATTTACCAAAAAGAAAAGAGAAAAGACCCAAATAAATAAAATCACAGGCAAGAGAGGAGAAATAACAACAAACACCACAGAAATACAAACAATAATAGAATATTATGAAAAACTGTATGCGAATAAATTGGACAACCTAGAAAAAATGGATAAATTCCTAGAAACATATAAACTACCAAAAGTGAAACAGGAAGAAATAGAAAACTTTAACAGAATGATAACCAGCAAAGAAATTGAATCAGTAATAAAAAATCTCCCAACAAACAGAAGTCCAGGGCCAGATGGCTTCCCAAGGGAATTCTACCAAACATTTATTTTTTAAAAAAATATTTATTTATTTATTGGAGAGAGAGAGCATGGGGGTGGGGGTGGGGAGAGGCCGAAAGAGAGGGAGAGAGAATCCTAAGCAGACTCCCAGCTGAGAGGCGAGCCCAATGTGGGGCTCAGTCTCACAACCCTGAGATCATGACCTGAGCTAAAATCAAGAGTTAGATGCTTAACTGACTGAGCCACCCAGGCGCCCTTCTACAAAACATTTAAGGAAGAGTTAATACCTGTTCTTCTCAAACCATTCCAAAAGATAGAAAGGAAGGACAACTTCCAAATTCATTCTGTGAAGCCAGCATTACCTTGATACCAAAACCAGACAAAGACAACACTAAAAAAGAGAACTACAAGCCAATATCCCTGATGAACATGAATGCAAAAATTCTCAATAAAATGCTACCAAACCAAATCCAATGTACATTAAAAGAATCATTCACAATGATGAAGTGTGATTTATTCCTGGGTTGCAAGGGTAGTTCAATATTTGCAAATCAACCAATGTGATACACCACATTAATAAAAGAAAGCATAAGAACCATATGATCCGTTCAATAGACGCAGAAAAAGCAACTGACAAAGTACAACATCCATGCCTGATAAAAACCCTCAACAAAGTAGGTTTAGAGGGAACATACTTCAACATAATAAAGGCAATATATGAAAAACTCACAGGCAATATCATCCTCAATGGGGAAAAACTGAGAGTTGTTCCTCTATGGTCAGGAACAAGACAGGGATGTCCACTACCACCACTGTTATTAAGCATAGTACTGGAAGTTCTAGCAACAGCAATCAGACAACAAAAAGAAATAAAAGGCATCCAAATCAGCAAGGAAGAGGTCAAAATTTCACTATTTGCAGATGACATGATACTCTATATAGGAAACCTGAAAGCCTCCACCAAAAAATTGCCTAAACTGAGACACAAATTCAGTAAAGTCGCAGGATACAAAATCAATGTACAGAGAAATCTGTTGCATTTCTATACACCAGTAATGAAGCAGCAGAAGGAGAAATCAAGGAATCAATCCCATTTATAGTTGCACCAAAAACCATAAGATGCCTAATAATGAACCAAGGGAAAGAGGTGAAAGACCTGTACTTGGAAAACTATAAAACAATGTTGAAAATAACTGAAGAGGACACAAAGAAATGGAAAGACATTCCATGCCCATGGATCAGAAGAACAAATATTGTTAAAATGTCCATATGACCCAAAGCAATCTACTCATTTAATGTAATCCCTACCAAAATTCCACTACCATTTTTCACAGAACTTGAACAAACAGTCCTGAAATTTGCATGGCAGCACAAAAGACCCCAAATAGCCAAAGCAACCTTGACAAGGAAAAGCAAAAATGGAGGCATCACAATTCTGGACTCCAAGTTATATTACAAAGCTGCAGTGATCAAAATGTTATGGTACTGGCACAAAAATAGACACATAGAACAACAGAGCAGAATAGAAAACCCAGAAATGAACCCACAACTATAGAGTCAATTAATCTTTGACAAAGCAGGAAAGAATATCCAATGGGAAAAAGACAGTGTCTTCAACAAATGGTGTTGGGAAAACTAGACAGCAACGTGCAAGAGAATGAGACTGGACCACTTTCTTACACCATACACAAAATAAATTCAAAATGGATGAAAGGTCTAAATGTGAGACCAGAAACCATTAAAATCCTAGAGGAAAACATAGGAAGTAACCACTTTTACATTAGTCGTAGCAACCTCTTACTAGATATGTCTCCTGAGGCAAGGGACACAAAGGCAAAACTAAACTATTGGGTCTACATCAAAATAAAAAGCTTCTGCACAGCAAAGGAAACAATCAACAAAACTAAAAGGCAACCTATGGAATGGGAGAAGATATTTGCAAATGGCATATCTGTTAAAGAGTTAGTATCCAAAATTTATCAAGAACTTATCAAACTCAACATCCAAAGAATGAATAATCCAGTTAAAAAATGGGCAGAAGACATGAATAGGCATTTTTCTAAAGAAGACATACAGATGGCACACAGACACATGAAAAGATGCTCGACATCACTCATCATCAGGGAAATACAAGTCAAAACAACAGTGAGTTATTACCTCACACCAGTCAGAATGGCTAAAATTAACAACACAGGAAACAAGAGGTGTTGGCAAGGATGGGGGAAAGGGGAATGCACTTACACTGTCTGTGGGAATGCAATCTGGTCCTGACAGTCTGGAAAACAGTATGAAGATTCTTGAAAAATGTTAAAAATAGAACTATCTTGCAATCTAGCAATTTCACTACTATGTATTTACCCAAAGGATACAAAAATACTAATTCAAAGGGATACATGCACCCAATGTTTATAGCAGCATTATCCGTAATAGCCAAATTATGGAAAGAGCCCAAATGTCTGTGGACTGATGAATGGATAAAGAAGATGTAGGGTGTGTGTATATATATATATATATATATATATATATATATATATATATATGTGTGTGTGTGTGTGTGTGTGTATATATATACACATATATACATATATATGTAAAGTAGATAAGATAGTGTACTTAATAATATATAATATATATACTATATAATATACTATATAATATAGTATACATAATAGAATATTACTCAGCCATCAAAAAGAATGAAATTTTGCCACTGGCAACTACATGAATGGAACCAAACAGTATTATGCTGTTTGAAATAAGTCAGTCAGAAGAGACAAATACCATATGATTTCTTTCATATGTGGGATTTAAGAAACAAACAAACAAAAATGAGCATATAGAAAAAAAGAGAGAGAGAGAGAGAGAAAGCAAGCCAAACCAAGAAACAGACTCTTAACTATAGAGAACAAACTGGCGGTTACCACTGGGGGGGGGGGGGGGGAGATGGGTTAAATAGTTGATGGGGATTAAGGAAGGCACCTGTTGTGACAAGCATTGTATGTTTTATGCAAGTGTTGAATCACTAAATTGTATACCTGAAATTAATATTATACACTATGTTAACTAATTGGAATTAAAAATAAATAACAACAAAAAAACAAAAACTAAGACCAAACTACAGAACTCATATTTACAGCAGGAAGATAGACTCGGTGTACCTGTATGGCTACCAGTGTGGTTTCTGTCTCTTCTTAATGAATTACCAAGAAACCAGATGCTGACTTGTGTGAATAAATGGACAATTTGACCTTAGTCAGGAGACCCCAACAGCTCACCCAAAGTTCTGTATGGAGGTCTTGCCAACTTAACTGTTTTCCTTATAACAGTGTATGTAACCTGATCTTCTAAGTGCTGGTATTATGTAGGCTCAAGTAGGGGTGCAGATAGACCTGTGCTTGCTAGAAGAGCATCTAGTTGCAATCTTAGTCCATGAGGAAAAAAAAAAATCCAGTGAATTGCAAACCTTTCTTAGTTTGTGTAGAGTCCCTGGAATTAGGTGTTACAGTAGGTAGCATAATTAACTGATGCTTTTCCTGCTCCAGGTGTGCTAGTCAGAGATATGGGAGTCATCCTTGTGTCTAATGGTGGCCAAGGTGTGGAGGAGACTCCGATTACAGATTGTTCTAGTGTACCCATGCACCATATGCCCACCTATGACAGTCACCACTCACCTACCCTCCTCTCTCAAATACCATCACTGCCATTCTTCTGTGTCCAAAGCCTTTAGAAGATATGTATATTTATACAGTGCCTGCCTTCTGCCTTTGTGGAACACAAAAAAGTATCCAAAAGTGTTTCTCAACTTTGGTTGTGATTAGGTTCACTCGGGAAGGGTTTTTCAAAATGTCTGGGCTCCATCCCAGAGATAGATTTAATTGGTTTGGGGCTCGAGCATTGAATTTTTTTAAAAAGCTCTCCAAGTGATTCCAAGGTTGCTCTAACCAGAGCACTTAAATGGGAAGGAAGGTGGGGTTGGGGAGGAGCTGATTATTGAGTGTTTATATCCTTTTCCCCTTCCCTACCTCTCTTTACCTGGCTTTTGCATTTCTGCGATGTTGATCAGAGTCCTAGGGAATGTAGGAAATTAGAACTCTTAGAGAAGATTGATTTACACTGGAATGTGAAAACTGCTCTGGAGAAGCAAGAATGAACAGATTAAAAGGTGGATGGGGGTGGGAAAGGTAGAAAATACCATTATCCAAGGGGTCCAGACTAGAAAGTTAGGAAGTTTGGATAGAGGAGACAGAATCTGGGGACATCTCCAAGTATATGGGTTAAAAGGAGATCAGGAAGTCAGATTTCAAGAGGATTTATTTTGTTTTTGATATTTTTTTGAAAAACTGAGGAAATTAAATTGCTAGTCTAATGTTTCTTTAAATGTGACACCGACTTGACATGGAGTCATAATATAGTTTACCTTTATGTAGCTTATATCTTTGTAACATTTATCTCTGGGTCAGATTGTACCTAGCCTCAAATAGAAGGTTCACATTAAATGTTAAAAACTTCCATTTGTCCAAGCACTCTGATTGTAATAGTTGCAAGCTCCAGCCATAGTTACCCTAAACTAAAGGTTTAAGTGAGAATTCATTTGAAATACAATTTAATGTTCAAGTTTAAAACTTCCTGCAATGGCCAGTGTTAGATTTTATTACTCAGAAGGGAGCTTTTGGATCTGGACTTTCTGAAATCTGCATTGTCAACATAACCAATAGGGAAATCCTTTTCTGAGGCAAAGTAAGGTATAGATCTGAAATGAAATAGATAATCAAAATGCCGAAGAGGAAAATAATAATAATAATAATAAAAAAAAGCCAAATGGAGAAATAGCGTTGTTTTTTTTTTTTTCTCCTTTTCATAAGCATTACCTCAAATGCTGTTTTTTAGTATCCCAGACCAATTTGGAAGTAACACAGTAGCTATGAACAAAAGTGGTATGACTTCTTGAGTTGCTGATTGCAAAGTGACAAAACACAGCCCTCTGTGGAGTTGATCTGAAACAGCAAATTTCCAAAATTAGAGCACTTGACAGGAGAGCTGGAGAGAAAGGGGGGGAAATGGAGCAAAATAAAAGCAAGTCAATTTTTACGGACTTAGTTTCCCTTTGTATTTGAGAGTGCCACAGCCAGAAGGGCTATTACTAGGGTGGCTATCACATCTGATGTTTTCGGATCGGCTTTTAGTTGAGTTTCTGCTTCTAGGTCTGCTACTGTTCTTCACCTTCTGGGTTGCCTGGTACTGCTGCTGCTGAAAAGAAATGTGTCTTGGAGTTTTTTCTTGCTTCCATATACCCTGTAAAGCCCAGTGTCTCATTTCATCTTTCCTTCATTCAGACAACCATATTTAAATTGCACTCACTGTGCATTTCCAGATGCTACACTAGGCTTAGTATTTTTAAAAGCACAATAAGTTCAATAGCCAATTATTCAATTTTGTTTTGTTTTTGGCATTTGCCATGTCTTGTTGGTTGTTATCCTTTGCGTGATTAATGCAAGACACACTACAATTCAGCAGATACCAAAACACATGGTATCATTATTGTCCTGAAAGTTTTCAATTTAGGGACACCTGGGTGGCTCAGTCATTTAAGCGTCTGCCTTCGGCTCAGTTCATGATCCCAGGGTCGTGGGATTGAGTCCTGCATTGGGTTCCCTGCTCACCAGGGAGCCTGCTTCTCTCTCTGCGGGCCGCTCCCTCTGCTTGTGCTCTCTCTCTCTCTCTCTCTCTTTCTGACAAATAAATAAATAAAATCTTAAAAAAAGTTTTCAATTTAGAAAGTTAATTAAGGCAAGAAATGAAGAGCTCTTTAAATAACATAAGCTTTTCAAAGACCTATAAGCTTCGCAATTGAGTCCTAAAGTAGTTTATTTGTATTATTTTAAAATTTAGAATTAATAAATTATTTGATTCCCATGATTGTTTTCCATTTGAGATTAGATTAGACTGCCTTGCTACATTTTATTCAAAGTAACAAAAACAGGTGTTAAGTGCCAAGTATGTGTAAGGTACTACTAAGGACACTGTGTCATTGAGATAAATAGTCCGCCTTCCTGCTTATACTGCCCATTAAAGTAATGAAACAAAAATATACATAACCATAAATATGTAGATTGTTATCCATAAGTTGGGTCTCAAGGTCAGTGACTAATGTGCAAATCATGTATAATAGAGATCATCTTACAAAATTTCATAAATTGCCCATGGATTTCTGTGCCCATGGTTTTGCCTGTGTTACATAGTCTTTCGGCAAGTCCTTATATAGCCCATGGTTGGATCCCAGATAAGGTTGGGATTGTTTATAAGGTATTTTAATACAAAACAAAATAAAGCAAAACATAACATAAAATAAGACACTAGTTAAAACACACACACACACACACACACCCCTACTCCTGTTTTTAGGACTGGTGTGTTTAGTTGAATATTCATAATTTAAATCATGCATGATGTATCTCTACTGTATTAAAATACTATGATAAATACCTTGGGAGAAGTACAAACAAAGGGCTGTGGGATTTAAAGGAGAAAAAGCTCTCACTATAATAAAGGGTTCAGAAAGAAACTTCAGGGATGCCTGGGTGGCTCAGTTGGTTAAGCTGATGACTTGGGCTCAGGTCATGATCTCAGCACTGGGATCAAGCCCAGTGTTGGGCTCTGTACTCAGTGGGGAGTCGCTTCTCCCTCTTCCTCTGTCCCTCCCCTCGCTCATGCTCACTCTCTCTCTTTCTCTTTCAAGTAAATAAAATCTTAAAAGAAAAGAAAAAAAAGAAACTTCAGAAAAGAAATAGAATGTGAGATTTTGCACTCTAGGCCAAGCACACATAGTATAAAAAATTAACAAATAAAAATTGAAATAAAATACACTTAAATGAATTGTAAGCAGGCCGTTCTATCAGAAGTTTACAGTATGAGTTGGGCATTAGGAGGTGATGATGTCCAGATGGTCAGGTTGGACACTATTATAAGGGAAAGTTGCACTTAACTGGAAAGTCCAGAGCCAGCCCACTGGGAGCAGAATACCTTAGTTGTGGTTCAGTGGTGAGTACCAGTCAGCTGAGTTCTCAATAGGGACTTGAGAACTTGAGAAAAGAATGACTGAGAGACAGAAGTAGATTGTGGTAGATTATGAAGGTAATAAAAATACCTGAAACTGGGGGAATGATACTGGAAACAACAGCATAGATAAAGGACCCAAGAAGTATTGTCGTGTGGATTTTGCCTCGTATCAATTGATATGATTGACACTGACAATGGGAGAGAAATCTGTGTTTGAATCACTCTGGGTTAACTAAAGCTTCTAGAGTAATGGTAAACAATTATTTAGATAGATGGATATATAGGCAGAAGTGAAGAGCTATATATATGTGTGTGTATATATATATATATGTGTATATATATATGCACAGTAATAACTACTAAACCTCGTAAGAGTCATAGATTAATTCTTCATAAAATGTTTCCCTTTACCTAGGATTCACTTAAAACATGGATTAAGTAATGTCCCAAATACTTATTCCTTAATGGCATATAGCACATTCCTTTTGTCATATTATGAGAATCTCATCTGGTATTACCTCAGCCCTTCTTATGTTTATGCACTGTATCTAGGTTAAATGTTTAATTTCATGTGGTTTGCACTGCAATCTCTTCAGTGAAAGGAAGTTAAACTTATACAGAGGGACTTAATCCTTTTTGCATGATAAAATTTGTTAGCAGAACTTTTAAATCTAGAGTGAAATTAAGTTCATCACAATTACTTTAGATCAATAGTTCATCTGTGATTATGTTGAATGTGCTTTAGGAATATATTGTGCCATTATTATTAATTCTGTATCTTACCTGGTAGAGTAAGAAAGTCATTATGACTGTGTGTTTGCATACATCCATCCATTGGTTCAAATTTATCTTATCTTTTCACTTTTGATCAAATCACTTGTCCTTGGGACTTTCAGAACATAAAACTACACTAATTTAAAAAGAGCAATCTTTTCCAGTTACCTATGAAGAATATATGTTCTCACATTTTTATCAAGTTATTTTTTTCAGAAATTCAGTTCAGGATCTTGTTTGAGTCCCACTCCAACTCCAAACATCTTTTTTAAATTATTATTGATAATGATAATTTGTAATACCTTTAGGATATAGTAATTGAATCAAATCAACTTTTGCATTGTTTTTTTAGTAGACAAAATCAACTGAAAGACAAATTCTGTGGAGAAATGTTGGAGTAGTTGATAATAGTATTTAAACCTAGATAAGATAAACCAGTTTTCTCATAGCTCACTATATAAATTTCTATTCTTTGTGATTTGGTAAATCAGGAAAATGCAGTCATTTTTATATATGAAACATCTCATTCAGCATATGCCTGTTAATAGTTATGTACTTAGAAGTGCTGCAATACCAGTGTTCACATAAAAAAAAAAAAAATTAGTATAACCCCATAAATGATATAATGTTAAATGTATTTTTTTATCATTATCTCAATACATATAGATCATCCATAGTTGGGTTCAAGCAATGTATAAATTATGATTTGCCATTTATCACTCCAGTTGATATTGTCTTCTAGATGGATGCAGATAAATTTTTTGTTTGGTTTTTTGGATGCAGACAATTTTTGATTAACTTTCAGTGGCTAGTGTAATCTTCAAATACCTCTAGCACTCACCACATAACACAGGATGTTCTTCCAACATGAGCTAAAGTTTCTAATATATGTAGGGCACTTAAATAACATATTTTCATGAATTTGATAATTTTCCAATGCTGAGAGGGCAATGGAAACCTGTGACTTCTGTTTACCCATCTGGCCCTTAAGTAACAGGTGCTTAGAGAAATTGATGAAAAGTGTGAGTCATATTATCTGCAGGATTTTCCTAATTTTTCCCCAGTTTGTCAAAACATTACATAAAAGAATGATAGTTTATGGGTAACAAAATAAATCCTACATTTCAAAAGTCTGTCATATTTTTTATGCTTAGTATAGTATCTCTTTTCTGCCAAAGGCTGTTAACACTTAAATTAAAAAGCTGATAGGATGTTGTCTCATTGTTTACAAATGTCTAATATGTGAAGCAGTCTTGGTTATTTTCTTATCTCGTTATAGAATTTCACAGTAAACAAATCTAGAAACTAGCATCTTAAAAGTGTGTTACATTTTAACATAATTAAACTAGCTCTTAAACATTGATCATGACCCTCCAGTAAGAAATATATGTTACATCATGACTCAGTTACTACAGTTGTATATTTTCAATAGATATGGGTAACTAAAACGAAAGTTTTGCAAAGCAACATTTAACCTTTCTAACGCATTCTGATATTTTGTCTTCCAATTTTATTTTTAAAAATTAATGTTTGTAATCTTATACTCAGTATAGAATGTAATCAAATGAATAAGTATATGTTCTTTTGTTAGTTTCCATATTTTGCTTAATTTATTTGTACTACTATATCTTCCATGAACTAGGATTTTAAAAATATTTTACATTAAAGGGAACACAAAATATGTAAAAAATGTTTTTATTCATAGTTCATTACTATGAGATAAAAATGTCTCTTTTACTTCATAGACTTCTATAATTAATGGAAATCCTGGGAATTCCATAAGCAGGATGTTCAAAGCTAGAGATCTTCTTGACAGTAGGATGCTATACATTTCTTTCTGTTCATGTTTAAGATTGTGTGCTGCCTCTGTGATATCAACATGATAAACAACCTAGAAATTAATTGAAATATTTACTTTTTTTTTTTGGCTTCTAGTCAATTAAAATAAGGTCGACTTTATTTAAATTTATAAAGCATGAAATTTATTTGACTGAGTATCTGATCAGTGTAGTCATCCAAATGACAATTTTGATAAATTGAAAAACATTTCTCTTTCCAAAATATCACTTTATACTTGCATTTTTTAAATTAGTTATCTATAACTGAGATTAGTCTCAGTTATAGTCTCTGATCATGAGTATTTATGTTGGTTAGACATGGAGAAAATTATAATTCCTTTTCTGATTTAGCACGCTAAGGTTTTTAGTCAAAGCTAGACTTGAGAAACTGTTGGACACCATGGAAGCTTCCATCCTGTATTTACAAAAAACATGCATATTCTCAATGTTTTGCTCAGTGCTTTTCATTTTACCAACCAGGTTACTCTCTCTATAGAATTACTAAGTTTTACCCTCATGTCATTTACTATCTCCTAGCCCAAGTGACCGTTTTCTTCTGTTTCCTTGTTTAAAAAACTAGACGTATTTCTTAAGAGAAAATATTCAGACTATCTCATTTGGTACAGTGATTTGCTTTCCTCTTCTGTCAGGGCTTCCTGAAGAGTTGGGACAGTGATTTTGTATAAGTGGAAAGAATAAACACATTTTTTATGAGGAAAATTATACACACACACACACACACACACACACAGTGAGATGTTCCCCTGGCAGGAATACACTGAGAATTGTTTTATCTTTCACCAGTCCAAGTGAAATCTATGCTTTTTCTCTTCTAAAGGCTCTTAAGGGTTTCGTGGATTCCCTAGAATGTAAAATTTCCTTCATCCTCTGAAATCCCTAATAATATTTATTTGTAGAAATATTGTTATCTGGTCATGTTATGTTATCTGCACTCTAGAGTGTTGTTTGTACAACCTTTCTTATTTCACATATTTTGGTAGAAGTTAACTCCAGAAAATTGTCCTGAATTGATGTGGTAACATTTCTACATACAAGCAACACTCTAATTACAGGAATAAAGAAGACTGTATTATGACGATTTTAAAGGATTTTCCTATTACACACTTTGAAAACAAAATGACTCGGTCCATCAGACAAGTTGCTGATTTAAATCAATTTTTCTTCAACCTTATGATATACTCCAAAGAACCAAAGATTCTTCCTACTTATAAAATCACTTTGGGAAGACATAAAGGAGTTTCATAAAGCAGCATTAACAGTATAGTATCTCTTACTTTATTTTTAATTAGTCTTCTCTCTGTAGCTTATACCATGGAATTTCTAAAGCAGAATATTACACACACACACTGTACCATATATATTGGCAAAGCTTTAAGATAAATAGCTCCCCTATCTTCAGGAAGCTTGTAAGTCAGATGGAAGAAAGCCACATAAGCTGGTAAGTATGAAACAAGGGAATGGATGGTTGGGAGAACAGAGAATTACACTCAGGGTTGGTGGGGATATGAGGTTGAGCTGAGTAGCAAGGGGCCAGAGAAGTTCTTCAGGAGGAAGTTGTACTGAGTTGTGGTGTAGGGATGGCATTCCAGGTCATGCAATCTGAAAGTGAGAATTTTTCATAAGACCACATAGGCCCTGAGAAGTTAGGTCACTAGAAGATTCTGGACTATGTGATTATTTTCAGACATCTTTGCCTGGTACTGGTATAGAGCTAGCTATGGATGGCTATTATATCCTAAATAGTCTTATGGAAAAATTACAAAAAGGACAATATAAACAATGTAGTCAATGTTTTTTATGGACTTGATTATTCATATAAAACCAAATAAAGCCTATAGACATTTATGTGGTACGAATTGAGAACTACCTTTAGGTCTATCTACCTAAATTGCCTCATATCAACTTACCACCCCCCCAAACACACATGGGGACATACACACACACCACTCTGCAGTGGCCTGCCAGTGACCTGAAAATTTCCTCCCTGACCAAAATCTCAATTAAATATTATGTTGCTAGATAGCACCTTCTACAGACATCTGCATTACCTGGGAGTGGTGACACAAAAATATACTTTCTCCTTTAACGTACAATTATTAGTTAATTTTTTTTAATTTGTATTTTGTATTTCCTGGTCAGCAGTTGGCCTACATCACATGCCTGAAGGAATGAGAACTAAAACCAAATTTTTGATAGCATGTAGTATTTTAAGACATTTAGATCTTTCCTAATGAGAAAAACCTGGGTGTGGAATGCTGGTTTTAGACGTCTGGGGAAAGCAGGAAGCTAAGAGAATTGCAGCAATTAGGAAGCATGAGAGAGGGAAGCAAAAATGAGCAAAGGGCATCAGGAGGTGCTAAAGACGTACTTCTTGGAGCTTCTCAGGTTAATCCTTTATCTACCTGGCTTGGAGAATCACTGCCAGAATTATAACGTACTGAGCGGATGTGGGGCGGGTGACGCCTTAGGCTATTTACTGTGGTTCAGGCTTCACAAATAGCCAAGTAGGTATAGAAAGGAGAAAATGTGTCAAAGGCTTTTTAAAGGGATATGTTTGTGTCCTCAACACAGGGCATGACGGGAGAGAGAAAGGGTAGAGGAACGTTGGAAAGGACTTGGGAAACATTGAGCTGGTGTCCTTGACCGATGAGTTGGGGAAGGGCAGCCCTGAGCAGTCACTGTCATGTGGCAATGATTTTACATTAGCAGCCCGACATATTTGGTAGCAGCAGGAGGGAAAAATAAAATATCTCCTCTGATTGAAACTGTTAGGGGATTCATGAAAGAGGAGCACAAGTGCCTGAATTGGAAGGAGACTGAGATCGTCAGTTGAAATTTGTTCTCTTTAGGGAGAAAAAAAGTTCTCTGATGAGTGCAAGTAACTGGGGCCTTGCTTCACTCTTTTATAGTTCATCTTAGAAATGATACCCTTGCTTGCCTATAAAAAAAAAAAAAAGTGTTTGAGGCTTAATTCAGAATGACATCCCCATTTAGGCCATAAATGTTTGAAGCTTAAACTTAAAATCAAACTCGTGTTCGGTCTCTCTGCAACACGAACAACCCCTAGGGCACTCCAAGTATTTTTGTATGTATAAATTGCTTTTGCTGTACAAAAGTTTTTAAAATTCAGCCTTTGTGTCACAAAGGAATAGGAGAAGGTAATAAAAGGGTGGTAATCTCAGCAAGAGCTTTAAATTCAGCTTATGTCAGGCAAACACAATTTAGTTCATATGTCTCATGTATCTAAATCCCTTAAAAAAAAAAAAAGAAAGAAAACTCATTATGCCCATGGAAAGCAATTTATAATGAGACCATCACCAATAGTTGTTTGTTTTAGGCTGTGAAGTGGTGGGGCACTTTCCTGCCTGGAGGGAATCAACTAAAAATAACAATGTTTTTTTCTACGTTTGGAAACAGGATAGGTTGCAGTGAAAAAGCTGCCAATATAAGCCATTCCATTCCAAAACAGACATTTAGGTGAAGTAAGAATAACATGGAATATGGCAATATTTTTCAAGTTCAACAACTTGTGCAATTTAGTGACTTTTTGCATCAAATTTCAAAGAGTACTATTTATTTTAATAATACCGTTTAACTTTGAATAATTTTATTGCCTTCCTCCAGCTGTGTACCCCAACTTTTCCAGACATGACCTACCTTGTCTGCTTAACATACTTGAGGTGGCTGTGGCAGTCTGTCTATGTAATTTAATAAACAATTCACATCCCACATCTCAAGACTCAGCTCTCTGGCAACTCACCTTTCTTGACAGAGCTGAGAAGCAAGATTTAAACAATAAAATATGCACAGTCAAAATTGCAACCACAAAGTCCATGAAACAAAGCAAATGTTCTTTTCTCTTAGGAGTGTTCCCTTAGAACCTACAAAATCTTATTTTACTGACAATTTTAACAAGCTTGGTTATCTGGTTGCCAAACCCACTGCCTATTAGGAAACAGCAAATGAGACAAGGGAGCGGCCTATTATGTTAGTACCAGCACAATAGCAGTGAAGAGTGACAACAAGGGAGTTGACAGGTAATCTATAAAAAGCCCACACAGAAACTCAAAAAGCACAGGAACTGAGCTATTTAACAAGAGTAAACAGACCTACAAACTTTTAGAATCCCTAAGGGCATCACCATACAATAATTGGTACTCCTAATGACGGGCATAGGTCATTAAGGAAATGTTACTTTAAGTTCAGTAGTTTGATCAGTTAAAAAAATATATATATGTATATATTTATATATAATTTATTTTAGAAAGATATTCAGCCAAAATAACCATCTTTAACAAAAACAAAAGTTTGGAAGGCTAAAACTTCAGCCATCATGCTGTTTTGTCCATTTTGCTAACTTGTTATCCAATATTGTAAATGAAAAATTAAGCAACTAGCATTAATATATATACTAGCTTTATATGTATCTATATATAAATATATATAAGTATATAAATACATATTACATATGTATTAATATATACAATTACATATATATATATATATATATATATATATATATACATACAGCTTCAAAATCATCATTTAAAATTGTCAGTGAATGAGTCAACATGGCTTCTTGTGTCTAGGTGACTAACCATATTACAAAATTTTTCTGGCATGTCTAAGGTTGTAGATTCCATTCCCATATAGCCTTTGTCTTTATCTTGTGTCTTGGCCTCCATTTGTCCCTAAAAATGGCACAAAAACTAAATCCATCTCTGCTTCTAGGAGAATAACCTAATAATTACCAAAAATTTTTAAAACATGTTAAATAATAAAAACTCATTCATTCACTGAGTTATTTCATATCCGCAAATGGAGAGAGAAAGAAGTAGCCCACAGTTTGCACCTACTTGTGGCATATGAGTGCAGTGTTAATGTCCCACTATCTTGCAGTATACCTAGAAGACCAATTTTCATAGGAAGAAATTGAAGCCCACAGAGGGAGCCTGTGCCAAATGAAAGATGTTCTCCTTCCCATTAACCCACTGCTAGACGGGGCTAAAACAATCTCTATAAATGTTTGTGAGTTGTTAACGTTACAGTAAAAATTAACTTGAGGGTGTTTTTGTATGATGCTCTGATCATAGTTCAATTCATTTGGTGACTGAGACATTGAAATAAAGGAAGCAAAAGGATAGTCAGTTTTAGTTCTATATCTAACAGCTCTGTGATCTTGGGCCAGGATTAAGTTATGCTTTCTAGGCCTTGGTATCCTCTTTTTTAACGAATGAAGAAGAGCCTTCAACTACCTCTACCCACAAGCAACATGTTCTTACATTATTATAAACAGGGAGCCTAAATTTTGTAATATCATCAGTGATTACTAGAGTGTGTTTGAGACACTGAATTGGATTACAATCAAGTGAACTTTCTTTTTTGTATATCCCTCACTCTTATTCTTGCCTTCAGTATCTCTTTCTACTAGTCTGGGGGTGGGGAGGGAGCTGTCCTATGGAAGGGGTTAATGAATGTACATTTTGCCAACTTTGTTCCTTAGGATATTGTGAATACATTATAGTGCTGGGACAAGAATGTACATCTTGAGAGAAACTATATTTTTGATTTTCCATAGACAAAGGAAGGCTTTGGGAAAGAGAGAGATTATCAGATACTTACGTAGTCAAATTCCAAGATAAGCCCAATTTAGTAAAGAGTTTATTTTAATATGCCTATTTTAGGTTAACAAGGTATTACCATTTAGAGGACCAATTTGGATTTCCCACATATTGTAAACAACTGAACATAGATAAAGGAACGAAATCTGGTGTGTATATGTAGTGTGTAATGATTTAAATTTTCTTATCACACACTATTGGATAGTTTATAGTAGTGATAACTTAGTGCATCACTTGCATTGTTTTCATTTATTTCTTTTTTCTTCACTATTTTTTGTTTTCTTATACATTTCAATTACATGGGTATTAAGTATCTCACATGTGTTTTAACTATTAAAGTAATTATGTACTATTAATCTCAGTGGTAATTATGTTTTTAAATTCCAATAATTGCCCCTAGATTTTCAAAGACTGAATAGACATTCCAGCGTGTTATTTTGCTATGCTGTATTTAAAGGGAAATGAATATCACATATTATTCATAAAATAACCTAACTGAAGAAGAAAAGGATATTAATATTTATTGAGAAACTAATGTGTACCAGATACTCTTTAGTTGGTTTGCAGATGCTATTTAATGTTTTAATCATAACAATTCTTTGAGATAGGCATTATCCCACTTAAAAAGAAAGACTCAGAAGCTCTATTTATAGAAAGTAGCACATTTAGGATATAAGGCCATGTGTGTCCCCCAAACGGGTGCTTTTTCAACTATATGATGCTGTCTCCTGGCATTAATTGTTAATTATCCTATGTGGTAGACTATTGACTAGCATAATTTAAATTATTCAGTATCTCCAAGTCTGCTAGATACAGGGAATGGGGTTAGATGACACATGCATACTTTTTACTGAAAAATAATCAGGTATTTTATTTGCTTTATAGTCCAAGTTCTTTGCATAATTGTTACTAATTATACATTTCTCTTTATTTCTTTCCAATGTACAAATATTTGAAGGTGTATGTTGCAGAATGAGTTTGTATACATGTCATTTTTACAAATAGATGAGTTTTATAGATGAATTTTAACATACAGTCTGCCATACACAACCATCTTCTCCCTTTCTTTCTTTAATACATACTTGGAATTTGTCAATGGCATTTGAGCATGTGTGTTTGTGGAGTGTGAATATTAAATATCGTTATATAGCTTCCATCACTTCATTTGTTCTAGAGTGCACTAAACTGTGATTTAATGGGAAATTAAACTGCTTTCTTGCTGGTTTAACCATAAAATGCTTTCGATTTATTTCAGGGCACAGCTTGTGCTGGACCAAAGCTATCTCCAGTCTAATGGAATCCAGCCTTTCATTTTATTTTCATAATCTCTCCATATTTCTACAAAATAATAATAAAAAAGCTAAGGAGAACTGTAAGAAAAAAAAAATTGGATATCTCAGTAAGACCATAGTTGATGTTAAGAATTATCCAAAAGTGGTTAGTAATATTGGTTTTGAAGGCTTATTTTTTTATTCTGCAGAGTTTAGGTATGTTTGCAATGCAAAAATAAAGGAATCTTGACAAATTAAAATGATCTATACCATACATTTGGGTTCACAGCCAACATCTTATAAAATGAAAAAGAAAAAAAGGACACCATGGATTAAAAAAGTTTAAGATTTAACCAGACTATTCTATTTCTAGGATATGACTACTTCCTCCGATACATTTTATGTTGTATCGAAGCACATTTTAAAGTTATTTGTTCTTAGTAATGGAATGAACAACATTTCTCTTAAAATATCTTGATAATTATCTCCTTGATTTGAAAGGGTTCCCTGACATTATATTTGAATTATTTTATCCTAACCTCAGAATCAGTGGTTAAGAGTAACTTCTCTGTCACCATCCAGGATGGTAACACATGCCCCTCTACCCCTAGACCCACAGACACGTTTAGAAGGTAAACTCATATAGGACTAGCATTTCTTCAGCTTCTAACCCCTACAGAAATAGGGTGTCTAATTTGAAACCCTTTCTTCTCCAAATAAACTGACCACTCCCTTTCTCCCAACTCCACCCCATCGCACACATGCTCAATATTGTGGGATACTCACAAATTCACCTCTGTCGACATGAGTTGTTTTGCATTGGGTAAAGGTTTCTTCTATAAGAATCCTTTGTGACAGACTTATTCAATTAAGACAACATATTTAAAATATCTTAGCATAATTGGTATAGGAAAAATGTCTTGGGATAAATGCCTTAGGAAAAATCAATGGATTATCAGTTTACAAGACATCTGTATTCAAGGTGAAGAGGTCTTGCAGTAGAAAACTGGAGAGAGATTTATCCCACAGGACTTTCCGGAGGCATAGAGGAGGCCTGTATGGAACCAGAAAGAGTAAGGGCAAAGGGATGCATGAGGGGATTGGGAATCTCTTGTGCCTATTACAGAGATCAGCAGAGGTTGTGGGTGGGAAAGAGAAAACACACGTCTAAGATACTTTCCTAATTCCACAATTTTGTCTTTTTTTTTTTTTACTTATTTTAAATTGTGGTAAAAATCACATCTTAAATTATCATCATAACCACTTTTAAGTGCAATTCAGCAGTAAGTATATCCACACTTTTATAAAGCAGTTCTCCAGAATTTTTTTGATTTTGCAGAACTAAACCTCTAAACCCATTAAACAACTTCCCTTGCTCACCATTCCCCAGCCCCTGACAACCACCCTTCTACCCTCCGACTCTATGAGTTTGACTACTTTAGGTACTTCATATAAGTGGAATCATACAGTGTATTTCTTCTTGGGACTGGTTTATTTCGCTTAGTATATGTTCTCAAGTTTCATCCGTGTTGTAGAATTTTGTCTAATTTTAACATTACCTGTACCTAAGTCATCTGACTTAAATCTTGTTAAACATCCTTGGCAATGGCGTTTGTGTGTGTGTGTGTGTGTGTGTGTGCACGTGTGTGTGCACGTGGTATATTTTAGCTATTGGTAATTTGGATTATAAAACTTTCCATTAGTAATAATATACATATGTGATAGTGTTAAAAGTCTTAAACACTCAATAGTCTTTTCACTCTAAATTCTGAAATATAACTTGTGGATAAAGGAGGTATATATTGTGCCTCTTTGCCTACCATCGTCAATGCTCAGCATTATTGGTCCTTTACCTAACATGGATCTCTTCTTACCAAATCTGGTCCCTTTCTGTTCTGTGAGAAACATTAAGGAAAGACACAATCATCTCACTTTCATCTAAGGACTTGGCTGTTCCATCCCCGTTCTTTCCTAATCTGTAGGCACAAAATTTTTCTATAATGACGTAACCTATTCAATAAGCCTAACCTCACAATATTCTTAGAATTACCTTGAAAACTGCTTCATTAATTTATATTCATTTATAATTATCTGTTATAAAAATGGAAACAAAACTTTTAGTAAGGATTTATTGGAGTTACCTACCTTGGTAACAATAGTTTTATTTCTGTCTCATCTCTTTTTTTTTTTTTAAGATTTTTATTTATTTGACAGAGAGAGAAAGAGCACACAAGCAGGGGAAGCGGCAGGCAGAGGGAGAGGGAGAGGCAGGCTCCCCTGCTGAGCAGGGAGCCCGATGTGGGGCTCGATCCCAGGACCCGGGGATCATGACCTGAGCTGAAGGCAGCCTCTTAACAGACTGAGCCACCCAGGCACCCTCTGTCTCATCTTTTAAACTGCTTACTGATTTTTCTTATACTGGTCTTCTTAGGTCTCCTCTTATTTCTTCATTTCCTGTTTCTTCCACCACTTGAAAATTGGCATTTCATTAATTTTGCCATGAGCAAACCCTCTTGTATTTCTCCAAGTACTTTCTTTCTTTCTTTCTTTTTTTTTTTTTTTAAGATTTTGTTTATTTATTTGACAGAGAGAGACACAGCAAAAGAGGGAACACAAGCAGGGGGAGTGGGAGAGGGAGAAGCAGGCTTACTGCTGAGCAGGGAGCCTAATGTGGGGCTCTATCCCTGGACCCTGGGATCATGACCTGAGCTGAAGGCAGACACTTAATCTACTGGAGCCACCCAGGTGCCCCTCCAAGTACCCTTCCATTCTGTGTATAATACCTCTGTTTCACAACCCCTGGATCTATAGTTATGACTTCTCCGTCTCTTTGTACATTCTTCTCAATATTTTACCAGCCTTTTATCATTTCCTAATCCAACTTGTATTCAACTTACTACCTATTCCAGGTTTCCATACCACTTTTAAGTTAAAAATAAGTCTTCTGGATCACCTGGGTGGCTCAGTTGGTTAGGCAATGCAGCTCTTGATTTCAGCTCAGGTCATGATCTCAGTGTCGTGGGATCAAGATCCATATGGGGCTCCAAGCTCAGTGGAGAGTCTGCTTGAGATTCTCTCTCCCCCTCCCTCTACCTCCCCCCCTGCTGATGTGATCTCTCTCTCTAAAATAAATAAATAAATCTTAAAAAAAAAAAAAAAAGTCTTTTTTTCTCCAAACTGTCTGACATTAGAAGTTCACTTGGACTAGAGTTTATAAAGGGGCATGAAATAGATCAAGATAGGAATATAACTTTACCTCTTACATAAGGACCATTTTAAAAAGTCTAGGATGATAATTCCTAAGATGAGTTCATGAGAAATCTTAACTTTCATTTGCAGAACCTATTTTAATTCTTAGATTTCTCTTTGGGGAAGGAAGAGTTGAGGAATAAATGAAGTTCATATATTTGACATTGCTATTTTGAATCAGAAACTTACAACAATGACATAGTACATATTTTCCATACTATTTCTTTATCTTGAGCCATCCCTTTGGTAAAATTTTAGCTAGCAAATCAAGCGATGAAATATTTAAAAAGTAATACAGGAATTGCTATAGAATAGGAACATTTGGTTTTTCAGAGCTAAGAATAGTTGTAAAGCCAGTTGCCCTACATAGATTGTAGGACACAAATGTTTGGAATGTAATGAATGATAAAGGAAAGGGAAAAACTGCTGAACCTAGTGTCTCTGAATGTCATTATAAAGACATGATATGCCAAGCATATGAATTAAAGGCTTGAGACTCCTTGGAGGTTTGAAGCATTGTAATTATCTATAACCTAGTATTAAGAAGACTATTTTTCAGACCCAATTTTTTTGTGAATAGATTATTTTTAAAGAAATATTTTATGTTTTAGAGAAAGCTGTTTTAAACTGTTTGCCAGCAATTTGGTAGTTGAACTTGAAAATACAGTTATAGTTGTTATAGTTATTTGTTTCCCCCCCTTTAAGATATTTTACTTGTCCGTTATTTTAAAGGCTAATCTATATCCACCCAACCAGATAGGTGTTTTGATGTGAAAAATATCAGGTAATCAATATCTGCATGTATCAGAAAAATGAAACTATATGTCAAGAAATGAGATGGGAAAAGTTATGTGGGGAGCTTAAAGCAAATTAGGGAAAATTATTTTCATACGGTTTTCACATGGAAGTAGATGAGCTAGAGTTTGGAGATTATCCTAATCAGTAGAAATCTTTTCAGTTCTTGGGAGTATTATTAGGGAGATAATTGAGAGGTTTCAGGGGAGAGGAGAAGATACAGGTTTCTGAAAGTTCATAGAGAGTGCTTCAATCTGGAAAATAAAAAGCCTTATTTGCCATATGATGCTGGTGTGAGACACTGGATATCCCACATCCCAGGACCATTATCAGTTCTCCAGCAGTTTCATGTGACATGTATGCACTCATTGGACCACCTGGTATATTTCATAGGAGATGTGTTAGCATTTGAGCAGAAGCATTCCAATAACCAATGAGCAGTAACTCCTGATGAGTTTATCTGTGCTCTGGGAGCCCAAAGGCTAATCTTTTCACATTTCGATATGTAATCACTGCCTTCTCCCATTTTGATAAGCATCATTGAAATCTGGAGAGCAATTCTTCTTCTTTATTGTAAAACTTCAGTGACTTTAGTATAAACAACTTATTTTCAAAAGTCAGTGGTGTTTCCTTGGTAGTGGAGTTTGTGCATTGTGCAGTATGTTGTGTTTAAGGTTGACTTTATGTTTAGAGAATCCTTACTAAAAGAAGTGAATTACATATGCTCAAGTAGTGTTCTTACTACTCTTGATATTCCCATTTATTTTTATTTTATTTTTATTTTTTTTTTATTTTTATTTTTATTTATTTATTTTTTTTTTTTAAAGATTTTATTTATTTATTTGAGAGAGAGAGAATGAGAGACAGAGAACATGAGAGGGAGGAGGGTCAGAGGGAGAAGCAGACTCCCTGCTGAGCAGGGAGCCCGATGCAGGACTCGATCCCAGGACTCCAGGATCATGACCTGAGCCGAAGGCAGTCGCTTAACCAACTGAGCCACCCAGGCGCCCTTATTTTTATTTTATTTTTATATGGCCTTTCAAGGGCCTAGGAATTTGTAGGCCTCATCCAGGGAGTGCTAGAATGTGGGAAAGCTCTCAGTTTGAGAAAACCTAGGTTTGTCCTGGCATATTTGGGCCATTATCTGTTGACATCAAATTAAATTTCAAATACTGTTATTTCTCAGTCTGGCTGAAATATCCTAAAATGTTGCCTTAAGGATAAAAATGTATATTAAGTAAATCATAGTTTGTAGATATCATTTATTTTTTGTTTCTATTATAAACAGGTCACTAGTGCTCTGCAAAGTTGTGGTTTTGTTACAACCCAGAAGTTACCTTTGTAATTCCTCAATGACATAGTTTGCAGTGTTCTCCATCTACTGGAGGAGATATGGTCAAGTCTTTCCTTAGGATATCCATGTGATATGCTTTATTTCACCTTTCAAAAACCATTCATGTATATATTACATAAATAGCAGGTCTAAATCAGTGTCTTTAAGAAACATTTTTTTTATTAATTTTTTTGACATTTCTAATTGTTGGAGATGTGGAAAGTAATTGAGGCTTCCTAGGCAAAATATCTTGGCCATTGTTGGTCGAAGCCAAAGGAATTTGATAAGAATGTCAAGTGTTTCCTATTCCTCAAATGGAAGCAATAAAGAGAAAGAGCCCAAACTGACTGTAAAACCTGATTTGTTTTCGCCTGGGCTTACAAATACACTTAAGTAAACAACAACAAGCTGTAGAGGAAGAAAATGACTAAATTCAATGACATGTTAAATTCTAATTGCTTGTCCAAGAAAGTCAACCAATTTAAGGTTTATAGGGAAGAGATGATGAGGATATTGTGTACATAAAAACAAAACACGTAATAAAAAATCTTGGGAACTTGAAAACTGTGTTAAAACAACAACGAAAAATGTTATTATTTATTTATTTATGTATTTATGTATTTATGTATTTATTTATTTATTAAAGTTCTTTTTTAGTTTAGTTTTGTTTGGGGTAAGGAAAGAAGCATAAAGACCAAAACTAGGCAAGGGGTGCACACTGAGTGAGACCACACTTGAAATTTAAAATCTTTCCCAAAGGTTTATTTTATGCTAGTCTATTCTCTCACTCCCACCCCCCAGGTTTTAATTTATCAGCTCATGTGTGCCATAGTAATGCAGTCTTTAAGGACTCATAATGCCCTTAGCTCTGAACGTACCATGGGATATCTTGACACAGACCATCAACTTCTCTGGGCTTTCTGCTTTCCCTCAAATACACAGAGTCTGGAGATCCTCTTCTTAAATACTTGAAATGTTCGTTGGCTCTCCTCGAGGAAAATGAGTGAGTCAGAGTCCCTTTACTTGATGATTTCATTTTACTATGGTTGTGAATGTGATAAATGCACCTGTCTCTGGAGAATGAAAGTGCCAGCCTCGGGGAGAGCAAATGTGACTGTAACTGCCTCAATTTCAATGAGTTATTATTCTCTGAATCTGTTCTGCTGGTACTGGGATAGTTGGTGCAGGGATTGTTTACAGCTATATTTAGGAACAGGAGGAGTGAATAAAATGGCATCTATGTAAGGGGGAAAAAGGTGCCCTTTGTATAGATAGGTACAAAATAGTTTTGTTCCTAGTTAATATTTAGAATGCCACCTATTAAAGAAAAAATATAACCTCATAATTAATAACTTACATTATTTCAGGATTACATCATAAAAAGGATCTCATGGGACTGATCTGGGTTTTCTGGGAACTCACACCAACATGTATTGCAGACATATTGCTTGCAAACTTTGTTCCCCAAAATGTTGCCCAGGGAATTACAGAATTACATTTCAACACACTTATGGGTACTTTTGCACATACACAGAAACCTTAACCTAAGTTCTTTCCTGTCTCCAGGGCTTCCTTTTCAAATGTTCCTTACTTATTACTTCTTTAGGAAAGGTGTGCTTTGTTCTTCCTGTTATAACTTAAAATTACATCAGTCAATAGGGCATTGAAGTAAATGAATTTGAGTTCCAAAATGAAATATTTTTAGTTTTGGAACTTTTCATTTTTCCACCATAGTTTTTGAGTATGTATAAATTGGGAACATTTCTAATATTTCATTTATGCACTCAGTATCAAGTACCAATGACTAAGCTTTTGGGTGCATACATATATAAGAGGTAATGGAATATACAGTCACTTCTGATCTAACCATTCTTTGTGCTCTGGGAGATTTTCTTCTAGCAGAGATGGTGAGTTGTGAATGATGTTTTAGAGCTCTTTTCATTCAACTAATCATTTGAATGGATCGTCTAATTTTCCCCCTTGTATATATGCTATTAGTACTAAGGAAATTCTGTTTCTATACTCAGTAGTATGGACAGAAACTTCATTTTCAATAGCTGGGCTCTTAGGGATAAACTGTGAGATCCTGGAAATCATTATGCATAAGGCTAGAGTGTAAGAAGATTTGTAGTTCTTTCCTGCCTGGGTTTTACTACCTATAAAATGAGTATAACAATGATATCATGATTTATGAAAGTTTACTAAAGAACTATTTATGTGCTGACAGGAGATTATGTTAATCATGCTTTAGAAACACTTGATTCTTTGAAGCTGCAAAACTACATTTTAATTCATGGATATGTAGTAAGTTATTAAGTGATACCCTTACGATTTCCAAGAGGTAGTGTACTTTGACATGTCTAAGGTTTTCATAGGAAAAGGATCCTAGAATCTCATGGGTGAAGAGAGTAGAGGGAATCTATATGAATGTCATTCAGGTGCTTGGATCCCCTCCATTGCATCCAGTCATGAGAAGTCTCCTGGCATGGAAATCAGTTACTCCTCAGGACAGCTCAATCCACTTTTAGAGTGTTCTAATTGTTGAAATAATTAATTTCATAATGATTCAATTTTCTACCTATTAACTTATAAGATACATATTAAAAGCTGACCATATTCTAGGAACAGGGCTGAATTGAAGAGGAATAGTAAACAATGCAAATATAGCCCTTGACTTCATGGAATATTTACTCTGCTAGTATAGGTCACACCTATCATCATAATTCTTCTAGGCATATATTTTAAAAAAGCAAAAACAAAACAAAACAAAAAAATCCTCTTATTCTTTCTTGAATGCTCTCATTCAAATATTTGAATGATCTTCTTGTCCCAAAAGAATATATGATATGAGATATGAGAATATGAGAAAAACCTAAAAATTTCTTTGTTCATACTATGAAGTCTGGGTTATGCTCTACTTTTATTTTTATTTATTTTTTATTTATTTTGTTTGTTTTTGAAAGAGAGAGAGAGTGTGTGTGTGAGTGGTGGGGGGAGGGGGAGAGGGAGAGGCCCCTAGATCATGACCTGAGCCGAAATCAAGAGTTGGATGCTTAACCAACTGAGCCACTCAGGTGCCTGTATGCTGCTACTTTTAAAGTTGAGAATATTTTCAATAGCCACTAATGATCAATATTCCAGTTGTAAGTATGATTAGGAGTTTAAAAAGACACATATAACTTAAGTTTAACATCCACATCTTACATCTTGAATTGGAATAAATAATATAAGAAGTAAGCGACTAGGTTCTTCAGTATTAGAGAATGTTTTCCCCAATCATTTACTTGAACCAAATGGCCATTACTGTTTTAACATGAGCAGATTTCTTATTTATTTGGGTTCCAAAGTCCCTATATGAACAATAAATGTTTCTTGAATTTATTTCTTCCATATCACATTACTATTTTTGCTGTATTTACATACTATGACTGGTATAATGCATACCTAAGTATTTTTTGTTTAAATCAATTTATTTTAAGAGGCACCTGGATGGCTCAGTTGGTTAAGCATCTGACTTCAGCTCCGGTCATGATCTCAGGGTCCTGGGATCTAGCCCCATGATGGGCTCCACACTCAGCCGGAAGTCAGCTTCTCCCTCTCCCTCTGCCCCTCACCCCACTCATGCTCTTTCTCTCTCTCTCTCAAATAAATAAATAAAATCTTAAAAAAAATAAATTTATTTATTTTAAAATAATGGCATATATCACACTAAAGGTTTAAGTTACTATTTATATTTTTATAATATACTTTAAATTAATATATGACTATTAAACATTTTAAAATTTCTATTTTATCACAGTTTGTAAAACACTGGGCAAGATGCTTTCTAATTCTTTTCCTTCACAGATAGTCAGTAACTCACTATTTTTCACTGTTTCTGACTCTTTCCATGTAGGTACAATATAATTTTGCAAGTTATATGTTCTGTAAAATATAGTCCCTATATTTTAAAAGTATTTATGTATAACTATAATTAATTTAATTAGCTGTACAAAAGCAGTCATTTCATCTCATGTTAGACACTTGAGAATATGTGTGTGTGTGTGTGTGTGTGTGTGTGTGTGTGTGTAGGGGATAGTATATCATTAATAATACCAGAACAAAAGGACCTCCATTTGTATTCAAAACAACTTATTTTAAATGATTGAGGGCTAATATGTGTTTCAGGGTCAAACTACTAGTCTAAAACTTCTTTATATATATATATATATATATATATATATATATATATTCAACTTGAATATTATTCAAGAATAATATTCAACTATATATATATATATAGTTGAAATGTTTTAAAATGCCATCTGTAAGGACAATGTGAAACATTAAATTAGAAAAATTGTGTTAATTTCTCTCACTTACATTGCTGGGTGTGCCTTGATCTCACATGACCTTCAAAGTAGCCCTTGATTGAAAAATAAGAAAAAAAAAAATGATAACGTCGAATGAGATGAAATAAAGTTCAAGCCAGACTAGTTAACACTTGTTACTTTGGCATTTTTCAGCCAGCTAACTTAAAAAAAAAAAAAAATGCTTTGAATTATTAGTCAGTCTAAATATCTTCAACATTAAAAAGGGAGTCTGAGTCCACCCTGTTCTGGCATAGTACTTTAATGTTGCTTAAAATAGATTTCCATTATATAGTACACAGGACATTGTTACATCAAATAATAAAATTAGGACATTACAGAAGCTAAAATTTTGCCCTACTTTTCTATAATTATCTATGTGATCAATCCCTCCCTCCACAGACCCAAATAATCCTTCCCTGACATTTTCAGGATGTTTTGAGGCTTCATAAGATAATAATTTTTGTTTTTCAAATATATGACTTATAATCTACATTTTATTTTCTCCACTGGAATTCCTTTCTCTTCTTTTCTGAATATACACTTTTCTTATCTTTCTAAGGCCTGCTCAAAATCCATCTCTTCAGTGAAGTAGTCCTTAATTTCCCTCTCCTAACATAAACTACAAATAAACTCCCCCTTTTGAGACATTGCAGCAATTTGTTTCTACCTCAGGTAGAAATAGATGTATCCTAAATTTCTTACAATAGTATCTAACCTTCCTTTTTTAAATAGTCATATGTATAGTGATCTTTTATTTTGAAAAATGTTTTTAACTCTCATGAGAAAATGTAGGCAAAATTATCCTGAAACTCCTAAGTGCCATGAAATTATGGTGTTAGTCCTTCCTTAGTACTCCAACTTTATCCTGCACTTAAAGCTTCTCTCTTTATTTAGTTACATTTTTGTTTCCACATAAAATAAAATGGAAGGTCCTTAAGCAGGAAACGTGTTAAATATTTGCCTCTGTGTCTTTAACACCCTACATGGTTCTGGATAACTAGGATACTTTCAGTAAATGCTGGTTGAATGCCTGGATAATGAATAAATATATGTGGGATTTTGAGGAATAAACAACTAGGCCAATACCAGGCACTAATTTGGACAATCATCATTGGTTCCCCTATCATTCATTTTGGCTAAAGCTGTAACAAAAGATGAGAGGCTGCCAAGAAAAAGTTTCACCTCCTTCAGTGCTTCCATTATAAATTCAGGCCAAGGCTCTAACAGGAAACTGATTTCCCGTTGGCTCTTCCAAAATTAACCCTTAAAAGATTTTAACCAAGGTGAATTTTTAGTAGTCTAGGTTAAAGACTTTTAGTTTTCCAGGTAAAAATGACAGACTCTTTCAGAGTTCATACGCAGGTTCTGCACATACCTGATATATTCTCAGAGCAGAGTCTAAACACAGTCTTTCATAACATATGGTAGTGATCTATTTTCTTTTTCTATTATTTATCATGTAAAAGTAAGGAGTAAGCAATGACTTGACTAAAAGATATTTATTTTACTTGTTCAAATCTGAAAATTAATCCAGATTATAGTTTGAATGCTTTAAGAAATCATTATGAAACCTAAAAATGATTAAAAACATAAAAGCAGAAATATAGTAACTAGATATCTTGAAGATTATTCAATAGCAAATATTTTTTGTATTTATTTGTTTTCATTGTTTGAAAACAAAAATGTGAGCTCATGAAGTGGGCAGTTATTTTTAGGGACATGTTTTCTTCCCTAAATAATTTTGCAAACAAGTATTGAAATTCCCCTCATATAGTATTGTCTTCAAAATGGAAAAAAATATATATATATATATATCATATATATAAATCTAAAGTGATAGCAAAATGGTCTTTTTTAATGTATTTTTTAAATTTTTTTTAAAGATTTTATTTATTCATTTGAGACACAGAGATACAGAGAGAGAGAGAGAGAGCATGAGCAGGGAGAGAGGCAGAGGGAGAGTGAGAAGCAGGCTCCCCGCTGAACCAGGAGCCCAATGTGGGGCTCGATGTGGGGCTCGGTGTGGCGCTCGATGTGGGGCTCGATCCCAAGACCCTGGGATCATGACCTGAGCTGAAGGCAGACGCTTAACCATCTGAGCCACCCAGGCACCCCAGCAAAGTGGTCTTATAAATTGCCTTTACTTAGGCCTGTGATGATATTGGATAGTCAAGGGATCAGAGGTTTATTCAATTAAATATTCTTCTTTAAAAAGTTTCATTTATAATAACTAAATTGATTTAATATTTAGTTATATTTAAATTACTCTTTTTCTAGTTCTCTGGGTATTTCATGATCTTGTTTATCTAAAAGTCATAGGTATTACCAGACAGGTTGATTAAAGCAAATTAACACAGCTGTTTCTGAACTATAATTGTTGATACTATGACCTCCATGTTGAGTAAATTTCTTTTGACATGCTATTATATCTAGAAATATATTTTTAATCAGTGAGATATATGAGAAAGGGGTTTTGGCATTTCTGTTTGCTAGATGAGAAAACAAAAGCAAAGAAAGTTTGAGGAATTTATATTTATAAGATAGTCACTTTTTGATGGGAAGGTACTCATACTGGAAATCTACAAATAATTCAGTACAAATACAGATAAAGAATAGTGGATATATTTGCATGCCAGTTAAGCTGATGGCAGATATATAGTTACCCATCATTCAGTCTTTCATATTTAAATTATGCAATTCTATTTTTATTTTTTTAATTGAATTTATTTAAATTTTTAAAAATCATTCCTTTTTTCTGTCTTCCACCCCCCACCTCTGTCACTCACCAATCTGTTCTCTGTATCTGTGAGCTTGTTTTTTTGTTTTTGTTTAAAATTGACCACATAAGTAAGCTTACGTGATATTTGTCTTTTTCTTACTTCACTTAACATAATGCCTTGATCATAATTCTGTTTTTATGTACACAGTTACCATTTCTATCTTCTTGTCATGTCTAATTTTACATCATTTAATTTTCCTATAAATGTCAATTACACTGTTTTTAAAATTATCCCTGCCCTTTGACTTAAGTGTGAATTTGGGCAGAGCTCTAATTTCCTAATATGCCCCCAACTTTGTGTGTGTGTGTGGTTTCTCCAGAATCCAGCAAGGTGTTACTAGTGTCTCAGTGGATTAACAAAGAACACTAAGTTTTAAGGTATTTGAATGTCCTTTTCTGCCCAGCATGTTACTAGTGCAATAACCACCTAGAGCCAAAAAGACCTGAACCTGAGTCCCTGTAAAGTTACTCTTTAGACCTTATGCAAGTTAAAACCTCTCTGTAAACTAATAAAAGCAACTCATGGCTTGGAAAAGTGTTGGGAGAATTAGATACAATTAAAAAAAAAAAAAGCATACCGTCCCAGGCAGAGTGCAAAAATCGGTGCTTAATAAAGTTAGTTATATTTTCAATTATCGTTGATCTGAAAGAACTGGTATTTGTGGAAGCAGAGGAGGAAAAAAATGTGATGAAAGTCAATAGTGAATTCAGATTTGATTTACTGATTAAATATAATAAACTGTGTACCTGTTAATTTATCATTATGTACCTTAGCATAATCTTGGGTTCTGTTGACCCTTGGATTGTTATATTTTGCCATTACATATATGCATAAAGTGTAAAATAGTGCAGGGATGTTAAGTGTGGAATGCCATTAACTTTATTACTAAAAGTTTGGGATAAATGAACTATGTATCGGTTGAAATATGAGTAAGATAGGATGTTCGTCCCAATAAAATGATAATAAAATCTTTATTGCATCCACATCGTTACTTGCTATATTTTGCTTATGTTGGATATAAAGTAAAAAGGTATTGCAGATTCTTTCTCTGTTTAAAAGCCTTGATTGATCATTTTTTGCCTCTTTCCACTTATCATGTCATGTTCTTTAGGCTTTAGATGAAAGGACAGAAAATAAAAATGTAATGGAAAAAATGTATTCTAATTTAATCTGAATAGTGTCTCCGGGGTGGGGTAAATAAGCTAAGCCCTGTAGAATATACCATAGGTATAAGCAACCCAGAAACACTGTGCCAGAAAACATAAAAAAAAATCCTCTTTCATTCTTGTTATGCTATTGCTTGAACTCACAGTACCCAACATAAGTGTACTCTTGCTACAACTCTGGACCTCAATGGATTCTTAAATTACAGAAGTGAATAACAACTATTTAGGTAGCTCCAATAGTGGACCTACACAATAGAGCCGGTAGCTGGAGAAGGACAGGCTTTGCTCTGTACACAAATCTCTTTTCTAGACCACATACCCATTACTTTACCAAATGTGAATATATTGTTAGTTTAAAATGTTTTTGTCATCTTATCCTTTCAAATTCTTTTATTAGTTATTAATGATTGCATTACCGTTGTTATAATATCCTTATTGGTAGGTTTTACTTTAAAAAAGGTATTATTACAGAGTACAAGGCACTATTCTTAGTTATCTACTAAAATGAACTCATGCTTCTTTTTTTTTTTTTTTGACCTCTTGCCACAGTATAAATTATTAGAGTGAACTACTTTCATAGTGCTTTCTGCTTGATGAAACTTACAAGAATACCATTTGATAAAAAACTCTCTTTCCCTTCAGTTTCTCAAAGATATCATATATCGTCTCTCATGTCCTTTTCCTGACACACAGTAGTAGAAGTTTCCAGTCCCGATGTCCATCTTCCTTTCAAATGTATTGTGAATATCCCTTTAACACATATAAAAACCACCAGAGCCATGAGAGGAGCATTCACATGGATAAAATGATGATTAAACAGGCTTAATGGTCTACCAGAGGAGTCACATCACTTTGATTCAAATCCCAACAATTTCTACTCTACTTATGCCCTGATCCAACTCTCTTCATCCCTTGTCACTCATTCTGAGCTAGTGGCCTGACTTGTTATTTCTTTGGAACCAAGGCTATCCCAAATAAAATCTTTTAACTTGCCTATTCAGCAAATGAACATCACTCTGTATCTTGACTCATTCTTTCCTTTTTTTTTTTTTTTTTTTTTTGGTTCAGAGAAAGAGACATTGGTTTTGTTTTCCAAATACAGCCCCTAAACCCACATTCACTGTCCCAAGTTTTTCCCATTATTGCCTTTGGAAACATGTTTCATATTATCTCCTTTATATTCAGCATTTTCAGGTTTTGGTTATTTACTAGATCGTTCTTCAGAAATTATTAATACACTCAGGACCCTCATATAGCCAACAAAGTCTTCACACAGTTTTCTATTAGATATATAATTTTTCTTTTATTTCCTGAATTCTGCAAATGACAGCATACATTTTCTACTTCATTTTATTCATCACCCATTTAGTATATATACTCAATTCTAAATCTTGATCCTCCCCATGCTATTCTATAAAAGATACACAGATTATTAACTTCTCTCATAGTTCTTACTTCTTCAGTCTCTCAAATTTTAAACTGTCAATTGCCCCCTTTTATTCTTTCCTTGTTGATATGTCTGCTGTACTTTATTCATTGTCCTCAGGTTTCCCTGATTAATATTTCTCTGTTTCCTTTATGGATTCATTTACTTCATCTTTCTTTCCTAAAGTTAGATGTCCTCTGGATTTTGCCTAATTTCTATTTTCTCTTTACATTTTCTCTTTTGGTACTTTAGTCATTCCTACTGCTATGTAGGGAGTTGTCACTTCAGAAGCCCAAGTGCTTACTTCTTCCTCCAAATCTAGATGAATATTTCTAAATGAAGGTTGAATTCTCCACCAGGATATCTAGTACCTTAGCTTAATTATACTTGTTTAGAGATGAATTAATATCAAAACCCTTGAACTACTCTGTTATTTTTGCTTTATTGTATGCCCTGGTTTTATTAAAAGTTCTAACAATCATCTAATATCCAGGCTTATTTAAAACCTTCTTTATCTTCTCTCCACCTCATATATTCAGTTATGTTCAGACAAGATTTCAAAGTCTTTTACATCCTTTCCTCAAGCCCAATCTCCATTCCTACCACCACTATCCTTATCAATTCATATTATGATTGCCTTAGCTTCCTAATTGGTCTTATTGTTTATATTCATTACTTCTCTACTGTTTCAGGATGGATACTTTTAGAAAAAAAAATCTCTAATCTCATATTCTTAATGATGAAATGTCATTACTAAAGAAATATGCAACTTTTCCTGGTTGTCTACAGAATGGAGCTTATTCGCCCTGAATTCAAGGTACTAGGATATTTGAAGTTCATTTTCCTTATGGCCTAAATTGTTATTACTCTCATACATCTAGCATAATTTATAGACCCAAAACCCCTTAAACAAAGGAGAGGTTAGGTCCCCTTGAGGAAAGACCCCAGTACACTATCAAAAATTATACTGTTAATCATTCTCCTAGCTTTTGCCAGACAAACTTATGGTCTTCTATCCGAGTAACTGCATTAGGGAGAAGGAAATAATCAGAATACCTGGGGACTGCTAGACACTTGACTCTGAACTGACACTAATTCCAAAATGTCACACTGGCCCACCAGTCAGAGTAGGGGCTTATAGAGGTCAGGCAGTCAATTAAGTTTTAGCTCAGATCTGTCTCATAGTAGCCCCAAACCCATCCTTTGGTTATCTCCCCAGTTCCAGAAAACGTAATTGGAATTGAGATACTCATCAGCTGGTAGAATACCCACAGCTTGTTAAATACTTCTTATTGACTTGGGGCCAACGGTTGTGCAGTTTTCTCTGCCTAGAATGCTCTTTCAGGTGTTTTAAGGTCTGTTTTGCCTTGCCCATAATATGAAGCTATGTAGAGATTGCCAGACATAATATCAAGTATGCAGAATCAGACCTTAGGTTTAGGGAGTCAGTTGCAAAACAGAATCCTGCACTTGCAGCAGCGGGCGGGGTAGTGGGGAGTAACACTGAGGTGTAGCTGGAGCCATACTGAGAGGGTGAGAAAAGCGTAGTCTCTGAGCCTTGCTGAGTTTGTTACTCGTGAAAACAGACAACTCTTAGAGATGAGAAAGAAGTCCCTGTTTGGGTCAATTCCAAAACCTTTCTGCAAATCACTGGAATATTATCTAGGTTTCTCAAAAGAGAGATACTCTTCAGTATCTGATGTGGTTCATGATGCACTGTGTTCACAAATCCTTCCCTGAAACCTCTCAGTTTAGATTGAATTAACTTCTTAACCTCCGCATTATTATTTTTTCCCCTCTTTTATATAACTGATCACCTTGATCCAATGTTAAAAGTATTTCTGTGTGTATCTCCTCTATTATAAACTCCTGGAGATTGGAAGCTTTGTTTTACTTACATTTGTATCACCATTTATACTCTGTATAGTCCTTGTTGCAAAGCAGAAAGGCACTAGTAAACATTTATTAAGTAAATTTATAAATAAAACATAGAAGATAAGTATCTCCTAGTGGCAATCTATTCTGGAAATAATAATAATAATAATAATAATAATAATAATAGTAAAAGAAAAGTTACTATAAAATTTAAACTTATAATGGATACATTTTCAAGAATTCACTTACACTTTTTGCCTAAGTTTCTAAGTAAAACAAATGCATTCAGAGTATATTAGAAGGAGATTGTCATGGTACTATAAAATGTAGTCATTATCACTTTAATTACAGATTAGAGGGAAAGAGGAAGATCTGTGAAAGGTGAAGAAAATTGACAATCTGTGGTTTCAATCTCAGACTAAACTATGAAATGTTTAAACAAAGACATTTGATTTTTCTGAAATAATTTACTGTGTGTGTACTTGAGAGTGAACATGGCCAGATCATTATAAAAAGGTGAAATTGATAATGCAGCAGGGTAATAAATGGGGATATTCACAGAGACAAGATGTTTAAATGGCCAAGGTTCACATCTTTGCCTTTCCTTCCCTGAGGCCCAAGTAGTTCTAGTTTGCTGCAGAAACTTTTAAATTAATTTAAACACAGATAAACCAACATAGGGAGATATAATAGGCCCAGACCTTTCTCTATAAATGCTAATGTATTTGATAAAATGTTTGGGATTTATGGACATTGGTTCAAATTCTGGTATATGTCATTTCAATATTAGTAGATGGCATATTACATGGAGTTCATTTCAGGAACATGATGACGTATGGCATATCTAAATCTTGGCCCCAGCAAATAATGCTATGGATATCATTCAAGAATTGTATTTAAGATTTAGTGTCTACTGTGGCTTATGGTATTAGCAATATTTAAAAAAAATGCATAATTTTCCTCATTTCGGAAAGCGTACACTCATTGACCAAATTCTACTTTGCTTATAGCCCCAAATCTAGACCAGTTTGATTAATCAGTTTGAATGCAAATGCCCACCTTTTTCTGGAGGTCTTGGTTGTAGCAAACTTATCATTAAGTGGGAAGAAAAAGAAGCAGGGATCTGCATATTCCAAAAACACTGTAATGAGTTCCTTGTAACTCAGGAGTTAATGATTACGAGGAAAGTATAGCTTATATTCCCTGATACTATTTCCTAATTCATATTCAGTTATGTAGATTTTGCTTGATTATTAGTCAATCTTCTGACCTTCAATTAGTTAATGAGTTTTCTACAAAATCTCTTAATCTAAAGGTACTTTAGTTTTTTAAAAATGTATAGTTTCTTTAATGTCCACAATTTATCAAATCACGTTGATTGCATTACCTGCAAAAATCTTCCTCCTTTATTCCCTCCCCTAAAGAATGATCTGTTATCAGTGTGCTAAAACATAAACAGACTTTCATCTAGACTTAGGCCTAAATTCCCTGTAATCCACTGATCCAGGCTAGCTAAGTAAGCCACAGAATGGATCAGCTGAATTATTATATAAATTCCCTTTGGAAAAGTTGAATAAAATGCAATGTCTCCAGGATGTATACTCTGCATGAGTGTTGTAGAAAACCCACAAGCCTACTAAATTGGAAAAGCAATCCAGAGGCTTAACAATTTAAGTACTAATGCAGAGATAAGATTGCTTTTAAAAGTATCACACCCTCTTCCCAAGTGCACTTTTGTTTATTCCCTATTCAGGCTGCCTTGGGGAAAGGAGAATGAAGTTAATGTTCCTTTGACATAAGTGCACCATAATGTTGGATACATTAAATATCTGAAAGTGGATGGAATAGTTAGGTAGCTAATTTAGTATATCGTGAATGGTAGTAGATAATGCATCTTCTAGTATTTTTCTTAACTATCCTTTTGCCTTTTTGCATGTCTCAGGTGTCAAAAGAGGAAACACAAAGACTCATGGCAGTTAAGAAGACAGGATCATTTAGCAAAGAGAACTTAGCCTGAGTCCAAAGTTAGGGTTATGGTTCAAAGTTATAACCTTGGGAGATTCATTTGTGTTCTATGGAATCTGTTTTCTTCGTTGTGAAATAAGGGAGTTTGACTAAATTATCTTGTTTCCACCTTGAACTTCCCATGTATTTATAATGTCCTAAATTCAACAACAATAAAGCAAACATTAATATTGTGCAATATTACATAGGTATGTAGAAAAATGTGTTTTTCTAATGTGTTTATCATAAGTTCTTAGAAGGCAGTTGAGAACAATTGTGCCTCAAGTTCCAATTACTTTATTATCCTCATGATCATTGAAATTGATTATTTATTATGCACTTACAGTGTGCATTGTAGTAGTGGGCAATGATAATACTACTTCCTATTTGGAAAAAAATTTGCTTTATGATACCAATGCAGTCCATTTTAAAATTACAATAGGTATCTATTATCCAAATTGATGTTGACTTCTCACCATAGAAATTTACATTTAAAAAATAACAATATATATAATAGGACAAAGTGATATTACTTCTAGTTGGATCTGGTAACAAGAAGAGGCACAATTTAACCTGACAAATAGTGACACCTCGTTTTATCAGCATCACTTTCATTTGGCTTAGATATGTCTTCTCAATTCTGATATTGGGCATATGGTCAGGATTCTTATTCACCGACAAGCTAAATAACAAGGATGTTGTCAGATGTACTGCTGATGGAAATCAATCAGAAACTGGAACTAACGTTTGTCTCAGAGAGTGGACATTTAACAACTTTTTAGGAAAAAAAAATCATCATTCTTGAGAGAAGTAAAAAAAAACTTTAAATTTGAGAAGTGAAAAGAACATAATAGTGATGGAGAATAATATTTTTAATAATCATTCAAAGTTTGACCAAATTTCAAATATTAATACCTAATTAATATGTATGAAAATAATTTATCAAAACAGTACAAAATCTTAGACTAAAAAATAGTAATCACTTTTTTCTCTCAAGTTTTTTAAGATAAATAATAGATAATATTAAGAATTTAGGGCTAAAATTAGAACAAGAATATAAACAAAAAATATTCAGGTCTGTAAGCTTGAGAAAAAATGACTTAGCTCTATTTATCAATTCTTTTTTTTTTCTATTTATCAATTCTTAATATTTCATCCCTATGACCTTGAATTGATTCATAGAGTTGTATTAAAAATATAAGAACTGAACAAAGTATTGATTTTTGATATTTTGATCTTATACTGAAGAAGATTTCCTATTTTTCATGCTGTGACCTACTTAGGTCTTAAAGATATTGAGTAGAGATGGCTTGTATCCATTAGTGCATAAACTTGGTCTAAAGTTAAGAATGACCTTAGAAGAGTTACTTCTTACTGCTTAACTAGTCTATCTGTGCTTTAATTTTGGATGTTGTAGCCATGTTATAACAGAGCAAAGTGTCTAAGATTTAAAAATTCAAACTGCAAATTTAAGCTGCACATTAATATACTTGTACAGGGCTATCCAAGACTTGGCTCACAAATTCACTATTAAGTTTGTTGTTGAAGAAGAGGTACAGAGAGCCCCATTTTATGTGAAGAGGAGAGAACTGAAAGTGATTTGATTTTAGAGGATGAAAGTACAGTTCAACAACATGGGTTTGAACTGCACAGGTCCATGTATATGTGTATTTTTATAATACAGAGCTGTAAATGTATTTTCTCTTATGATTTTCTTATTGTAAGAATATGGTATATAATGTATAGAACATAGAAAATATGTGTTTATTGACTGTTACTGGTAATGCTTCTGGTGAACAATAGGCTTTTAGTAGTTAAGTTTTTAGGGAGTCAAAAGTTCTATGCAGATTTTTGACTGCATGGGGGTCAGTGCCCCTAACCCCCATTGTTGTTCAAGGGTCAGCTGTACTTCAATTAAGAATTATTTTGGCACTTTGTGACTGACCTATTTTAGTTTGCTGAAGAAAAAATTATCTGCCTCATTTTCCTGATAAGGCCTGAATGGTGTTGAGAAGATGTCAAGTGACCTTTCCTAAGATAGCTTCACCCCAATATAGGTTTCTAGAGAAGTAAATTACCATCCTAAGGTTAGGTATCTCCTACTGGTTCATTTCTGTTGAACCTTGGAGACCTACTAGTTCATGTCTGTTGCTCCCATTTAAAAGTACTCTAAAGGCTAAGTGCATAGCAGAAGGCTGATTAGAAAAGGGGCACTTGGATTCTGAAGAGGAATAGACTCAGGGAAGTGAGGAGTTTTGGTGAGCAACAAGTCGTAAATTCTGAGTTCAGTTACCTTCACCACCCTGCAAATCCTCACATTTCCAGATTCCTGCTTAATTTAGGTTGCGCCATGGGCAGAGATTACTCTTTTAGAGAAGCTGTATTCATTTCTTCATCTGCGTGAAAGCAAGTTGATTCTCAATTCTTGCCCAATTTTATCTCTGTTTTTAAAGACTCACCTAATAAGTAGCAAGAGGAAACCAACACACTTCAACATTCTGGTCAAAAGCAACTGCATTGCCATGTATGTGGCCATGGCTGAATTAAGATCATTATTTTCTTACTGCCCACAGCCCAACTAGTAGGTTTTGGTTATGGGAGTTGTCCATTTGGAGGTACCTGTTTACACATTCGTTATGGTATAGGCAAAACTGCTGTAATGAAAAGGTCCAAAAACTTGAATAGTTCAAACAGAGTAAAAATTTCTCTCTCATGCAACAATCCAGAGGTAGGCAGGTTGTCTGAAGGAGGTAAGTTCATCATGTAAGGTTATCCCAGGTTCCTTTTTCTCTGTGACTCATCATTTCTGAGGGTTTCTAGATCAGCTGTGCACCATATCTGCATTTCAGCCCATGGGTGAATGGAGGAGGAAGTGAAAGACATGGGTTTTCTTTTAAGGAACTGATGTGGGAGTTATATACATCACCATTTACTCACATTCCATTCATGAGAAAGGTTGCCACATCTAGCTGCCATGGAGACTGGGAAACATGGTGCCTTTCTGCAATTGTTCATAAATACTTTATTTAAAAAATCTTACATTTTTAACACTCAAGGTTTTCCCAGTAATATCCATGCAATACTGAAATGTTAATTTTCTTTAATGCGTTATCTCCATAAAATGTGGACTCTTAGCCCAAGAATTACTTTTCTTTCTGTGTACTCTCTTCTGTTTTGTTTTTGCTCTTGCTGTTGTTGTTGTTTTAATTTTTTTTTTTAATTTTGTTTCTTTGGTCAGCTCAGGCATTTTGTTGGGGACGGAATAAGGACTTTCTACTGCACAGAAATTAATGAATGTATGAAATTTTCTCTAAATATTCCTTTTTTATTACGGGTATTTGCTACTTAAATTCAGTTTTTGTGGTTGAGTAACATCAGCAGAGAGTAGTAGAGTTGCTGGGAAATAAGCATATTATTTATACCCAATACTCTGGAAGAAGGAAGGGAAGAAAATAGGGGAAGGAATGGTATTGAAAAAAATGGTGGGTACAGAACAGTATTGATCTGACCCATCTGTTAATGGAAAAGGTCTAATGATGTGCACTTTAAGTAGCAGATGTGAGTGAAAAGAGTGAGGGCAGACTTTCTCATTCTATTTTACAAACTTCTAGGTTGTTTGAATATTTTCAATGAACATGCACTATCTTTGTCATTTTTAGAATACCAGTAATTAAAAAATAATACTACTAAATGAAAATCAAGTAGCCTAGTTTCTGAAATTTGGAAGAAAGAAGACACAGATTCTGAATAGCTTCCTACACCATCTTTTTCCCTAAACTGTGGTGGCTGTATTTCTTCTTCGATGCTTATTGAATATTTTTTCCTCCTTATTTTTAAACAATTTTGTCACTCTTTTTTATATCTGGGCTTTCAGCACAATGAGGTGGGAGTAAGAAATAGAGCCAAAATACATGTAGGAGTCAGCTAGAGTAAGTTTGTAGTCTTGCTTGAACTTCTGTTGCTTACTATGGGACCTGGAAAGGATCACTGAATTTCTCAGACTTTGGTTCTTCTTCTGTAAAATGGAAATATGGTTAAGTGCTTACTTGCGTTCATCTGATACTTATAATACCCTTGGGTAGAAATGAACCTTCCCATGTACAGCCAAGTAAAGAACAGAACTGAAAATTGAACCCACCTTTGTCTGATTCCAAACTTCATTTGCTTAACCTCTGAAGGTTTTCTTGGAATTTAGTATTGGTTTCTGAAATATGTAAGGGTCTATTTCCATCTACTTAAAGGAGTTTCTAGTGGATATTTGCACAAACCTGTTAATAAATACCCCTGATCAAACCATTCAGATAATACCTGGATCTTGTAAAGATGTAACCAAGTCTCTGTGGGATGCATTCAGTATCTTACAGATGGAGAATGTACCCCTTTTGGAGAGATACCCTATCTTTTCAAACCTCAACAATCAGAACATTTACAGTGATTAAATTTTACTAACAGTGGATGCCCTATTTCTAAATTCTTCCTGGAAAATGAGTAATTTATCAAAAGACACTTACCAAACTGGCATAATTATGAATTTGTTCTGTTCTTCATCTTGGGTAGCTTCTGGCAGGTAATTCAGTATTGGTGTTTCAATGCCTATACATTCTTACAAGGAAATACAGCGAATTGTCTTCATTTTTACCTAATGTAATCCTGGCAGCAGATACATAAACCTATTTGTGGTAGTCCCAAGTGAACCACAAGAATTAATTTTAATGGATATCATGAAAACTTTGAGTTTATGCCGGCACATTGGTCATCACCAATAATGATTATTATGATAAACATTAGTTTAGATAAAGATGTGGATTAGGTCATAAAATTCTAGAATGTGTGCAGTAGCCACAAACCAACAGAAAATGGAATGATTTCACTTAACAAAAGAACCTTGCAGAAATAAGGAAATTAAAAACTGGTTTACTTACACTTTAACTCACTTTAGTATCCTGGTATAGAAAGTGTTCTGAGGGACGCCTGGGTGGCTCAGTCGGTTAAGCAGCTGCCTTCGGCTCAGGTCATGATCTCAGGGTCCTGGGATCGAGTCCCGCATCAGGCTCCCTGCTCAGTGGGGAGCCTGCTTCTCCCTCTCCCTCTGCTTGTGCTCTCTTTGTCAAATAAATAAAATCTTAAAACAAAAAAAGTGTTTTGGAAAGTGCCTATGATTTGGAATTCTGAACTGCCTTTTCAAAGATTGTTGCAGTCTATAAAGTATATATGGAATATATATAAAATACAGTGTTCTGCACCCAGCAAGAACTTCATCAATGTTGCTTGCTATAAAGCAGTGGAGGAGGTTTTAATAAGAGATTTTAACAGTTATTCAAAATTTTATAAAACATAAAAACAAGCTTTCAAAATACACAGATAATTCAGATAATGGCAAGTTTATCTCTTTGATTGTAGAAATTCTAGGCAGGATGACATTTATAAAATCCTTCTCTTTTATGAAGAATTTAACCAGATATATGGTATTTTCTTGTTTATTCATTTATTGAACCAGAGATTTATTGAATGCCTAGGATGCGCCTGCTACTCTCCTCTGGCCTAGACTGATTATCTTGTTTTAGGCCCAGGGACAGGTTCCCAGAATGAGTTCTTGGTACATAATAAATGCTCACTAAGTATTGGTTTTGATTTTTAGATTTGTTTTATTTTTGTTTACTTTTGCACATAGTGACTAAAATTTTTTATAATACTTGCTTTAAATGTCACCACTACTTTGGAGCATTTACTGACTTCCTCTGATCCACCTGATTGCTATAGATTCTATGCCCCATCCACAACTTATTTGTACTTTATTTAAAAAAAAAGAAATTAAAAAAAGAAATATAATGATTTTTATTTGCTTACACTCATTTCCTCTAATCAGTTGTAAGCTCTCTTAGAATTTTGTGTACATCCGTATGTATAGGCACTCTGTCTATTCTCAGTCTTTAACGTGGTGCGTGACAACTGATAGATATTGAATGTCTGAGCATATTCCCCTTTGGGACGTTGTGTCCTGGTTCTGGGACAGTCACCACCAACAGATGGTGCTGTTAGGTTGTAAAGTTCTCTAGAAGAAAGCTCTTGAGAGCAATGTTTCTCAGAACTCAGTATGCATTGGAATCACCTGATGGACTTGATAACAGCACAGATTCCTGGGTCCTACCCCTAAAGATTCCGATTCAGTCATTTTGGGTAGGACTCAAAAATTGACATTTTTAACAAGAGTGCTGGTGCTGCAGTTCTGGGGACTACATTGTGTTAGCACTCTTCTAGACCACTAATTGTTGAGGAATGAAAAGGTATTTATTCAAAGCAGTTTTCTTTTTTCTTTTTATTTTTTAAATAAAATAAATCTAATTAGGTGTTTATAAGACTATATGTTTGGTGCTTAGAAAGATTATAGGTTATAGTAAAATATTATCTTTCAGAGAAATTTAAAATACATAATTAAGCCAATTTGAAATTCCCTTGCAGGGTTCCTGCTATTATCCATATCATTTGTCTTAATCTAAGTACACGTTTCCTTTCACATACAAATGGTATAAAGTAATAGGCAAAACTTATACCCCAATTCTCCATCCTATTATTCAAGAAAACCACTATTAGCAGTTCTTATTCTTTTCATAAGCGTTCTATGCAAATACATATATATCATTGATGCATTTCTTTATACAGATGGGATCTGAAATTTTCTTTCCTTTCTTTTTTTTTAAAGATTTTATTATTTATTTGACAGAGAGAGACACAGCGAGAGAGAGAACACAAGCAGGGGGAGTGGGAGAGGGAGAAGCAGGCTTCCCACTGAGCAGGGAGCCCGATGCGGGGCTCGATCCCAGGACCCTGGGACCATGACCTGAGCTGAAGGCAGACGCTTAACGACTGAGCCACCCAGGCACCCCGGGATCTGAAATTTTCTTACCACACTAAATATATCAGATAATTTTCCATATCTGTATTTGAAACCCTTGTGAATAAATTAATTTTAGTCAGTTTTTTTCATTAGTTCTGTCACAAAACAAATATTAAATGCCCTGCTAAATGTCAGACGTAGCTGGGTACTGGAGAAAGGCATACAGTAAGATGAATAAAATATGGTTTGAGTTCTGATGAGAGAGATGAATTCCTCCCCCTCCTTCCTTTTTTCCTTACAATAATATAAACATACTGAGTACCTACTCTATGCCAGGCACTGTGTTAGGCATCGTGAATAGAAATAAATAGGCTGTCGACCCTGCCTTCAAGTAGGTCCATAGACTGTGGTAAAGATGGAGAGATGTAAATAATTATAAGGCAGTGTAATAGATGTATAATATAGCCAGGTGCAAGGCATTTTAGAATGGTCACCTCAGCTGGAGAGAGAAAGTCGACCCAGAAGAAAAATTACTTGAGATTGCACTCGGAAGTCAAGCATGAAGGCCTGACTGTTCTGCATGGAATCTCAGAGAGAACAGTATTAGATTCCCCTTGGGCTGTTGGTGAAGATTTCAAAAGGTATATGGCCCCCTTATGCAGTGCCTTAAAGAGTGAGGGGAATTTAACCAGATAAAGAGGGCAGTAAGTGAATTACAAGCAGGAAAAAAAAAAAAAAAAAAGGAGATATATTACCGTCGTGATATGGAATTCTGTGATTCTAGCATTTACTTTAGGAAGCAGTTTGAGATCAGAAGCTTGGGTAAAAGGCCACGTTATAAAGAATCATAAACATTGCCATGAGAAGTTTGAGTTTTATCCTCAGAAAGCACTAGCCATTTCAAGTAGGGAAGTGACGTGATATTTTTTTGGTGTCGTTTTTGTTGTTGTTTTAAAGAGTTATTTCTTTCAGCTTTGTGCAAGATAGATGGGAGTAGGAAGCACTTGCAAGAATGGAGATGGGTTTTGTAGAGAAATGTTTCAGTAATAGAAACAAGAGATTTAGAGAGTACGAACTAAGCTATAAACACTATAAATGTATGGGTGGTGTGTGTCTTCTTGCCCATTCAATCTCTACTATCTAGCATATTAACTGTGACTTAGTAGGTGCTCAGGAAATATGGGTTGACTAAAGTGACAATGAGTTTTTGTTGAATTTTGAGAAACAAAGATGAATCATGTGATAAAAGAGTATTTGAAAGGGAAGAGAATGAACTTGGTTTTGGCTTTGTTAGCTGTGAAGTATCGAGGCACAGATGGCCTTAGAATGGATTTTTCCTCTTTTACATGACAAGCTTCTTGGTTTCACAGCTTCCCCCTTCTCTTCTGGACTGCCTTCTTCTATGGTGTAAACAGAATATCTGTCTATGCCATCAGTATGATTTCTCACCACCATGTCTCAGTGTGAGTATTGCTTTTACCATTATTATTTTATTCAGTTAGTGAGACATGGCTCAATTCAAAATCATGGTGTCTACTCATATTTGTTGCGCATCTAAAGGTCTCCTTAGGCCCACTCATTCTCCTGTATGAAACTGAGTTTCACATCTGTAGATTTGCTAATCAAAGTAGGACCACTTTCCTCTCAGAAATTTGGCTTTTGAAACCCTACCTAGTTTCTCAAAAGAAGTTATTTAAAAAAATAGCTTTTTTAGGTAAACATAATAACCTACTTCAAAATGAACATGGTAGGCTAATTTTAAAATAGCAGCATGAAAGTTTTCTCAAGTATACTGTCCTGTTTATCTGGATTTTTACTTGTTGACTGAGAAAAAACTTGGAAATATTTGTCAAATATGCACATATGGTTGAGTCTTTTTGTCTACTTAAAAGAGTACTAATAAAGATATCCTGGAGACTTATTCTTTTTAGTACCCTCCCTCCTCCACAGCTCTTCCTTTTGGTATTCATATCTTAACAGCTTAGATACCCCCGAGATTTTATTACCAAATCTTTGCTTGGTAACTTGAATGATTATGCAACAACATTACATTTCTTAAATTGAAATAGATTTTAGAAACTGCCCACTCTTCTTTATCCCTCATCCTGCCTTAGCTTGGACATTGTCAGTTGTAGGCAGCATTTCACATCAGAGGGGAAGACAGTTATTGTCTCGGGAAATTTTTCTATATTGAGCTAATAGTCCTCATCCTGTAAAGTACATTTACTGGTGCTAGGCTGGCATTAGACAAGATAAACTTGGCATTTCCAGGAGAAATCACTGCATCTGCCCCCAACCCCTACCACCTGTCCTCATTGCTTTTTGTACATGTTTACCTGACTCTGATTTTCTTTCAATGTTTTTTATGTAACATCATTTCTGAATCCCTTCATCATCCAAGTATTATCTGTTCTAATATGTTAGTATTCTTTCTGTGGTGTCATGGAAACAGGGGCCTTCTCCTCTTTTCCAAACGTCCCTTCTCTACCATCCAACAGACTTTTTCTGTTGGTTAAACACACATGAGGAATCTCAGAACACATTTTCCCCATAATCCCACACATAATTTTATTTAAGCTAGTTAACCATGTATTTTCTTAAGGACATTTGTGTAATACAAAGGGAATTTGTAAACTGCTGCAATTAATAATCACATATTAACATTAGTATATGTTCACTAAGTCACAAGGTTGTGAGTCTCCTGTTACTAGAAGTATTAAAGCAGGGCTGTACAACCAGATTCTTGAAAATTTGGAGAACATTGGGTAGCTGGTAGGTAGTCCAAGTAGATTAATTTTTACTTCCTTTAATGGTCAATTCTACTATCATTATAATTCAAATTAAACGTGGAATCTGCGAAGTATTTTAAACATGTTATCAAGACTATCTTAGATTCATAGAAAATTTTTCCACTTCAGTACTTAAAATGTGAGAATGCATTCTTGTGTCATTCAGAAAAGCTGAGACATTGGACCTTTGGGCTCCAAAAATGTAAGTGCTTGGGGATGAATGTATTCTTGTTTTCCACTAGAGATAACTCACAACTCCAGTATAGGACTTAAGTACAGTTTGGGGGAATAAAAAATAATCTTCATCCTGTGGCCCACTTAGTTTCCTTGATAGCAATGATAGTGCATTTCTGAGCAAGAAACAAATGATAGGAATAGAGTTATCCTGACCATAGGTTTCTAATGAATTACTGATATTCATATTTAAAAAAATTGTATTAAATATCATGTTGTGATTAGATTCACAATAATTACAAAATACATTGGATACCCAGTTGGTGCCAACAGTCAAATAATGAACTATGTGAAGGGCAGAGATCTCTTAATTTTAAGTACTTGTTAATTATTTATAAGTGCATGAAATCCATGATCAAAAAACTGAGGAATGTTCCTGAATGATAAATTGGTTCTGAAAGATAATGAGGTGTTTGTCATTTTCATTAAATGATAGTTCTAGGATGTATCAATCCTCAGATGAAATAACCAGTATCTTTCCATGGGATTATCATTTTTCACCTAGGTATTTTTGATAAGGGTACAAAGTAGAGCTCAGAGTTTGCTATAAGCTAAATGGCTCCCTTCTGCCCATTTGAAAGTGCTGTAGCCAATTATAAGTATGGTGCAGTTGGGGCTTGAATATAATCCAGGGAGAGCAATGCAGACATCTTTTGAATTTCTTAATTTGAACACAATTTTTTTTTTTTAAGATTTTATTTATTTATTTGACAGAGGGAGACACAGCGAGAGAGGGAACACAAGCAGGGGGAGCGGGAGAGGGAGAAGCAGGCTTCCCGCTGAGCAGGGAGCCCGATGTGGGGCTTGATCCCAGGACTCTGGGATCATTACCTGAGCCGAAGGCAGACGCTTAATGACTGAGCCACCCAGGCGCCCCTGAACAAAATTTTTTAACCAGTAACTTTGTATTTTGGTGATTGAAAACTTTTTATTTAAAAAAAAAAATTCTTAATGAAGAAGTCAATAAAATTAACTCATTGAGATTTTTATATAAACTTGGATGGTATTTACTCATTTATATAATGGATAATCAAGAGCTAAATCTAATACATAACAGAATCATTCCCTGGAATTTTGTAGAAATACAGGACTTGAAAAAACTTTTTTAGAAAATTTTAAAATATCTATTGACCATGAATTAATCTTGGCTTATTGGAAGCCACACTTAAAAACAAGGAAAAACAAAACTCTCTCACTATGTTTGTCTATAGACTTATTTTTATTTCAAATTTTACAGTTAATTATTAGCTACAATGTCCAAGTGCACCCTTATCAACAAGAAATAAAGAGCTATAATATTTATATAAAATTTGCATGTAATTGCTAAGATTACGAACCATAACCTTTTTCTGTCTCTAGCACAGATTTAAAATAATATAAAAAATATTTTGCAGTATGTTTCTAGGTAACATTTAGTTATTCAATATGTGTATGTTCTTTATTAATAGGAAGTATATTTCTGTTGTATCTACTTAGATTATGTGTTGATGAATAATGCTTTTTCTCAGTAAAATTCTGTTCCAAAAGGGTGAATTAATAAGTATGCCATGCAATAGATCATACCCTTAAAGCACTTTAAGTGGGAAATATGGGTCAGGACTTGTTTCTGGAATTTGAATGGATGGATGTAATACAGAGAAAAGTTGTTAGAGGGGATAGATTACACAGTCTTATTTAATGGTATAAACAGTTGGTTTAAATTGAGAGAAAGAGAGAGAGAGAGAGTGTGTGTGTGTGTGTGTGTGTGTGTTAAGCATCAAGAAGCTTGGGGAAAAGATTGGAAGGCAATCTGGGGAAAAAAAAAAGGAAACAGGTAAGCTGTCTAATTTAAAAAGTAGAAAATTAGGTAAGGAGGTGGGGAGGTTGAAATAAGAGCCAAAATATATCCATATTGAAGGGTAGTCTGAAGATTTTAGATAATACAGAGCCATTAATTTTAATTCTAGAGTCATTCTTCTCTATCTTACCATATTTTTTGAGAACCACTCTTTAAGATATTGTGAGAAATTCTAAAATGAATTTGCATCTGACTCTTATCCTAGTGGAGGTGCTAAAATCTGTTTACAAATGACAATGTTTTTAAATATTGCAAAATGAAAAGGATTAAAATGTCAATACAAAGAATGTATTCCAGTAGGTGGAATGAGGAAGATTCACTTCCAAAGACTTTCAGGAAAGTGAAAAAGTACAGATTTTTAAAAATTCACTTTCTTTGTGCTTTTTTATTACAAAGGTAATATATGGTTGTTGAAAAAATTATAAAACATAGATAATCCAAAACTAATAAATTGAAACTGCTTATAATCTCACCATTCAGAATAAGCTTAGATAAGAGTTTGAGAGTTAGGGTCAAATGAGAACTTAGGGTTGAATGAGAAGATGGCAATTGAAGCCAAACATAAAAAACATATACAGTAGTCAATGGCGAAATACATGTAGGATTGTCTTGTGCAAATCTGAACTCAAATTTGTACATTTAAAGGTAGTTTACATAAGATAGGAAAGAAAGTTGTTTTTGCTTAAAGAAACGATGGCACTTTCCTTGCTTTGAAGTCTCAAACAATAGCTGCTGAGACTGGTTATAAGATTAAAGGAAAACAAGGGAGTCAAATTACATAGAAAAAGATAAAACTAACAAAGATTTTGCTAATGTTGAAGATGTAAAAGGAGAAAGAGAAAAAAATGTATCTTTAAGTCTAGTGAAAAGGAATGTCCGTAAATTAAATAAGGAAAACTAAACTTCTGAATTAATTCATAAATTAAGCAAATGTTCAAAAATGTTCAACTCACCAGTTTGTTTTTTGTTTTTTGTTTTTACTTTTTTGTTAGTAAAAAAAAAAAACGCTGCTTGAGTTGAAAACAGCTACTGACAAAAGTTTGCACTTGAAACATAACATAATAAAAATAAATAAATAAATAAATAAATAAAAAGTTAGTGCACTTGGTAAATGCCCCCCTCCCAGAAACAGCCCAACTTCGAGTAGTAGGTGAGTGATGCCAGATGTCTTTTCTTCTTTATCTTCCTCACTGAACCATTAGAGAAAACAAACAAAAACAACAACAACCAAAAAAAAAAAAAACAAGAAAATGGAAAGAAGTAGTAAGAAGGGAAAGGTTAGAGTTTAGAGGAAGTTGTTCCTTAACCACTCTGTAAAATCTTAACTAGAATAGCCACACCAAGGAAGAGACATGCAGTTGTTGGAAAAAAGTAGTTAGCATGAAGGAGTGGGAAATACTCAGTCTAAACACAGATGCTTGTTTCAGGAGCCCCAGAATTGGCATCTGATATATCAATCATTTGGGGTTAAAAAAAATTATTTCCTTGCGGATTTCTCCAAAGCAATTTTCATAATTGGAATTATTGCCTTCTGTTGAATGTATAAAGATAATGTGAAAGTACTCTATTACTGTACATCTTGCCTCAATCATAGAATCAACGAATATTGAGGGCTTACTCTGTGCCAGATTCTGTTCTAGGGACTTAATATGCAATGTCTCATTTTATCCTCATAAAAGCTTCATGAAGTTGACATAATTATCATCCTCATTTTGGGGTGTGGATACTGAGAGTTGGTGCCCGAGATCTTTTAACAACCAAGTAATATAATCAATCAAGATCTGAGCCTTTGTTGTCTAACTCCGAAGCTTGTGCTCTTAACTACCCTACTATATTTCTTCTTCTAAATGAAGCAACTGATGCTATATAACACATTTTCCAGCTCAATATGTGCTGTTACATCTTTCTCAAGTATATGATTTGAGAATGAATCATTGCAATAAACCATGGCCTGCTGTTATAGTTGATGACTATATATCTTTCTAATTACATGGTATCTTCTTTTTTTTTTTTTTAACCCATCAGTGTTTCAAAGGAAACTAAATACTTCATCTTTCAGGAGATTATGCTTTATTATCACTTTAAAGACTGGGCTGAAATTCCTAAGATTTGAGGACATTCGATTCGAAAATGGTATTTCTTTGCTGCCACAAGCAACCACGTAAATACAAGATGCCTTATTATTCAGTGATGGCATGTACACCACCCTCAAACAGTATTTATGTGTGTACCTATGCCATGAATGCACTCTTCTGGTACCTAAACAAAATGGTTTGCTAAGTCAGCATGGTGATATGGATTAACAATCAGGCAGAACAAGTCTGGGGTCATGTACCAAAGAAATCCTACCCAAGGTCAAAGATCTTTATTGGAAATACTGAGCTGAAAGATTTCATGGAGTTTTGTTATCTCAGCAGTGCACTAACAATGAACAAAAGAAAAAACCTCAAAGGTCAGCATGTCTTTTGGGTAGCTAGCAAGCAAGTAAGCATTTCAGAAGCAAGATAAATGGTTCCAAAGCATGACCTGATCTAATCCACATCTAATTCAGCATTATGCCTAAGTGCCTTTGCACATGCTGCATGAAACAGAGTCCCCTCCTTTTTATCCACCTATTTAATTCCCAGTCATCCTTCAGTTATAGTAACAATATGATAAGGATAATAATGACTGTAGCACTAATGTTAAACTCACATCTTTGAGCACTAATCCAAATGCTGGCAAAGCAACATCTCATTGAAATTTCAAAACGACGTAAAAGGCACATATTACTATCACACATTTATGAGAAAATGGAGTTTAACGATAGTAAAATAATTTGCCTAAGACTATATAGATAATATGTACCATAGCTGGGTTTCAAATATAGTACTCCTCTGTGTGACTTTGAAACTTTTGTTCTTTGATGTATATTCAGGACATGAAAGCAAATACTATCTTCTCTATAAAGTCTTCCTTGATCCCTCTTTCAAGGTTCTATTACTCATACTCACCAGAGTTGAGAACCGCCCTATGCCCCCAACTTTTGTGCTCATAGTGCCTAATACATACTGATTTTAGAAAATATATTGTATATTAAGGTATAATTTTTCACTTCTGTCTCTACTAAACAATTCCCTTGAGGGCAGGAATCATCTTTTTTCTTTGATTCATAGTTACTATAATAAGTGAAGAATGGATGAAGAATTAATTAAAGCAGAGGAATCAGGAATGATTTTAAAGAGAGAGAGCCTTTGAGAGGAGCATGGAGGTAAAGATATGGGGTTGGTGAGGGAGGAAAGGAAGAATACTAGGTAGACGAAACACATGAACCAAAGAAGAGAGTCTTGAAAGTGTGTTGTGCTTGACAAATGCCAAATAGTCTTCAGTGATTAGAGTCAGAAGCAGATTGATGAAAATGAAAATACTAAGAGGTAGAGCTGGAAAAGTAGCTTGGACCTGCTTATAAAGGAACTTAAATGCCAGGTTAAAGAATCAGGGCATTATTATGTGGGCAATGGCAATCATCAAAAGAGTTTTGTGTTGGAAAAAGCCATGTTCTGATAATTGTTTTAAAAGACTATCTTCACTTGCAATGCGGAAAGAATGAATTAAAGCAAACTGGGAGAACAATTAGCAGACTGCTGTAAAAGTTTTTAAAAGTACAAACTGAGAGCTGGAACCAGAGCATTAGAAGTGAAGATGTAAGGATTCTATTGATCTGAAAGACATTACAAAGGTGAAATCAATGGCATGTGTGGGGAGAGGAATGCATTTAAAATATCTCTAAAATAACCTCGTCTGTGTAGGAAGATGATACCACTAATCAAAAACACCAGGTAAAGAATCAATGTGAGAGCTTAACAGTACGGTGCTGGATATATTTTGTTTGTGCTACCTTTAGGACAACCATAAGGTACTCTCCCAAGAGCATATTAAAAATTCAAATTTAAACAAAAGTAGTGAAACTGCTGAGTTCCACTTGGGAGCTGTTAGGAGATAAGGGCTGTTAGAACTTGGGGCATCAATGAGCAATCCTGAGAAGAAGCTATTCATTTTGGTGCTTCAGACCTCAGTGCTAATTTTCAAGAGACAGATGTTCTACTGAGGAAAAGGGACTTGCTCTCTTTCTTTAGTCACCATGGTTATATGTCTAGCAAGTAATATATAATCCTTTACACACAGTAGGTGCTCGATATATATTTAGGGTAGCTGAATTAATTTGGTTTGAAGACCAGACAAAAAGTCCTTACAAGAGGGAACATAAATAGAATGATAAGATAATAAGAGACAAGAGAAGAGGAGATCCAAGAAACAACCAGAACAGGTGACAGTACAAAAGAGACAGAATACTTCTGAGGAGAGACACTGTTCGGATCAGGAAATGACAGCTTGGGTTTAAATGCTACATCCCCACTTCCCGTGTTTGTGACCATGAACAAATGATTCCAACTATCTGAGCATGAGTTTCCTCCCCTAGGAAATGGTGCTTACACTGGCTCCTGTATCAGAGGGCTGTTGAGGTGGGAGGGTTAACTTAATAAGTGATTACATCAGGAGTGAGATCAGCTAAAAGTGACCACAAACTTGATGGTAGTGGCATAAATGTAATGATAAAAATGGGGCTCTGGGGCGGCTCAGTCGGTTGAGTGTCTGGCTCTTGGTTTCACCTCGGGTCATGATCTCAGGGTCATGATCTCAGGGTTGTGAGTTCAAGCCCCATGTCCCATCTAGCTCTGGGCTCAGTGGGGAGTCTGCTTGAGATTCTCTCTCTCCCTCTCCCTCTCACCCTGCTCGCACTCTCTCTCTCTCTCTCTCTCAAATAAATAAAAAAATCTTGAAAAAATGTAATGACAATTAGTCAGAAGTTCATCAGATTCTGGCTTGATGGTGTCAGGGTCAGCACAGAGTAGAACTTACCGATATTTGAGGATGGGGATGGTGGGTCTTTCAAGAGGTGAAGGAAGGCATCATTGAGATGTCTGGCTATATTCATTTTCTCTTGCTGCAGTTACAAATTACCAAAAACTTCGTGGAGTAAACAACACATATGTATTATTTTACTGTTCGCTAAGTCGGAAGTTCAACACAGGTCTTACTAGGCTAAAATCAAGGTGTCATCAGGGCTGTGTTCCTTTCTAGAAGATCAAAGGGAGAATTTGTTTTCTTGCCTTTTCCAGTTTTCTGAAACCGCCCTCATTCCTTCACTCGTGGTCTCTTCCCTGTCTCATCAAAGCTGTCAATAACACGCCTCCTTGACCCTTCTGTTGTCATACCTGTGCACATTCTCCCAGAATACCCACACTCCTCCCCAGGATGCAACCAGTCTTGCCAATTTCTTATATTTCCTTACAGAAATAGTTAATGTATATATGGTAATAAATATGTTTATTTTTTAACAAATGACACACCACCCTTGTTTTTTTTTTTCACTTAATAAAGTAGCATAGAAATATGTCTCTATCCGTATATAAAGAGCTACCTCATTCTTTTTTATCTGAATAAAATCTAGGTAATCTGGGATTTTTTGACCTTTTCCATGTAAGTCCTTGTTTTCAGCGGGGCTGCAAATAGGCATGAGGAGGGAATCTGGTTTCACAGAGCTATTTTAGCTCAATTAGAAGGAAAATAAGGGAAAAAATAAAAAAAAAAAAGGTCATTCCACACTCTCCTGCCTTGAAATGAAAGAAAGAGAATAGAGTTTGAAGATGTTCTACCTCCTCCAGATTCACGGCTAATTCTATTTTAATGCTAGACTTTTGTATGATTAACGATATTATATTTCAAATTATAGTGCAGTCCTGGGGGGGTCTAATTTTTTATAATATCTTCTTATTTAGGAAAAAGGTCAGTTAAAAAAAAAAGAAGCATATCAACCTCCTATATCAGAGGTATGGTAAAAAGCTATTACTATAAAGATAAATATAGTATTTCAGAAAGTTATGGTACTCAGTTGCTTAGAGATTGCATGAAGTGAAGGAAAGCAACATATTTTTAGTCACAAAATCTTATGTTAAAAATGACAAAAGGTTTGAATGGATGTCTTTAACATTCTTTCTAAATATGAAATTATAATAGGATGAAAAAGTCAACACTTAAAAACTACAGAGTGCCTATTATGTGTGAAAATCCACCCAAATTTTTAATTAAATTATTACATTTAACCTTGAGAACAGTTTTGAATGATAAGTATTATTATTATATTTATTTCACAAAAAATGCCTTTGACCATTACCTTTGACTATTTCTAAGTATCTATATATATATTCTATTCTTTTATTTTTTTAAAGTAATAGAGTATACATTTATTTTAGCCACAGATGTACTCCAAGGTAACTCCATGTTATAGATTGCAAAGAAGAACGAGTAGATCTTGTTTGAATTCTAACACTCGCCGCATGTGTATTATTGAATATCCAAGACTGAGAATTAAAATTGAACTATCAGGATTGTGCTCAATCTAGATGTGTGAATGTTTATAACAAAAGGGGACAAACGAAATGAAATTTGACGTGGTTATTTTCACCAACAAACATTTTAAGAATCTGCTGGACATAGGATATGGTGATAGCTACTATAAACATGAAGATTTTAGGTTAAATAGATCTTTCTAAATTACTGTTTTTAAGACGTAGCTCAAATGTCATTTTCCCTAACGGCCACAAACAGAATTAGTCATCTGTCTACTTTCAAGGCATGTTAAAATTGAAACATAAATCTGTTTACATATCCATCTCAAGTCTCAACAAAAGATGAGTGACTAGATTGTAAGATCTACTTTCTTGATTATGCTTCTATCCAAATATAACAAAATATCTGGGACCTAATAGTAATTTTGTAGAAGGAATAGACATTATCTGGATTGTAATAATTTTTTTTCCCTATCCTACCCACTTCCTTTTAGTATTTAAAGACTAGGTAAACTTGTGTCTTATGTTTTATAATCAAAAAGCTCCTTGTGTCGAGGGAAGAGTTTGGTTTGAATGATTGCCTTTGGAAATTAAAAGTGCTCTATTGGTTAATTTTTTTAGTGTTATATTTTTGAGTAGCTTCACAGGATGTCCTGTAGAGATTTTTATTTTATACCAATGACCATAGTGTTCTTCAATATTTCTCTATGTGAAAACTAAAAATATAGAGAATGATTCACCACCTCTAACAAGTCATTTTAATATTACTTTCAGAAGAATGATACTGGTAACTTAATCTATGAGCACAGGTGATTTTTAGCATATGAAATCTGGAAAAAGTACAAGGAATCCAGGTAATAACTATATTTTAATGATCTCACAATAGCACAGGTTCATCATAATAACATGCCAGTTATTTAATAATGTTTTGCCTCAAATTTTAAAGACATTAAATCCTTTGCTATACAAGTTAGAAATTTCAAATTGTTGTTGAATTACATTAGAAGTCAAGTGCTGCTTTATAACAGAGTTGCCCTCTAAAAAAAAAAATGAAGAACACCTCAATAATGAAACTGTCTTTGGCTTTCTCTGGGGCTCCAGTTATTAGTGTAGGTGACTAAACATTTTTCTTTTACTAAGTCAATTGTCATTGAAATTACACTCTGATAACTCAAAACATAAAGCTAGCCAAAATGGTCACATTGAAATCTTCCTTTAAGAGAACCTAAATTAGAAGGTGTGCACTAATACAGTTTTAAATATATCTGATAATAATAATAATATTTGAAAAAGACCAATTTTGTATCTTTCAGTCATATGAAGATGTAATATTTTTGTGGTTCTTACACAAAAATGACCTGAATAATCCCCAGCATGTGTTAAATTTCCACAGGATTTTGGTGTCTTTCCCCTCCTAGATTTGTCGTAGATATTAGTTGTTTAAAGTTTTTGTGTCTCCATTTCTCCATCTATAGAAAGAGAGGATTAAATGAAATAATAGATGTGCTAAATTGTTGACAATCTATTAAACAAAAAACAAGATTTAAATATTTCTTGAGCAGTCTAGCTTAAGTTAGAGGCTATCTGTAACATTTTTTTCTGGGATGCTTTTGATATAATAACATACTTTTTTGTCTGGAGGGCTCATTTAATTTCTGTAATTTTGTGTTTGCCTAACAGCATTGGGCAAACTGTAGTCTGCTGCCCACATCTGGCCTGTGGCTTGCTTTTGTTAAGACCCATAGTTTATGTATATATTTAAGATTTATTCATTTATTTTAGAGAGAGATAGAAAGAGAGTGCACAAGCAGGGAAAGGGGCAGAGGGGGAAAACAGACTTGGAGCTGGTTACAGGGCTGGATCTCTTGACCCTGAGATCACCACTCCAGCAGAAATCAAGAGTCTGACGCTTAACTGACTGAGCCACCCAGGTGTGCCCCATGACCCATTGTTTTTATATTTTTAAATGCTTGAAAACAAATCAAAAGATCACGTGACATGAAATTTTATGAAATTCACGTTTCATTATTTATAGATAATGTTTTACTAAATCAGGGATATGCTTATGTATTTTCATAATGTCTATGACTACTTTCATGCTATAATGGCAAGGGGTGAATAGTTGCATTAGAGAATATATGGTCTACAAGCCTGAAATATTTATGATCTGGCTCTTTAGAGGAAAGGTTTGCAAACCCCTGTTCTAATTCTGTACCTATCATCTTAATTAGGAGCTACACATGAATATGGAAATAGAAAATTTTCTTTATAGGTGTGATTGAAAAAAATGGGAATACCTAAAGAATTAGAAAATAGAAGCACAAAATTATTTATAGACTTCAGTTGGGAAAATCAAAAATAACTAGAGAATCAGGAGATGGGAACAAAGAAATTACTTATATGATTTGATTGAGAAAACCAGAAGTAGTAAAAGTAAAGGTGGATCATGCACACTGTGTAATTCACGTCATCAATTGCTTTGGAAATATGCCTGCTTTCAAATGATCAGAGGGAAAGCTGATTGTAATATCTATGTTGCCTGTTTCTCTAAATAATGGAAACACATACAGTTCCACTATAGGGCTATATCCTGACCTAAATCTATGAGAACATCCTGAGTCACCACTATCTCTGTGCTCCAAATTTGTGATATTAATACACAGTTTGTGTTTCAACTCAGGAATGTTGGCATCACATAATTATTGATATTTTTTACTGTTTTGATCTTAATTCAATCAGGCTTATAGCTCCTCTAAATGTATTACTTTTATAATGTAACTCTGAATGCTAGGAGCATGTGACTTATTGAACATAGCTGTATGTTCATACCATAGTCTTATTTCCAAAACAACTGCTTCCAGGAAAAGTTCCCTCCAGTATGTCTTTTTCTCTAATCCATGAGACTAATGGATGAAAGACATCGTGAACAGATGTGGATTCATCACTTGCCCTCCTGTACTTAGTGTTTAAAATAATACATATTTCTAAAATCTAAATGATCTAAGGGTCATAACTCAGTTGTAATAGGTTGCTAGAGTAATGAGTGATGATTTGGTTGAATTAAAAAAAAACCTAAAAAGGCTTTTGGGTGGTGATTCCAGGAAAGAGCTGTTAAAGATTTGCACTTTACCAAATTCTTGTCTTTTACTATTGAAGCTAGGGAGGGAATTTTTGAACTAAAGCTCACATAACAATAATAATTGAAGACAAATGGATATATCAAATTGTCACATCCTATACTTTCCCCTTTTTCTGCCATTTGACAATGAATATCTTTGGGATTTCCTGAGATACTTGAGCCTGCAGAAATCAAGCTCAGAACAGCAAGAAAATGGTGGTTGGTGGTTGCATGGATTCCTTGCAGACACGCCAGGATTTCTCTTCATCCTATGTATTAGAACACATATACTCAGATATGTGTGTCCAGTAAACACAAAAATTAATTTATATATCAGCACAATCCATTAAAATTTAATGAATGACCAAAAAAGAAAATAGAATACTGAGTTCTCTGATATATTATGATTTCAGGGCATGGAACACAATTTTCTGAGAAATCTTTTACTTTAGAGGGTTTTGCAATGGGGAGTGGATGCCTAGTGTTGATGAGCCACAGTGTAGGAATAGAATTCCACAAAGGGATTATTATGCAGTCTGAGGAAGTATATATCTATTGAGTGAAGTTGGACTTATGTCTACACTTATGTCCCAGTCTAGGTAAGTGAGGTTCAAGAACACTTCCGCAATATAACAGAAAATCTCTTATTCTCTCTCACTTTGATTCTTTATCACAGTGGCAGTAATACCATCATACATTAACATAATGTGATGATTCTCAAAATACTTATGACTATACTACCTGATTTTAAATTCACTGAAAGCCTGTGAGATACATTAGAATGAAAATAAATATTTATACTTTACAATTAACATTCAAGTAGATCAAGTGATGTACCTGAAGTTACTCAGTTTTATGTAGAATTGAAATTCAAATTAATTTTCTTTGACTAATGTTCTTTGTATTATAAAACAATGATTAAGCAGTCTCATTTTCCTTTTTAAAATCCTGGTTCATATCTGTCCACATTGAGATGATCAAAAGCCAGTGAAATCTAGTTACTTCTTTCATTTTCTTTTCTCATGTTGTTGAGTATTAAAATAGCAATTATGTTCATAGCTCCAAATAAATAATGATGCTACATCTTGCTGACTATGTTTTATTTATCTAAATCCCTATAAACCATTGAGGAAGATAAATAGAATTTTAATAGGTAGTTTCTCAATTCACATATTTTCATTCATTAAATTTCACTCACATGTACTTCCAGCATACTGATATATCAGATTACATCCCAACGAATCCATACTGTACTCAAAGAACTTAATTTTTTGTAACTCAGTGATAAAACAGTATTTCAAACAAGACTAATGTTCTCTTACCTAACGGTTTTTGATTCTTACTTTTGGAGCAATCATTTACTAGTTTCCCTGGAAAAGTTGAGTTTTTATTCTTTTTCCCAAAATGAAGGTTTGTGGCAACCCTACAGTAAACAAGTCTACTGACACCATTTTTCCAACAGCAGTTGCTTATTTTGTGTCTCTGTGTCACATTCTCTCAATATTTCAAACTTGTTAATTATTATATTTTTTATGGTGATCTGTGATACATGATATTTGATGTTACTATTATAATTATTTTGGGGCACTTATATAAGATGGCAAACTTAATAAATGTTGCTTGTTTTGTGTCTGCTCCAAAGACCAGCCATTACCACATCTCTCTCCCTGCCTATTCCCTAATTCACAACAATATTGAAATTAGGCCACTTAATAATCCTATAATGGCCTCTAAGTGTTCAAGTGGAAGGAAGAGTCACACATCTCTCACATTAATCAAAGCTAGAAATGATTAAGCTTAGTGACGAAGGCACATTGAAGGCCAAAAGCTGAAAGCTAGGCCTCTTGTGTTAGTTAGCCATGTTGTGAATGAAAACGAAATGTTCTTGAAGGAAATGAAAAGTGCTACTCAGTTAACACACGGATTATAAGAAAGTGAAACAAGCTTGTCACACGGAGGCTGTTTTAGTGGTCTAGATAGAAAATCAAACCAACCACAACATTCCCTTAAGCCAGAGCAAGACCCTAACTTGCTTCAATTCTTCGAAGGCTGGGAGAGGTGAGGAAGCTGCAGAAGAAAAGTTTGAAGCTAGTAGAGGTTAGTTCATGAGGTTTAAAGGAAGAAGATGTCTTCGAAACATAAAAGTACAATGCAAAGCAGCAAGTGCTAATGTAGAAGCTACAGTGAGTTATCCAGAAGATTTAGTTAAGATCATTGATGGAGGTGGTGACACTAAACAACAGATTTTCAGTGTAGACAAAATGGACTTCTACTGGAAGATGCCATCTGGGACTTTCATAGCTAGAGAGAAGTCAATGCCTGGCTTCAAAGCTTCAAAGGACGGGCTGACTCTCTTGTTAGGAGCTAATGCGATTGGTGACTTTCAGTTAAAGCCAGTGCTCAAAATCCTAGGGCCCTTAAGAATTACACTAAATCTACTCTGCCTGTGCTCTATAAATGGAACAACAAAGCTTGGGTAGCATATTTGTTTACAATATGGTTTACTGAATATTTTAAGCCCACCGTTGAGAGACCTACTGCTCAGGAAAAAAAAAAAAAGATTCTTTCCAAAATATCACTACTCATCAACAATGTACCTGATCACCCAAGACTTCTGATAGAAATGTACAATGAGATTAAGGTTGTTTTCATTCCTACTAATAAACCATCTAGTCTGTAGCCCATGGATCAAGGAATAATTCGACTTTCAGGTCTTATTATTTAAGAAATACATTTCATAAGGCTAGAGCTGCCATAGATACTAATTCTCTGATGGATCTGGGCAAAGTCCATTGAAAGTTTCCTTCACCATTCTAGATATCATTCAGAACATTCATGATTTAAGGGAAGAGCTCAAAATAGCAGTTACAGGAGTTTGGAAGAAGTTGATTCCAACCCTCCTGGATGACTTTGAGGGGTTCAAGACTTCAGCGGAGGAAGGAACCGTGGATGTGGTGGAAACGGCAAAAGAGCTAAAATTAGAAATGGAGCCTGAAAATGTGACTGAATTGGTGCAATCTCATAATAGTTTGAATGGATGAAGATTTGCTTCTTATGGATGAGCAAAGAAAGTGGTTTTTTGAGATGGAACCTACTCCTGATAAAGATGATGTGAAGATTGCTGAAATGACAGCAAAGGACTTAGAATATTACATAAACTTAATTGACAAAGCAGCAGGAGAGTTTGAGAGGATTGAATCCAATTTTGAAAGAAGTTATACTGTGGGTAAAATGCTGTCAAACAGCATCACATGCTACAGAGAAATAGTTTGTGAAAGGAAAAATCAATTGATGTAGCAAACTTCATTTTTGTCTTATTTTAAGAAATGACCACAGCCACCACAAAATTCAGCAACCACTACCCTGTTCAGTCAGCACCCAAAGAGGCAAGACCCTCCACCAGCTAAAAGGTAATGACTCCTTAAAAGTTCAGATGAAGGTTAGCATTTTTTAACAATAAAGTGTTTTTATTTTTTAAATTTTTTTATTAACATGTAATATATTATTTGTGTCAGGGGTACAGGTCTGTGATTCATCAGTCTTACACATTTCACAGCGCTCACCATAGTTCATACCCTCCCCAATGTCCATCACCCAACCACCCCATCCCTCCCATCCCACTCCACTCCAGCAACCCTCAGTTTGTTTCCTGAGATTAAGAGTCTCTTATGGTTTGTCTCCCTCTCTGGTTTCATCTTGTTTCATTTTTCCCTCCCTTCCCCTATGATCCTGTCTTTTTTCTCAAAATCCACATATCAGTGAGATCATATGATACATGTCTTTCTCTGATTAACTTATTTTGCTTAGCATAATACCCTCTAGTTCCATCCACGTCATTGCAAATGGCAAGATTTCATTTTTTTGTTGGCTGCATAGTATTCCCTTGTGTATATATACTGTGTTTCTTTATCCATTCATCTGTTGATGGACATCTAGGCTCTTTCCTAGTTTGGCTATTGTGGACATTGCTGCTATAAACATTGGGGTGCAGGTGCCCCTTCAGATCACTACATTTGTGTCTTTGGGGTAAATATGCAGTAGTGCAATTGCTGGGTCGAAGGGTAGCTCTATTTTCAACTTTTTGAGGAACCTCCATATTGTTTTCCAGAGTGGCTGCACCAGCTTGCATTCCCACTAACAGTGTAGGAGGGTTCCCCCTTTCTCCACATCCTCGCCAACATCTGTCATTTCCTGACTTGTTAATTTTAGCCATTCTGACTGGTGTGAGGTGGTATCTCATTGAGGTTTTGATTCATATTTCCCTGATGTCAAGTGATGTTGAACATTTTTTCATGTGTCTTTTGGCTATTTGGATGTCTTCTTTGCAGAAATGTCTGTTCATGTCTTCTGTCCATTTCTTGATTGGATTAGTTGTTCTTTGGGTGTTGAGTTTAATTAAGTTCTTTATAGATTTTGGATACTAGGCCTTTATCTGATATGTCATTGGCAAATATCTTCTCCCATTCTGTCGGTTGTCTTATGGTTTTGTTGACTCTTTCCTTTGCTGTGCAAAAGCCACTTCTTCCTAGAAACATCGCCAAAGGCAAGGGAAGCCAGGGCAAAAATGAACTATTGGGACTTCAACAATGAACTGTTTTTAAATTAAGCTCTGTGCATTGTGTTTTTAGACATAATGATATTGCACACTTAATAGACTACAGTGCAGTATAAATATCACTTTTATGTGCAGTGGGAAACCAAAAATTTCACTTGACTTTATTGTAATATTTGCTTTATTGAGGTGGTCTGGAACTGAACCCACAATATCTCTAAGATATGCCTGTATAAATTATAGCAGGACCATGGATATGAGGAGAATTGGTGACAAGATTTTCTATTTCAAAATGCGTGTCCTCCTTACAGTTTAATTTCCTGGTGTCTGGCACAAATACTTTGGTCATGTATTTTCATTGATTCTAATTAAATGTCAGGCTCATAATTTATTCACATTCTTCCCTCTTCTATGGCATGAGAAAAAAAAATAGTGTCATGTTTCCTTCAACTTTTCTCTTAAATTGCAATTATTATTTTTTTTTTTTAAAGATTTTATTTATTTGACAGAGAGAGCGAGAGAGCACAAGCAGGGAGAACAGTAGAGGGAGAGGGAGAAGCAGGCTCCCCGCCAAGCAGGGAGCCCGATGTGGGGCTTGATCCCAGGACCCTGAGATCATGACCTGAGCCGAAGGCAGACGCTTAACCATCTGAGCCACCCAGGCGCCCCAAATTGCAATTAATTTTATTACACTGTTGATCAAATAAGTCTGTAAGTGTTCAATGTGCTTCCCAAAATAAACTTCTCAGCTTCTAGAGGAGCTTCTAATCAGCATGCTTGGATGTGAAACTTGTCCCTCCCATGGACTTCTAGCAAGCGATGTTTTATTGGCAATTTCCATTGTCTTTTCATCTGCTATATGGCTGTCTCTCTTCAGTGTGTCTTTATTTCTTCCATAATTATTGATTCAGTATTAGTTTTGGTAAAGCATTCACAAAACATTTTTTATAATTCCATTATGAAAGCTTATAATGTTCTTTAGAAGAAAGCAAGGGCCCATTTAATAACCACAAGCTGAGCTTGTGCAAAAATTAGTGGATTCATTTCAGAAAAATAAGTATGGTAGTCACTAATAAGCACATAAACTTTTAAAAACTTTTTCTCAGATTTGTTCATTAAAATTATCATTGATGCTTTCTGGAATTTTAACTTAATTTAGTGAATGTGGGGAAATATAGCTCAATATTCAGGTTACTACAATGAATGATCATAAGCTTTAAATGACTTCAAGTAATTAAACTAGTTGTTCATGAAACATTACTCCCAGCTCATGGAATGATGGTTTAATAAAAGTTTTTAAGTGTTGTGCTTTAGGATCAAATGCAGGTTGATATATTCAATCTTCAACATTTACTTTTTTATAAGGAAGTATTATTACACTGAATTTTAAACAATCTTGCACTTATAGTGGGAGTTCTATTTATACATGTGTTATTGTGAGATTATAACTTGATCAGTCTAAGTGAGTAGATTTTCTGTGAGTAATAGGTATATACTTAGGATATGCAATTGTCAATGTTGATAATTAATGATTACAGATGTAGAAGTGCTTTTTAAGAACTCCTCAAATGGTTTCACATCTAAAGGGGGTTTCTTTTTTTTCCCCCATAAGTTTCTTTCTTTTCTTTAAGTTTTTATTTAAATGCCAGTTAGTTAACATACCATGTAATATTAGTTTCAGGTGTACAATCTAATGATGCAATACTTACATACAACACCCAGTGCTCATCACAAGTGCCCTCCTTAATCCTCATCACCTGTTTAACCCACCACCCTCTCTCCCTCTGGTAACCATCAGTTTGTTCTCTCTAGTTAAGGGTCTGTTTCTTGGTTTGCCCCCCTCTCTCTTTTTTTCTCCTATGCTTTTTTTGTTTGTTTGTTTCTTAAATTCCACATATGAGAGAAATCATATGGTATTTGTCTTTTCTGACTGACTTATCTTGCTTAGCATAATACTCTTTGGCTCCAACCATTTAGTTGCAAATGGCAAGATTTCATTCGTTTTGGTGGTTGAGTAATATTCCATTATAGATAGATAGATAGATAGATGGATAGATAGATAGATAGAGATAGATAGAGATATATCTTCTTTATCCATTCATCAGTCCATCAGTCTATGGACGTTTGGGCTCTTTCCATAATTTGGAAATTATGGATAATGCTGTTACAAACTTTGGGGTGTATCCATCCCTTTGAATTAGTATTTTTGTATCCTTTGGATAAATACATAGTAGTGAAATTGCTAGATTCCAAGATAGTTCTAATTTTAACATTTTCAAGAACCTTCATACTGTTTTCCAGACTGTCAGAACTAGATTGCATTCCCACAGTGTAAGTGCATTCCCCTTTCCCCCATCCTTGCCAACACCTCTTGTTTCCTGTGTTGTTAATTTTAGCCATTCTGACTGGTGTGAGGTAATAACTCACTGTTGTTGTTGTTGTTTTTTTTAAAGATTTTATTCATTTATTTGACAGACAGACACATAGCGAGAGAGGGAACACAAGCAGGGGGAGTGGGAGAGGGAGAAGCAGGCTTCCCGCAGAGCAGGGAGCCCGATGCGGGGCTCGATCCCAGGACCCCAGGACCATGACCCGAGCCGAAGGCAGATGCCCAACGACTGAGCCACCCAGGTGCCCCCTCACTGTTGTTTTGACTTGTATTTCCCTGATGATGAGTGATGTCAAGAATCTTTTCATGTGTCTGTGTGCCATCTGTATGTCTTCTTTAGAAAAATGCCTATTCATGTCTTCTGCCCATTTTTTAACTGGATTATTCATTCTTTGGATGTTGAGTTTGATAAGTTCTTGATAAATTTTGGATACTAACCCTTTAACAGATATGCCATTTGCAAATATCTTCTCCCATTCCATAGGTTGCCTTTTAGTTTTGTTGATTGTTTCCTTTGCTGTGCAGAAGCTTTTTATTTTGATGAAGACCCAATAGTTTAGTTTTGCCTTTGTGTCCCTTGCCTCAGGAGACATATCCAGTAAGAGGTTGCTACGACTAATGTAAAAGTGGTTACTTCCTATGTTTTCCTCTAGGATTTTAATGGTTTCTGGTCTCACATTTAGACCTTTCATCCATTTTGAATTTATTTTGTGTATGGTGTAAGAAAGTGGTCCAGTCTCATTCTCTTGCCTGTTGCTGTCTAGTTTTCCCAACACCATTTGTTGAAGACACTGTCTTTTTCCCATTGGATATTCTTTCCTGCTTCGTCAAAGATTAATTGACTCTATAGTTGTGGGTTCATTTCTGGGTTTTCTATTCTGCTCTGTTGTTCTATGTGTCTATTTTTGTGCCAGTACCATAACATTTTGATCACTGCAGCTTTGTAATATAACTTGGAGTCCAGAATTGTGATGCCTCCATTTTTGCTTTTCTTTGTCAAGGTTGCTTTGGCTATTTGGGGTCTTTTGTGCTTCCATACAAATTTCAGGACTGTTTGTTCTACTTCTGTGAAAGATGGTAGTGGAATTTTGGTAGGGATTGCATTAAATGAGTAGATTGCTTTGGGTCGTATAGACATTTTAACAATATTTGCTCTTCCGATCCATGGGCATGGATTGTCTTTCCATTTCTTTGTGTCTCTTAAATTACTTTCAACATTGTTTTATAGTTTTCCGAGTACAGGTCTTTCACCTCTTTGGTTTGGTTTATTATTAGGCATCTTATAGTTTTTGGTGCAACTATAAATGGGATTGGTTCCTGATTTCTCCTTCTGCTGCTTCATTACTGGTGTATAGAAATGCAACGGATTTCTCTGTACATTGATTTTGTATCCTGTGACTTTACTGAATTTGTGTCTCAGTTTAGGCAATTTTTTGGTGGAGGCTTTCAGGTTTCCTATATAGAGTATCATGTCATCTGCAAATAGTGAAAGTTTGACCTCTTCCTTACTGATTTGGATGCCTTTTATTTCTTTTTGTTGTCTGATTGCTGTGGCTAGATCGTCCAGTACTATGCTAAATAACAGTGGTGATAGTGGACATCCCTGTCTTGTTCTTGACCATAGAGGAACAACTCTCAGTTTTTTCTCATTGAGGATGATATTAGCTGTCAGCTTTTTGTATATTGCCTTTATTACATTGAAATATGTTCTCTCTAAACCTACTTTGCTGAGGGTTTTTATCAGGAATGGATGTTGTACTTTGTCAAATGCTCGTTCTGCACCTATTGAAAGGATCATATGGTTCTTATCCTTTCTTTTACTAATATGCTATATCACATTGATTGATTTGTGAATATTGAGCCACCCTCGAACCCAGGTAAATCCTACTTGATCATGGTGAATGATTCTTTTAATGTATTGTTTGATTCGGTTTGCTAATATTTTATTGAGCATTTTTGCATCCATGTTCATCAGGGAAATTGGCTTGAAGTTCTCTTTTTTAGTGTTGTCTTTGTCTGGTTTTGGTATCAGGGTAATGCTGGCCTCACAGAGTGAATTTGGAAGTTTTCCTTCCATTTCCATTTTTTGGAATAGCTTGAGAAGAATAAGTATTAATTCTTCTTTAAATGCTTGGTAGAATTCCCCTGGGAAGCATCTGGCCCTGGACTTCTTTGTTTATAGATATTTTATTACTGATTCAATTTCCTTTCTGGTTATTGGTCTGCTCAAGTTTCTTTTTTCTTTAAAGGGGGTTTCTTAGAAATTTTCCAAGTCGGTTTTGAAGTGATGAAATAGTTACCACTGGTTTATTAACCTTTTTAGGCTACTGGGGCATCATTAAGAGTTACAAGATGGTAGTTCATTAAATTGCTGCTATGAAGAATATAAAGTTGGTTTTGTGCGTATAAAAGTATCAAACTTTTGCCTGGGGAATAGCTTATTTTACAGGATAGATTCTTCCTTCATTTTGATATCAATTAACCTGCTTCCTTTTACACTAAAGCATTGAAAAAGCCTTAACCTACCTCTCACTCCACTGTACTTAGGTCTTTTTTACTTACCATTTCAATTTCAGGAATCCTAGAAGTGGCAGTTCTCTTGGGGTAGAAAAGCTCAAACGAGCATCTGGAATCTTATCTCCCCTGAGTCTAACATATTTATAAAACAATAATAGTCTAGGTATTACCCCATGATTTTCCTCTGTGGCAACTTTTATTTTAGCCACAAACTAATACCGTACTGCAGAGTTTATAGATAGTGAGTTTTGCTAGATTTTATGTGCATAAAGAGTTGAAAGGGGAGTATTCAGCAACTACTGTGAAAATAGATTGCTTCTAGAGATGTTTATTAGAAAACATAGACCTAGTTGAGGAAGGACTGCAGGTCATAGAGACATCTGCTTGGTCAAGTCTGCATATTTAAAGTGTTACCAGCAGACACTAAGGGGTAGGATGCACAAGAAAATAGAGCAGTCAGATAATTATTAGAAGATGGACTAGCAAAAATGATTGGGAAGCAAAGAACCATGCTAGAAAGACTCAGCCCAAATTGACGGCCGTATAAAAGTTAGAAACAACCCAAACCTTGAAAAGGGAAGTCATAATGCCAGAAACCAATTTTAGAAACTAAAGGGAAAGTGTTGGTGTTCAAAAAAGATATACCCAACCACCGGGAGACAAAAAGGGAGTGGAAAAAAAATGGAAAGTACAGTCTCTCTGTGAGGAGGTCATAGATTTTCTTTTTCAGCCCCATGCCCTGAAGTGTACTGGGTTTAGGAACAAAAAGAAAATGCCCTATTTGAAATCTGAAGGGAATTAAAATGCAGTGCAGCATTTCCTCTTCTGTTTTTAGTTGCAGCCTCTGGGCACCTGCCAACCACCAGTAAAAAGCTCCCTATCTCAGAGTATATAATTCTGGTACAAAATAGGCAGCAAGTATAAATGAGACCTTGACCAGAACTTTTATATTTACACAAATCTGTTTCCCTGTTCTTTGTGGGTTGAGTTGGAAAGATAGTGGAGTATTTAGACCTCAGGAGTGATGATTTGTATTGCCTAAGAGGGTGTTTGGAATTAATATGCTCATAGCAAGAAAGATTTAGGTACTCCTGAAGAACCACCAAATACTTCTTACATTGGGTTATTTACTTACCAGCCTTTAAAAAAAGTAGAAATGCACTGTCAAAAGCCTTTGTAATGTTTTGATATTTGAATGTGTAATGTACTGATGTCAATCTTCCAATAGAAATGGAAACCGACAAGTGATTTACATAAGCTTTAAAATAATTTTGAATGTAGTTAATGCCCTCATCAAGCAGCACAATTTTATTGTCCATTTCATAGTTTCTGGTTTGTATTCAGTCCTCATTTGAGATGTATCTGAGATGAATATATATACATATATATATATATCATCTGTTCTTTGAAGGATTACCCTATCACTCTTTTAATCTTCTGATTCAGAAAGCAGTTGGAAACACATGTCTATGTCTGGGATCTAATGAAGTTGTGATAAATTTCTGTGAGAGAGAAAGAACACGTGTGTGCAAGAGAGAGAGTGAAAGTGAGCGCACACACACACACAAGAGAATGACTAACCACTTTTGATGATATATTGCTTGCTCCTATAACCTTCAGATATAATGTGCAAATTGAGAAATTTAAAAAGGAAAAAAAAGTGCATACATTCGATGCCCTTACAGCATAAACCTGAGTAGAAAACACACAGATCTGTTTTCTTGGCAGATGGTAAGTGAAAATCGGGATGTCTTTCACAATCATGGAGTCCTGTTGATGATAGAAGCAGGCAAGCAGTTGGGCACCCAAATCCTCAAACTTTGAGCTGTTCCAACAAAGAGAAACAGGATGACGGCCCACATGAACCTCATCCTGAGTGGAAGAGATTTCAAGAGGTTAACACAGTCATGTAGCAGTAGCCACTTGTGATAATCACAGTTAATGATATCCTCATTTGAGTAGGAGATTCTGATACGTGGTGGTTTAAAATTTGGATTTCAGGTGAGAAGAAAAAAAAAAACAAACAATTTCCAGGGCTGACTTCATCCTGTTTATTAAACTTGTAAATAGCATTTACCTATAATTGGCTTATCAGATAAATGTGTAAACGTATACTTACATAAATGCACCTGTGTGCCAAAACAGAGATTACTTCCTTTCAGCATCTAGTTCTCATGAAAAGATGCAAATAGGTTGGAATATTATTACATATAATTATAAGGAAGAAAAACATAAAAAACATAAAGAAGGCTGTTTGCCTTCTTTCTCTCTACAAGAAATGTGCTCTATCTTTAATATACTAATGAATTATGAAAGTATTAATCAATACTTGCCAAGAAAATAATCCTAATATTGAAATTTTCACAAGTTTTGTTTTCATTTAAAATGTTAGCTGGTGATCATCAAATTTTAGAGACTTATTTTATTTCTTGTTCATGTATTTTTGCCATCTTAGACATAGGAATATGGATGAGTCAAGTCTTTGTGTTTGTCTGAGGAGCGGAAGCTCAGTTGACTCAGGCACTCATCTAATAAGGTGAAGGTCATACGTCTGATTTTTGTATGTGCCACACCGTTACAATGTTTTTTGACCGTAGGCATTTTTACCTTCTCTTCTCATCCTAAACAGCTATTCTGAAAATTTATGCCATTAGATATGAGGGGTCCTAGAAAAGGTAGCATGTTGTTCTAGAGAAAATCCATTAATATGAAAGCATGATTCAGTGCCCTATTGAGAGTAAAGAAATGTATTCATCTTTGCATATGAACACTCATCCTTTGTGTCAGAAGATAATACTGCCTTATCTATGCTCTGATACTACTTAAAAGACCAATACTGTTCATGCTAGAGGAAAAAAAGGAAAATGAATTACAGTGAGTTGTTAAGATGACTCTTCTATCTTCTCGCTTGGACATGGTAATGAAAATGTATCTTTCAAATCATATAGCTAATTCTTGTTATTTCCTAGACTAGAAAATGTTTGGTTAGGCATATATCATTGATTAGTATAATGGCTTAATTGAGCTGAAGAGTAATGCAGTTTATTAAGTTCACAATAAACTATTAGAGAGGAGTCCAAAATACACATGGGGAAATTAGTGCCAATAATGGCTGTTCTTGAGATCTTCAAATTCTGATTTCTGAACAGAAGCTCTTATTTAAATGTGAAACCAATGATATTGATATGATCATGTCTTTAGATCAATGGATGTACAGATTGCAACCATACAACTAGTTGAGGTCTCTAAAGATATTTACATGATCACAAAGGCAATAATACAGATATTTGCTATGAATTTATCCTTCTCAAACTAGTCCAAAAAGCAACTGTTTTTTCTATCAGCCAATATATTCTGTGGGTGAATGGCAGAGGATAAAATCAGCAGCACAATGACTTTTCTAGACTGTTACACTCCAGTCAGGGGCCAGCAGTTATAATTCCAGTTTCCAACAGAAGGAGGATAATTAAGTATAGTTGAATGTCTGTGTAAGATCTATAATGTCTCTACCTCGTGCACTTGTGCTATGGTTCCACAAAAGATTTTGACGTCTCTATACTGAACCATTTTTATTCTCTTTGGATTTGATTTTAATTACAAACCTGAGTATGTCAGAACATAAATGGTTCATAGTGGCTTGACCATGCTGAATCATTTACATTGTCTAATTCATCCTCATGTAACATGACCAGCTTGCTTTGCAAAAGAGATCAAAATTTAATTTCTTTAAATTGTCTTTCTGTATTGACTTTGGTGTGCTCTTGGTTAAGCAGCAATCTTTTCTGAGAAATGGTTTATTGTTGCAACATTTTAAGCAAATCAATTACCTTCCTGTAATGCAATAATATTACAATATGCAGGCAACCATAGCTTCCATTGTACATGACACAGTCGATTTTATGAAGCTGTAAACATTCATATCAATGCTATTTAGTCCGTAGTAATACAATTTGAAAAGGAGATATTGGCCAAGTTATGTTAATATGTTATATGAGAAAAGCTCAATATGTCAAGACCATCTTGGGAAACAGACATAAAGGTTTCAGGTTTAGAGGTTGAATTAGAGTCAGTACTATGTGGGGAAATACTGAGGTGATAATAAAACAAATGTTGTGCCTTTCTCTATATTTGGAAATGACTAGCTTCAGGAAGTGGACTTGCCACTCCCTCCTCAATGTGTGCTAATTATTTTGGGGGTGACTCTGTCAGGGATACAGCCACATTCTATAGTTATACCTAGCTAATAAAGTTATATTCACCACCTTCTCTCCCCATGTCTCTTCATATTTTTTCTGATGTGTCTTGATAGAAATGCTTACCTAAATTCAGCGTTTTAGACATAAATCAGATTATGATGTTTCTTTGCTTAAAACCCACCAGTGGCTTCCCATCAAACCTCCAACAGTATGTGAACATCTTGACATTGCTGTAAGGCCTCATGTGACCCTCCAGTCCTCATTGCCTCTCCTAAGTCTTTCTCTTGTTCCTCTCCCCATTCTTCCCTGTGCTCTGGCAGGCTTTCTCTAGTCCCCAAACATACCATATTAATTCCTGCGTTATGTACTTTGTATTTACTATTGTCTAGCTTGGAATGCCTGGTATCACAGAGACCTCCCATTCATTGTTTGAGCATCAATTCAAGTAATACTTCCTGAGAGGGATCATCTTCTGATCACCCTTGTCTAATATTTGTCGCCTCCCTAATGCTTAAACGTCTCTATATGGTTATTTTCTTTCATTTTCTTTATGGCACTTGATACCATCTGATATTTTTGCTTCTCTGTTATCTGATGAGAGTAGAGGCATTGACTTGTCCACTGCCGTATCCTTAGCACCTAGAACAGTGCACATGGGAGATATTCAACAATCATTTGTTTTTGAAGTGAATGAAGAATAAATATCTATTCCAAGTAAGCATTTGAAAAGATCATTACCCAGGGGTCAGAGACAGAATTAGTTGACAGATGGAAAGAACAATTCTCTTATGTCCTGACACCTTTCTGCCATAAATTCTATAACTATTAATCAATCAGCCTTATTTACAAAATAGTCGTAGACATTAGCTATACTTGAAGCCATTACTGCATCTCTTATATAATGATGGTTTCTGCTAGAAAATCAATATTCCTGGACTATTATTACAAAGACCTTGGTTTCCTCTTATGTAATTACAATTCTAAATAATCAGATTGCTATTATTAGAATGACAATACTTACGAGATTTCATCTTAAAAGTTCACGATAACTCCCTTTTATTCACTAGTGGTTTAAATGGTGTTCAGGCAATATATCATTATTTTTCACAGTAAATTGCCTGAGATCTTACGCAGTAGCTTTGAAATTACTGCTTGTCGTCACCAGTATATACAACCACATAAACAGTATGTGGTTTGTACAGTAGATCATTTTTCTTGTTTATATTCAGCAAGCTCTTGGTGCTACACACTAACACCAGCTGTTAAAAAAATGACAGTAGTATTTTATCTCTTACTACCAAGATCCTTTATGTAGAGAAGTTTTTTCTAAACAGTATATGTTGCTGAATAATGATAAAGGTTGGTATGATAAATAGTGGTATATTTTTCAGAATCCATTTGCAATGTAAATGGAGTGAGTGCAAATAGAAAAATTACAGAAAAAGTCAAGTAGAGTGAAAGTCAGATTCCCATACCTAAATCCAAGTCAGTTTTATTATCCAGGAATATCTGAAGGATGGAATAAAGATCTTATCTCAGAGGTTGTTCAAGGTGAATCTTAAAGAGCAATATGTGTATGTGTTACACATAAGAATCTAAAACATGTTAAGTTTCAGTATCCCAAAATCTCTATTGTGGACTCTTTCACTCTTTTCTCCCTTGCTTTCTGTCGTTCTTTTTAATTTTTTTTCCTTTCTCCATGAGAAAACAAATGCCTCAAGCACAAGGACCATGTCTTTCACATAAAATACATAGTAAGTTCTGAAAAGATGCATGTTAGCTAACTAAAAATGGAGTAACTTTCTCAGAACCATTGTCTCCATTTAGAAAGTACAAATATACCTGATCAGACTAATTGCAGAAGCAGAGTTGGGAAGTTTCTTTAAGTCTCTGTATCTTTCTTGTACTTAGGTACCACATCACAATGTTTAAGAGATATATAACCGGTTGACAAAGGGTCAGGCCACAAGGCAAGCCTTAAGGTCAATGTCATCAAGCATATTTCAGGAAAAAAAAAAAAAAGTCTGACACAATTCTACAGACAGACTGAGGGCTGTCCAGATAATTTAAAACATTCTACTATGTCAGGATCTAAAATACTTAGTGCTTTAAACAAACACCTGGAGCTAAGAATTATGCACACTAAAAAATGAAATGCATTTAAATTATTGTTAGTAAACAGTAGATATTTATATGTGGTTGTGAAATAAAGGGAAATAGTACTTGAATTCAGAAAATTGTTATAAACCTTGCCTTATAGATACTTGTGTTTTTCTGATAACAACTACAGTCCTGAGTCTTCTGGCTCCCTCCCAGTAGTTCAACCACTACTCCTACGTGTATGTCAAGTGGATTTCAGTTGATTTAACTCCTGGGGTACAGGTGCCTTAGATTTTACCCCAACTCTAATTTAATCCTGATAACAAGATGCATTCAATTTTACCCCAGCTCTAATTTACTCCTGATGACAAAGACTTATAGTAAAGAAAATTATGTTTCCAAATTCACATACACAAGTAGAGAGTTTCTAAGTTACATATATTCAAGTCAAATCACATATCATATATTGAAATATTTGAATATGTTGTTTATGTAAATGCATTTGTACATGTATTTATATAAAAACCTTCAAAATTCAATGACTCTTCCATTGGTGGAGGGAAGCTTTCTAAAAAATCTTTGGCTCTCTTATACCTATATTAATTATACATTTAAAAATATACTCTTCTACTTCTATGCTGTTGTAAAGTTTCTGTTGATATTCTTGAAATAGTGGTATTTTTTAAGTAAAAATAAATAAATACATAATGATGGCAAATAAATAGGGAGTTACTACTTTTTCCCCCAATTGTGACTAAAATTGGAGGGTTTTTGTGGAAAATGCCTGTATTCTTATTGATGAGATGAGGGCCAGAAACAATTTGCTTTTGTATTTGTGTCTTTACATGAAAGAAACTACAAGCAGAAGCTAAAGTAAATAACAAACCTGCCTTATCATATCCCTTGGAAGACTGATAGAAACTAAACACCTTAGTGTTTAAACAAAGAATACATCCATCTTCATAGATAGTGGAGGGATTATTAGTCTTGGCCTGGAAAGAAACAATAGGTTCTGCCTAAAAACAAAACAAAACAAAACGAAACACCCTTCCATACTTGTCTTCTCAATGCCCAGGTATAATCAATTATTGAGTGGTTATTTAAAATTTATTCATATGATTCTATCTGCAGTTAAGTACCAGTCTTGATATCGCAGAACCCAAAAAGTTGAGGTCACAAATTTCTCCTTGACTCTGATTTTTAAAATCTTCTAGAAACTGTACAAATGCGTACACAAATACAATTCAAACTTCTCTAAGTTGTTCAAAAACTCTTATTTTTTAAAAAAAATTTTAGTTGGAGTATAGCTGACATACGATGTTACATTAGTTTCAATTACAATTAGTTATGTTAGGGACTTGGCATTTATATATGTTACGAAATGGTCACCACAATAAGTGTAGTCTTAACTCCCATTTCTTTTTTATGTATTCAAAAGAAAGTCAGGAAATGTAGATACCAGTGACTGTGGAAAAGCAATACTGCTCTGAACAGCTTGGGCAAAGAATTAAATGTAGTGATGATTTATTCTTCCAATAACTGTTCACCAAACACTGATACTGTCCCAGGCACTTTAAAAAATATACTCCTAGTGGGTTTATGCTGGTAATAAAGCCTGTATTACAATTAAATCATCAAGTAGGAGACCAAATAGAAGGCAGTATGAGTAATATTTTAATAAGCACTTGATTTCTCTAATTCTGACAAACTTCAGATTCCACGCACTCTAGAGAGATAATGGGGTGGAAAAAGTGGGTATAGGAGAATAGTTTAATTGCTCTTTTTTCAAGGTATGATTAAGAAGCAGAGCAGAAAACAAACAAACATGGGAATTAAAGAAAAGCAAATCAGTGTTTTATTAGAAAAGAGAAATGAATTCGTAGTAAATGGGTTGTAGTAAAAAATTTTGGAAGCCTCAAGAAGACAAGAGAAGGAATGATAAAAGTAAAAGAATAAAGACAAACAGTTTAGAAAAGAGACATGAGCCCCACCAGACTATGAAAAGCGAGGGTTGGGATGTCAGGATGAAACATAATCGAAGCAAGAATGAGGAGTTCTGAACTTGTCAGTGTGACAAAGGGCTTTGTAGATTGTCATAAAGATAGTGCAGGACACTGTTGGATAAGAGGTAAAAGCATAAGGAAGTTCTGGAGAATCCGAGTTGAAATTAGCTGCTCTCTAGTGTTATTCTCACAGAGAAGTAATTAATATTACGTGGTGCTTCGCTGGCAATCAGCATTTGTTGGATCAAGAATTTGAAAACTGCATTGTAGATTAAATGGACTTGTGGGACTTTGCCTTTATACTGTGAGACCTGGAGACGGGAATGTCATTGCTTAATTATTTTTGTCTTTCCTTTTAAGTGGGTTTGGACCATAACTCACCACTAAAAGAAAACTGTTCATATGCTACTAAAGAGAAACACTGATTGAATATGGTTTTGCTCAAGTCATTCTCATTTTTCCTTTGGAAATACCTAACTATTATCATCTTTAAAACAGCCTTTCTTTAATTTAAAGAGACAGTATGCATAGCAGTTAAAAACAGAGTTAGAGCCAAACTGCTTGGTTTGGAAGACTTGCTTTGACACATGCAAACTCTAGCTTTGGAATAGACACTCAAACTCTCTGTGTCTCATTAAATCTATAAAAATGTGAATGATATGGGCACCTGCATGGCTCAGTCGGTTAAGCATCTGCCTTTGGCTCAGATCATGATCCCAGGGTTTTGGGATCGAGTCCCACATCGGGCTCCTTGCTCAGTGGGGAGTCTGCTTCTCCCTCTACCCTTCTGCCCTGCTTGTGATCTCTCTCTCTCTCTCTCACTCTCAAATAAATAAATAAAATCTTTAAAAAAATGTGAATGATAATGTTACCTTGTTGGGTTGTATGAAGATTAAATGACTTAGTATTAGAGTTGCCAGATTTAGCAAAGAAATTGAATAAAACAAAACTCAGTTAAACTGGAATTTCAAATAAACAACACTATTTTGTACAAGTAATACTTATTCTAAGTATGAGGTATAGTTTACTAAAAAACTATTTGTTGTTTATCTGAAATTAAAATTGAACTGAGTTTTCTATTTCCTTTGCTAAATAAATATTTGTTTAATCTTTTATTTATTCCTATATTTTATCTGACATCTCTACTTAATATATGTAAAGTTCTTGTAAGAATAGTCCTGCTACATAGTACTATATGGGTGTTTTTTTCCAATGATCATACGGCATATCAGTTCATAAGACATATCGGTTCCTTTTCATTTAAATACTCTATTCAGAATCAATCCAATATAATTATTCTTATATGCATTTGCTCTCAGGAGGTGTGTGAGTGACCAGGGAATACCCAAACATTTTATATGTTAATAATAAACTGTTAATAATAAATAATAAATAAATAATAAAATGTTGAAAATAAATTGTTTCCAACTTTCCAGAGTTTCTTGCAAAAATAATGCTACAGGAAGATACATTTTAGCATTAAAAGACCCTCAGTTGTTACATCCCATTGGTGATAATGATAGTGATAATGAGAAATCTACTGTTAAAAATATTCTACACAATTTATTGTGCAATTACAGCAATAAAGAAGGAAAAATATTTAAGGGGTGCTGGGTGGCTCAGTGGGTTCATCTGCCTTCCGCTCAGGTCATGATCTCAGGGTCCAGGGATGGAACCTGCATGTCAGGCTCCCTGTTCAGCAGGACCCTGCTTCTCCCTCTGTCCCTTCCCCCACTCATGCACTCTCTCTGTGTCTCTCTCAAATAAATAAAATCTTTAAAATATATGTATTTAAAAAAGAAGGAACAATATTTGAGATGGAAAAGACCTAAAAGGTGGCCTATTCCAGTTATCTACCCAAGTATAATTCCTAGGTACTTTCTAGCCCAAAGTCAATTGTCCGTTAGATAAAAGTGAGAATAACTAGTTTCCTTTTCTTTTCTTTCAGATCATCTTTCTTGTCTTTTGCTTTTGCCTTTATTATTGAAACTCTGATGGTTTCTTGCCTCAGTTGAGTATCACCCCAAACCCACTAATATGTTAGGGATTAACTGTTTCTGGGTCAGTGTTGTTAGTTCAGGAATTATAATTTTATGAAGGACTCTTAAATATGGAAAGTATTCCAGAGCCAAAGACAGGAGTTAGTTAATATTGATGTTTTGAGTGAGTGGATATTTTAGGCCGGATGACCTCCCTGTATACTTTTACATCACTCAAGATACATTCAAAAGTGTGATGTAAAAGCGTAGCTCATTACTAGATTCTTCCTTTAAAAAGTGAAATAATAATACCGTGAATCAAATAGCACTGTTCTTTTTCCTCTTTTTGCACAATTTTTTCTTTTAAAAATTACTTCAAATAATATTTCATTTTTTTAGACACAATCCCTGTCCTTTTTCTCTAACAAGAGTCAATAGTATTCTTTCAAGTTTATAGGTGGAGAGGATATAGCATAGAAAAGTAGCTTGGTGGTGACTACCCAGATAGAAGCAAGACTTAAAATGAGTTCTAATGAACCCTAGTTTATTGTCAATAAGATTCTTTCTATGGATACACTCCAATGCAATGACAGAAGGAGGGACAGGTTATTAGTAGGGCAATCAGTTGCTTAAAAAAAAAAAAAAAAAGGCAACATAACATGTCCATAGGCACTAAGGATAATAATATATAATACATATCTCCTTATAGCTTCCACGGACAGATTTCAATGGAATACAATAAGTATTTATTGAGCACTACTGTGCACAAGACTTGGAGCTAGATTTGGGGAATATAAAAAATACAGGCCTCACCCTCGATGACTGCACAATAGAGCAGAAGAAAGAGAAGTCCAAAAAAGCTATATTATAAGATAATTCAAGTGCCCTGAAATTGTGCTTTGGGGAGTCAGAGATCACATTTGAAATATTTGACACTGCAATGAAAAATTTATACTGGAAAATAATTGATACTTAATCTCTTTTACCAGACAAATGATCTTATTGCAGGTTTCACTGGAGACAATTACAAGTGACAGTCATTGGTTTAGCTTTGAGCCTGTGCAGTGACAGCACACAGTGGGTGTTCAATTAGCATGTGCTAAATTTCAAAAAGAATCCATGACTCATAAGATGGTGATGGACCTCACTCAGCTATGATGGTAGCAGAGAGAACATGTAATTCATTTTTGCCTGACACTAACAAAAGTGTTCTTTTGCCTTCCTGAGCAGCCACTAAAATATGTAAAACCGCTCTGGATGATTATTTAGAGTTTTCTCAACCTGTTCTTTTCTATTTTTAAGTATGCAGTAATTTGTATGAAAAAAGGAAAGATACTTTTTTTAAAAAATTTTGACGCCTCTTGGTTTTTATTGTGTGCAGTTTGTCTAAAGGACAAAACAGCACATGAGACCATATATATTTTTATTATTATTATTATCAATGTATTGACTTCTCATCAGTGTTGGGCCTGATACAAAATGGCCATTTGTGTTAACTCATTGGCTTTAGAGTATTTGGCAATTACTCTCATTATGTAGACTTACAGATAAGGATATGGAGGTTTAGAGAGGTAACATAACTAGAAAATAAGAATCTGAAATTGGTCTCAGGGTGGCCAACTCTTAACAGAAGACCCAAGTTCTTAACTACTTTGCATTGCCATTTAAAAAAGCATTCAATTGAAAATATTTGTATGTTCTGAGTCTCTATACCATTTTAAAATGTGCTAATAATCTCATTTAGAATTGTACTGACTGTCCTTATCATTTCTCTTTCATGCCCCAAGTACTTTTAAATTCTAAGAAGATTTATGGCTCTTCCATCATTATGTTTTTAAATATCTATTTGAGCTTTGATTTCTACTGTGACTTTATTGAGAAAGCAGTTGATTGTGTATTAAGAGAAGAAGACAACCTGGCGGTCAGGAAAGATCTGAGTGCTCATGACATAGAGCAGTTGTTCTCTAGGGGGGAGAAGATTGCGTCAGCCTGAAACAAATACTGATTCCTGGCAGATCTGACGGTCATTTGGATCTCTGCACATGCCATTAGCTCAGTGGTTACAGGATATTCTCTGGCTAGATGGAAACAGATGTCAGTAACTCAAGTGGTTGCTCACAGATAAGGTGAAAGCACTTTCAGGCTGCAAAAATCAGCTTGCAGAAGTCAAAAGACCTTGCCAAACATGGACTTTTTTTTTTTTTTTTTAGTAATTTTTCATTGGTTCAGTACTGGCTCTTGGCTTTGCCTTATATTAGCCTTCCATACATGGCCTCATACTGACATATTTTACGTTTCCAATATTTGAACCCTTGACTTCTCCTATTGATTCTATTCACCTTTCAAAGATCTCCTCAGGTCTGGCTCTTTCTTAGCTCACAATTGCTTTTCTGAATGTCAGCAGTTTCTCTGACTTATGAGGCGGGTAAAACATTGCCAGTCCAAGATAAAGATAAGGTCTGGTTTTTAAAATGCACCTTTGTGAATGAATTATTCCACCTTACTTTTTTTTTTTTTGTCTTTATTTATTTTATTCTATGTTGTCTGCATCTCACATCCACTCCTTTATTTATTTATTTATTTTTTTATTGTTATGTTAATCCCCATACATTACATCATTAGTTTTAGATATAGTGTTCCATGATTCATTGTTTGTGCGTAACACCCAGTGCTCCATGCAGAACGTGCCCTCCTCAATACCCATCACCAGGCTAACCCATCCTCCCACCCCCCTCCCCTCTAGAACCCTCAGTTTGTTTTTCAGAGTCCATCGTTTCTCATGGTTCTTCTCCCCCTCCGATTTCCCCCCCTTCATTCTTCCCCTCCTGCTACATTCTTCTTCTTCTTTTTTTCTTTCTTAACATATATTGCATTATTTGTTTCAGAGGTACAGATCTGAGATTCAACAGTCTTTCACAATTCACAGCGCTTACCAGAGCACATACCCTCCCCAGTGTCCATCACCCAGTCACCCCATCCCTCCCACCCCCACCACTCCAGCAACCCTCAGTTTGTTTCCTGAGATTAAGAATTCCTCATATCAGTGAGGTCATATGATACATGTCTTTCTCTGTTTGACTTATTTCACTCAGCATAATACCCTCCAGTTCCATCCAAGTCATTGCAAATGGCAAGATCTCATTCCTTTTGATGGTCCACCTTACTTTTTTAAAGGTCCAGGAGAACCTGATGTGTTAGCAACGTTCCCCTTCTTCTGTCGTGTCCTGGTTCTCCTTTCATCTGCTGCTCAGAGTAAATCTGATTTCTATCGTGGATCTTACCCAAACTTTCAACTTTAGAAGATCTTTACTTAACGTACTGGAAACATCTGTGGAGAAGAGGAATCTCTTCTCACCATACATTCTAGATACAAGGGAGTTAGAATGTTTGTTGAGACCATCCCTCAGGGCATTAGCATCCTCTGCAAGTCTTGTGAAGTCACAGCTTGTGGTGCTCCACTCCTGGAATTTGTAGTATAGTTAGATCTGCAGCGGGACCTGAAATTTCGCATTTCTAACAAGTTCCCAGGAAATACCACTGTTGCTGGTCCATGCACCACACCTGCAGAAATTCTGATTTAGAGTAGTGTATGTAGTGGTCTAGTTTTCCTACTTATTGATCAGATGACAGAAACCCCAGAAACCCAATTCAAACTAGCCAAAGCAAGAAAAATGGATCATGTAAATGAAATTTTAAGATTTATGGCTTAAAAGGCATATCTTGACCTAGAACCTCAGAATATGTTGTCAGTAATTACCTTTTTTTTTTTAATCTCTTGGTTCCTCAGGACTTGTTTCTTTCTGAGGCTGGTTCTGTCCAGAGGGAAAATCTGGGCACCCACTGCTACAGGTTTATATTCCAATAGTTTTGTTGTTGTTTGTTTATTCACCTCATACAGAAAAGAACAAATTCTTATACTGAGGCTGAAGGACTAATGATTATGCAGGCCTTTTTTGACATGACTGCAGGGGCCAAAGGAAAACCAGGGAATATTGTTAGAAGATGGAATTGATGTTGTGGCCTTGGGCAGGCAAAAATCACAACTCTTCACTCTGTCTTAAAAAGGCAAACTGTTTGTGTGGCGCCTGGGTGGTTCAGTTGGGTAAGTGGCTGACTCTTGATTTCAGCTCAAGTCGTGATCTCAGGGTCCTGGGATTGGGCCCCGAATGAGGCTCAGTGCTCAGTGGGGAGTCTGCTTGAGGATTCTCCCTCCTCTCCCTCTGCCCCACCCCCACTTTTGCACTAACTCTCTCTCTCTCAAATAAGTAAATAAATCTTTTTTAAAAATTAAAAAAAAAAGATGCAAACTATTTGAAGGAAAGGAAAGAACATACAATTGAGTGCCTAACACATACATATAACGACCTAGTACATGCTTATCAGAAATGTATTATAACTAGTAAAATGATGTAAAATGCATTACAATTTTAACTATAATTAAAATCATTATTCCTGGACCTAGGTTAAGGACCTTGTCCTTAATAGTAATTGGACTTGGAAAACATAAGCTAAAATTAAATATCTAACAAATGAAGCTATTAGTGATTTCTTTATTTAATTTATACCTTTAAATGTTAAATTTCTGATTTGGATTTAATACCTGACTTGATGCAAAATACCAATTAGAAAGACAAGAGAAAAGGGGGAATGACTATATTATATGTGTATAAAAATATACGTGTATATAATGTTTGTATATATAATAACAAATGTCTTAGTCTGAAAACGAATATGAAATCATGAATTGTCATAATCCATATTCTGCATTTAGTCATTGGCAATGTAAGTAAGAAAGCACTTCCAGACAAGGACTAAAATTTCAGCAGTCTTTTGCACTGCTGACCCCTAGTCTCTGGTAATTTAGAAAGGGAGAAAGAAGGGAGGGAAGAGGAGAGGAGAAAAAGAAGGAAGAAAGAAAGACCTGTAATTTATGTGTTTAATTTATGTATTTACAAATACAGATACAAATGTGAAGGCTCCATGATCGTGGTTGATGTTGTTAGCTTGAGATTTCTGAACGTCTGGTACTAAAAAATCCATGTGCATAGGGCTAATGGGGCAGAGGGTAAAAAGGTAGAGGGGATATATGAAGTGTCAGGCCCAAGAACATGAAACTGCCATCCCTCAGAGTAACATTGCCATAGCACTTCTACCCCTGACTCATTCTGAGCACAGAGGTAGTGTTTAATTTTTATTTAATTTTCACTTATTTTTTTTTTTTTTTTTTTTATGTTAAGGTCAGCTGTGTGCCTTGAACAAGATTTGCGTCAGGTGGGGAAAGAGCTATAGAGCTTGAGTTGTGCACCGAAGTATTAGCACTGTAAGTCCCCTCCTTCTTTTGCTGAGGGGAAGAGGGAAAGTAGAAAGAAAAGTTGCCATCACCAAGGGAATCAGATAAAGGGAAGGGGAGGAAAGCCTGCCAACAGCACACTGACCTGCTTTTTCCCTGTAAAAGCATCCAGGCGACAATAGCAAAAAGCAAGGAGGGGAAAAAAAGAAAGAAAAAAGGACAAGAACCTCAAAAAGCGGTCTTTAAGTTTGTATTATTGTGAAGAGTTGTAGATAGTTTGAGTCCGCTTTCCCAGTGACAGTTTATGATCTTTATAATCAAGGAGAGCAGGAATCTTTTGAAAATATAAAGCGGAGGTAAATTTATCCTTTCAGGTCCTCTCCCCTTCCAGTTTACTGTTGCCATTATAATTGAGCCAGTTGGTCGGAGATCAGAAAAGAAATAGTCTTGAGGTCAATTCTGGAACCAAACCCAGGATTTGAGTTTTCTTTAATAAAAGTGGCCTGAGAAACAAAACAGAGAATGGGTAGAGATTTAAAAAGACGGAGATAATTCTAAAAATCATCCCTCTTTCCTATGTTGGAATTCATCTATTTTAAATAGCTTTAGTTCAGGACCTAGAGTCTTACAAGGAAATAGTGATTCTACTTGTTTTTGATGAGGATGTGCGGACAGATCATCCCTGATTCGCCCTAGAGCAGCCTTTCACAATTAAGCACCTTGCAGTATTTCCCTTTCTTTGAAATCACTGGTGTTGGCCTTTATCAGAATCCATTTGCCTTCTTCTTATTTAGCAATTACTATGTTGCTAAATTCTCAGAATCCTCCAGACTGAAAAAGCCATGAATGAGTTTATTGTCCAAATCCAAATACATCCCGTTTCTTTATTCCACTTCTACACTGGCCTCATTGTTGCAGCCCAAAATGGCAGCTGGATGGGACAAGCAGCAAGAAAAAGTGTGACAGCCTCTTTCTGAAAATCAAATGAAAAATACCTTCTGTTTTAGGTTGAGATAAATATTATATACATATATTTTACTTATTTTCCTTTTGTCTGGCTTTTGTACCGGAGGAAATTTAAGGCTCTTCTCTTATCCCTGAAGGAGTTTTGTTTTTGTTTGTTTGTTTGGTTGGTTAGTTTTTGGTTTTTTGGTTTGTTTATTTATTTATTTATTTATTTATTAGTCAACCAGTCATCTGATATGGAAATGCCAAGCATTAAACGGCTTCAATGTCCTATTGCTGATCCTATTTCTTGGCTTAGGATGTCCTAGTAGATGATGATATTGGCAAGAAAGAATATTTCCAAACTGGGCAATTACTTCTTTTCTACTCAATCTGAATTTACATTATCCCTACACCCAACAACACTATATGTGGGTATACACATGTACACACACACACACACACACACACACAGAAATTTCCAGTTTGACATTGGCTTTCGAGATTTCCCAGGTGTTTTAAATTCGGGTTTTAGGAGATATCTCTTGCTTCTCACAACTCAATAAATAAAAGTGAAATATGATTGAATCCTTCCATCTGGAAGAACTGCCTGTCGTAACTAAAATGCCGTCTTGACACTGGGCATATGTCAGTGAGAATTCAGCAATCAATGAATATTATTTGTTTTTTGAAAATGCTTTAGGTTAGAAGTAGACAAGCACAGCTTAAAAACTAAGTTCAATAAATACTGCATCGTACCATTGACTGAAGCCTCACAAATGAACATTTTTCCACTTGTTTTTGATCATGGCCACTATCTTTGACATTGAGGAGCTGTAGATTCGAGTACAACCTGATTGATAGTTACTGATCTTAAAGGGGATACCTATCACTTAAGTTTATTTGGCTGTGTGGCTTATTTAAACATTTTGAATAAATCCTTTTAGCTAATGTAAAAGAAATCATCTTGATAGCACTGCTTTTATTATTATTTTTTAAGTTTCACTGCAGACAAAATTTTTTTTGGAATAGTAAACTTATGAAAAGCTCATTGCTCCATAACAGGGATAGTTAGAGGGAGCTTCATTCCCCACATTCTTATTTTATTTGCAATGGAAAGTCTGTCTCACTCTCAGCCTACTGTGGGGAAGAATTGCTGAAACTTTGAGTCAGTATTTAATCAGTGACAGTCAGTGTTTGTCTGTCTGTCTCTTTTCATCCCCAAACCGTCCACCTTTTATTATATTACTGCCATGTGGAAAGTGAAAACTCTAAGAACATTATCAAATTATGGAAAAGCCAAACAAAATTAAACACTTTAAAAACAAAACAAACCAAAATCAAACTCTTAGCCTTTGCTCTAAGTTTCTTAGTAAGTGTCTGCAGCGATATGGTGTTGTTTGGGGAAAACTGTCAAAGCAAGTTACTTTTACATGAAATTTTCTTCCAGATTTTCTGTGAGAATTAAATTAGCCTATTTTCAGAGAAAATGTGCCTTAATTTTAAGAAATCAAAAACTAATGATTCACTATATATTGTCTAATTGAATATAATAAAAAAAAGAAATCATTAAGTGTGATTACATGTTTAACAGGTAACCACTTTGATCTACCCAACTGTCTAACCACATCTCAAGGTTTTGATAGGAATATTTTAACTTCCCCGTAATAAACATCAATACAAGCACCCCAAAGCCCTACACACACCCATGCCCTGGGTCTTGTTTGAGGGCAGGCCCCTTCCTTAGTTTTAGGGCTCTTTGCATCCCTCTTTGCCTAAGTCATTCTTATACATTTTTTTTAGCTTCAGACTTGTCTGGAATTTAAACTTTTTTTTAGATTGCCTTCCTCAATATGGAACTATACATTCAGTCATCTGATTAATGTCTGTCTGTCTTTCCTACAATTTTGTAAGCTCCACGTGCCATGCCTTTTTTTTTTTTTTTTTTTGCTTACCTCATTTGTAACAATGGCACCTAGTTGGAGATTAGTAAATATTTGTTAAATGAATACGTAAGTCATCAAAACATAATTTTTATCAGTGCTATGGTTTGTTCCAAACGAAGGAGGTTTATGATTACTTTTTTTTTAATTTACAAAAGCATTCTCATATCATTTAAATAATATTTATTTTATTATGATAGTCTGCATCACATCTTAGGAAGTAAAATCTTCTGAATACAAATGAAACATCTTCGGTTAAACCTGATAGTTCTGGGATCATCATGCCACACATTGCTCACTTCTAGAGAGATAAACATTGTAGGAGATGGCTTGAAAGCTGCTTTTAAACAAATACACTGGTATGCTATTATTTTCCTGCACTTAATTTACATTTAAGAAGAACTTAAATTTAACTGAGGCTTTCAGAAAATGGGGTTCTAGGAAATCAAAATGTTTCTATAATCATAACTGTATCATCTGTAGAATATTTTGATGTTTTATACACACTGATTTCAATAGATACGTATCTTGCTTTTTGAGAATTTATAGTCAATACTTCTAAGATGAGGGACAGAGCAGCAGTAAAGCTGAGTAGCTCCACTGGGAACTTGCTTTGGGAGGGAAAAAGAAAAATTAGGATTGGAACAGAGATCCAAGAAAAAAAACATCAAAATCAATTCACCAATTTTACTTTGCTGTGGCTGAATTTTTAAGATTTGAGGAAAATCAATTTTATTGGATCAAGCTCATTATTTTTCCATTTTGATTAGAATAAATATATTTGTTTAATAAAAAGTACTAAGGAAAAAAATAATATCTGGGACCTATGGAATTTATATCTAAGCCAAAAGACTTGTTTGATCTAACACTGTGATTAGGATTTATGACATCAATAATGGTTCAGTCAAATAATGAGACTAGAAATTCATCATGCATACATTTAAACAGGGGATCTGTGCATAATTAGTATTTCATATTTTATCTTGCTATATAAATTTAGAGACGGAAATCAACACCTTTGAAATTCTTCTGAACGTTACAGAAAGAGGAGCATAAAAAGCAAACATCCTTGAAGGCCATTGTAGCATTGGGAAATTCATCACACCAAACTATAGAAACCTGGCCAGAAATAGTTCCTGAGAAATTGATGTAGGTTGGCCTAGATTTTAGATGAAATCTCTCTAATGACAATTGATGCATCATATAACTTTAAACAAAATAGACTTGCATCTTGGTCTTTTCTGTTTTGTATTTTGAAAGCCTAAATTTAATCATCACAGGTAAAATAGGAGTCTTACTGTAAGCTTAATGCAAGATTTTTCTTTGTTTTCACATTGTGATAGATATTAGCTTCCCAGTTCTAAGCATGAGAGCATTCTTAAGTACAGTTCACTTGAGTGTTCATGTTAATATGACTTCTCATTAACACCTTGTTAAGTTACCCATGATAAACTCTTTAAATTCTTCTTACGAACGTCATGATAATTATGTATCACTTCATTTCCCCTTGCACAATGGCCTTTAGAAGCTTAAGAAATAAATATGTTATCTTCATGAAAAGTCTTACTATTTAGCATTTACAACCACAGTAAAAATACTGTCAGAATTTTTGAAGTCAAAATGCTTTCTAGAGGAAGCATTCAGATAGCAAAGCTTGACCATAGTTCTTACTGGCTAATAAACATCAAATTTTTAGTACTTTACATATTTTTTAAGATTTTATTTATTTTTCAGAAAGAGAGAGAGAGCACAGGAGCAGGGAGAGGGGCAGAGGGAGAAGCAGGTTCTGCACTGAGCAAAGAGCCCGATGTGGGACTTGATCACAAGACCATGGGCTCATGACCCAAGCCAAAGGCAGACGCTTAACTGACTGAGCCACCCAGGCATCCCAGTACTTTACATTTTTAATAAAAGTAATAATAGCTGATATCTTATTGCCAATGGATTTTGGCAAGTAGAAATGCAAGGTCACCTCCTACAGTTTGGAAATGAATGCCTGCTTTTAAGGTGGTGCTTCAAGAATCTCCTTCATGGCCTCTCCAGTAGGTTCCAGCCTATACCTGGTAGGACTAAACTAGAAAATAGTTTTCTTAGGGAACTGAAGCCTTTTCCTGAAAGGCCTTATCTAGAATCTGATTTTTTTTTATTTTTTATTATTTTTTTTAAAGCCCAGAGAAATGCTTAAAATAAAATAAAATAAAATAAAATAAAATAAAATAAAATAAAAATAAAATAAGGGCCTTGGATTACTTCTCTGAGAATCATCATGCCTACTGCCTTTAATTGTTTGCATACCTAAGTCATTTATCATGCAGATATTAAAAAGACTCAGTGCTGGGTTTAAATGCCAAGAATAAATGCAATTGCTGAGAAATAGTAGAATATTATCCTGACTATATAATTCATTTAAAAGCCAGTGAAATTTATGTTGGTGGGAATGGAAACTGGTGCAGCCACTCTGGAAAACAGTATGGAGGTTCCTCAAAAAGTTGAAAATAGAGCTACCCTACAACCCAGCAATTGCACTACAGGGTATTTACCCCAAAGATACAAATGTAGTGATTCGAAGGGGCACCTATACACCAATGTTTATAGCAGCAATGTCCAGAATAGCCAAACTATGGAAAGAGGCCAGATGTCCATTGACAGATGAATGGATAAAGAAGATGTGAGATTATATATATAATGGAATACTACTCAGCCATCAAAAAAAAAATGAAATCTTGCCATTTGCAATGACATGGATGGAACTAGAGGGTATTATGCTAAGTGAAATAACTCAGTCAGAGAAAGACAATTATCATATCATCTCATTCATATGTGGAATTTAAGAAACAAAACAGAGGATCATAGGGGAAGGGAGAAAAAAAAAAACAAGACGAAATCAGAGAGGGAGGCAAACCATTAGAAACTCTTAATCATAGGAAACAAACTGAGGGTTGCTGGAGGGGAGGGAGGTGAAGGGATGAGGTTACTGGGTGATGGGCATTAAGAAGGGCATGTGATGTAATGAGCACTGGGTGATATGTAAGACTGATGAATCACTGACCTCTACTGACACTAATACACTGTATGTTAATTAATTGAATTTAAATAAAAAATAAAAGTCAGTGAAATTTAGATCTTATTTTTAATATTAACATAAAATATATGTGAATTTAAACAAGTCAACCTTCATACTTCTGCTCATTTAGGAAGTTATTTAACCTTTTACCTCTAACATGCATTCATTTAGGAAAAAATAAAATCAAAATAGTTTAAAATTATAGAACCAATTTCTAGAAAAACCAAGATGCTGGTTATTAAATCATAAGTTTTAAAAATTATGGGAAAATTTAGATAATAATTAACAAACTAAAGCTGCTAGAGTCCCACTTTTTCTAATTTAAGTTACCTTCTATGATTTTTTAAATTTATATAATGAATTATAGATATTCAACAACACTGTTGAATTATCCTTTCAAAAGAAAACATTTTTCAAAGATACCCTATGTACCAGATCCTATGCTGGTTACTGAGGCTAAGGACCTAAGACAATAATAATGGGGGTGAATACATTGTAGGACAGATATAGGAACAGGTCATCCCAGAGGTGGATTATTTGACAGTTTTGGGTACTCTCGAATGCAATAATTTATCTATTAAGATAATCTTGTATTTTTTTTAGCTACTTCCCATCCTGGAATACACAGACAAGTGTAGTATGAGATTGAGGAAAGGGTTGGATGTGAAAATTAATATTAAATTTAATTTATTTTTATTTAATTTAATTAATATTAAATTTAATTTAAATAATAATTTAAATTAATATTAAAACCAGTCAAGTCTACTTTTGACTTTTCTTGGTCAGGTACACATTCAAAGGTTTTTTTTTTTTTTTTTAAACTGAGTATGTACTATGTGTAGGATATGTGCTGTGATCTTGAGCAAGGACTTACACTTTTCTCAGCTTCAGTCTCTCATGTGTAATACCAGGTGCGTTGACTAAGGTGAAAGCTAACCTGCTGTAACAAAGAGATCCTGGATTACAGAGTTTAAATGGAATATGCTTCAATGTAAGAGTTGGGGCAGACAGGTGTGCTGAGCTCCATGAAGTCGTTCAGGAACATTGGCTAAAGGGATGGCTCTTTCATTCTCAACACATAATTTCAACAGTGTTCCAGCCATTATCACTTTCTGACACTGAAAAGGAAATGGGGTGTGAGTCTGGGACAAATCTTTTTCAGAAGATGCCTAGGAAGTTACGTATATAACTTCTGCTTACACTTGTAGATATTTAGTAGCATGGCCACACTGTGCTGCAAAAAATAGATGCTCATGTGCCCAGGAAAAGGGGCAGAACAGATGTGGGGAGATGTGGGGGCTCTCAGCAATCTTCTGTGTAAGTATAAAAATATTCACCTCCACCAAACTGTTGTTAGGAAGTAAGCTATTATATCTCAAGCATTTCCTGCAGTTCAGAATACATGGTGAGGGCTTAGAAAATATAATCTATTCTTGTCACCAGCATTATTATTAAGGTACAGGTACAGAGAGCATAGACTGACCAAAACTTGCATTCCCCACGGAACAAATAAATATACTTTTCCAGAGTGAGAGAAAAGGAGGAGAAAACGGAGGAATTATGCATCATTGCATTTATTCTGTGATTATTTTTCCTATGTATTCTGTTCATCAAAATGTTTGTACTCGGTTGGTTGGAAATTCGCTAAGAAGCTGATTCCTTCATTTGTAAGTTACTTGAGGGGAAAAAAAAAAATGTCTCATAAGAAAGTTTATTTGTAGTGTTCACGGGAAAATAAACTCAAAGTCAACTGGGAATTATAAAATTATCCCTCCCTTTCTTATAAAACCACAAACAGAAACACAGAGTGAAAGTTATCTTTTGGACAGAACTTCTTATTTTATTTCCTAAAATATTCATTAGGACTCACCACAAATACTGGTAGGTCACTGCAAGCAGTTTATGCAGTGAGTAGGCACAAGGAGTGTGGAATAGCAGGCTAACTAAATAAAAGCTATAACTTACTCTGGCAGTGGAAATTTATCATTTAAAATCTCCTGCAAACATAACATATTTTACAATAAACCAAAATTTAGAAATATATCTTCTGCATCCCCAAACTATCCTGAGAGATATTTGAGTTTTCAGTTTTAAATGGGAGCAGCATTTTAGTGGAATTATCCTTAAAATGTTGATGTGGGCAGCTGCTACTAATTTCCAACATAAATCTAAGAAAATATACTTTTCATTGTGATTAACTGAAAATCCTCCTCTAGTTAGGGTGTTGTCTGCGAGAAAGATAGATTATGCAAGATAAGCCAGGTGTTTGTGCTCATAAAATTGTGAAATTTCTGTTTTGATTGAAGACAAAAGATTGTATCCCTAATTAGTCAGCCACACAATACATATTAGAGAAATATAAATTATAATTAAGTCAGTGAAAAAAAATGTTATATACTTTTATAACTGCTCCACATATTTTGATTCTCTTCTCAGCTCAGCCCCTTGTGGGAAAGACAGCTCTGTATGATACAGCTGAGAAAACCTTAAACTTGGAGTCAGAAAATTTAAGAGTCAAGTTCTAGCTATTCTGACCTTATTGCCTTGGGGAAAGAAACATCATTCAGCTCATCTGTTAATAGTCAATATGTACCAGACTCTATCCTCTGAATTAAACAAAAAAGAGAATTTTAGCAGAGTATGTATGTGTGTATGTTTGGACAGTGAAGTTGTGGTGCAGGGGGAAAGAATGGGGTGATATGAACACAAATAAATGCATAATGTAAATATCTTGAAAGTACTAAGAAGAAACAAGTCAGAGTGATGGGTGAAGCCTTTAACTGAGAAGGTACCTTACATGTTGGTAATGCTGTTTTAGATAGGTTGATACTAGAAGGCCTCTCTGAGAAGGTGGCTTGAGTAGAGCACGATATTCAGCGAATGTCTGAATCTTTGGTACATCTGGGATAAGAGAGCTAGAAGAGGGATCCCATGAATATGGGAAGGATTTTATCTGAGACTCATTTTCCTCATCTGTAAAATGGAAAGTATATCTGACCTACCCAACACACATACTGGTAAAAGGGAAAAAGCAAGTGATATTTGTAAACACAAAATACTGCCTAACCCTAAGGTACTAAAGATTGGAAAAATGTTTGTTTTGCTGTGATTTCAACTGAGAGATAGGAATGTTCAAATGGAAGTTCTTTCTTTGAAAGAGATGACTTTGTGGAGAAGAAAAATGGTTTAGGAATAGGGATGTACCATAAAATATATCTGTGTGTCCTCAAATATTTCAGTTCATCGTGTGTGTATGTGTTTTGGAATTGATACCCTAAAACTATTTTTAATCAAATAATTTTCTAACACAAATTTACAATCTTTTGCTCTGGTTGCAATTTTAGACAGATATTAATAGAAATATTATACACATAAGTATAAATATAGGTAATTCCTTTCTATTCATGATTTTTTTGCTAAAAATATTACAGTTGCCGAGACCTGTTCCTTAACATTTTGTATAAATCAGCATTTGCATTATTCATAACTAATTTTCCCTTAGAAATAAATGTAAAGAATGGGCATATATTCTTAGAGCACATAATTCCACAACCATTACAGTGTACTTTTACTTTATTTTCTTTTATTATTTCTCAGCCCTATTGCCTATATTTCTCAGGGTATTTGCTTGTGAATTAACTGCACAGTTGCTTGAATGTTTTGATAGTCTTTTATCACTTTTAACAACTCTTCCAAAGTTCAGTTTGGAAAAGCATATTTAGCTCCAGCATCACCACTTAGGACTATCTGGATATTGTTTAGTTAAGAATTAAAAAAAAAAAAAAAAGAAGAAGATTTTAAATTACAGTAACAGTGGGCACTAAAATAACTCTGTAGTCATGAGCACCACTCCCAGAAGCTTCAGTGCAAACAGAATGGGTATTTTTACCCATTGCTGGCAACATGGCAAGAAGTACCCATTTACTAGGCTGAATAGCACAACCACAAAAAGATCTCATGACTTTACAGTTTTCTAGCCCTCCCATCTCGTTTTAAACGTCCATGCATTTCTTTTGTTTTAGGTTAGACTTTATTATTATATTTATCTTGACCTATTTTAAATATGTCATATCTCAAGTTTCCATAAAATGCAAGTAGGCTGTATTTCCTGCTTGAGGCAGGAAATCTTCTCTTTTTGTACTCTCTCCTTCTCTGCCATGATTTTGTTTTCCCTGAAAGCTCCCTAAATTAGAAACATAGACACCCAGAGTTACAAAGGCGGTTCATACCACTCTCTCTTTTCTGTGCAGTAAATGCCCTCTACAGCCCTATCAAGTCCCAACCTGTGACTCTTTTATTGACGATACTTTAAGTGTCATTGACTGTGAATCGGACTCTCAAGGGGAAGTCAATTCCATTTTATGCTTTTCTAATTGTTAGAGAGGGCGCTTTATATCAGGACAAATTATCTTTCCATAACCTCCATTTACTGTGATGGATACAATTGAAGGGGAGAAATGAACCAATCATTGTAATGGTTAGTAGCTGTATTTCACCCTACAAAATATACAAAACCTGTTTGAGTGCTAAAAAATATTGAATATGGTGTTAATTTATCTGTTACTCTTTGAAAAGAAAATGTATGCTTTTTTTCTAATAATTACTGGTGCTTTTCAAACAGTATTTAACTGTCTTTTACTAAAAAAAAAAAAAAGCCATGTAGCAGGATAACTGTCATTTTGTATTTACTAAACCAAGAGGCAACCGTTCTAGAATGTGAGGATCCCAAAGTAAACTTGGAGTAGTATAAAGACCTGTATGTGTCACTTGTTGGCTGTGTGAGCTTGAATCAGTGTAGCTATTCTGAGCTTGTTTTCTCTTTGTATACTAGAGAGGATGGAAGCTAACTTGTGATGAATGAATTAAACAAGTTCTGGAAAAGTACCAAGCACACTGAATGACACATAGTAGGTATTCAAAAACAGCATTTATTTATTTATTTATTTTTTTTTTTTTTTAAATTTTTTTTTAAAGATTTTATTTATTTATTTGACAGAGAGATAGAGAGAGAGCACAAGTAGGCACAGTGGCAGGCAGAGGGAGAGGGAGAAGCAGGCTCTCCGCTGAGCAGGGAGCCGGACGTGGGGCTCGATCCCAGGACCCCAGGATCATGACCTGAGCCGAAGGCAGCCGCTTAACCGACTGAGCCACCCAGGCGCCCCGAAAAAAAAAAACAGCATTTTTTTAAAGCTACTACTAGAATTTCAAAATAATATAAACCAAAGATGTTTATATGAATCCATATTGCTGACGCAATTTAATGCATACCATGATGAACTGACCCATAATTTTGGAATGCTAAATTTGTACTCTCCTGAAGAGAATTTGCTGTCAGCTTTACTACATGACTGCATAGGAACAAACCTCATACATTATTTTAGTGGAAACAAATTTATATTAGATATCCCTTCCTTACTCAGATATGAATAATTTTGTGTTTGAATAATTTTGTAATTGGAAAATATCTATATCGTTTTTTAAAACTGTTCACTGCAAACAAAGTCATTACATAGAAGTTGCTGTAATTGTTCAGCATAAATTGATCTTTTGCTTTAATAGTAAAATCTTTACTTTGTGCTAAACAAATAACATTGACAAAAAAACCTGGATGAGTCTTTTTTTTTTAAATATCTGTACCGTAGCAAATTGTATTTTCTGTAAATGTATAATTTAAAGTCTAAAGATCTAAAGTTCTATCTTATTTTCAAAATCCATTGTTAAACGTTACAGGCAAGATGCTATGAAATTTCTGTATGAATGATGGACTATATTTTTCAAAAGTAACAGCCTAATCTCAATAGCTATTACCTACCTGGTGAACATCCAATTTCAGATGAGTTAAACACCTTCTGTAAAAGTAACTTTTTAAGCTAACATTTATCGAGCATCCCCTATATGCAGCCTGTCACCAGAATTTGCAAAAGAAGAAAAGGAAGGAGGATTATGTTTCAAGCAACTTAGAATCTTCATTTAGATACCATACATACCAAAAGCAATTAGGCCTATATGTTTTAATTTTTAAAGCATATTATACTTAATAACTTACAGTGCTTTTTTTCTAAGTGTACTGTTTCATAAAATAAAAATGACACAATAAATACTTAAATAGTTCGATGTATGTTTTGAGAAGGAAAAAAAAATTTTCTGTTGAAATAGTCAAAAATTGTGCCATGCATGGTGTACAGCATATCTGCATTAATATATACTGATACCAAGATCTTGAATGAGTGTATTGCTTTACAAAAATTGGCTAGATTGAAGCTTTGTAGACCCAGCCTGTAAGCCACACCATTACCTCTTGCCATAATTTAACCGCAAAGTTACAAATAGTGCCGATAGGTATTTCAACTGAAGATGAATAGCCATTAGAAATGTAAATACAGTAGAGTGTTACATTAGTGTGCATATAAGGCACTTTAATTGCATAGGTAATTAACACTTCCGTTGCTCTTCTCATTATCATTTTGTTCCAGTTGAAATGCTTGTTAGCAACCTACGCTGTTGAAGGAACAGACAGCGTGTCATTACAACAGTTGACACAAGGCAGCCTTCAAGGATGTGACACTAATTAAATTAGAACTTCAAATTACAAATAGACTTCTTATAACTCATGATGAATGACCATCTTTACTAAACAACGTTCACTTCTTTATTCAAGAGTCACAAGTCCTGCTTTTAATATGTTGTATTAAATCACAAAGAAATCCATTAACAAAGCTCTTATGTCTGTCTTTCCAAAGGGAAAGAATATTAACATTTTGAGGCTTTTCTGCAGACGTAGGGAATTTCCTTCTCTCTCTAATCACAAAGACAAATGATTAATAATGATGAATTTCTATCATCAGCATAACCAGGAATGTCACCCTTCTCAGGTGGCTAGGTTATGATAAAATCTTTAGCAGGCAGAGCAATATTCTAGAAGTCTGGAAATCAGTATTTTCTTCTAGTTAGAGACAGTGTTTGGTGTATAGAGAGTGCTCAATAAATAATACCAATATACTATTATATACTTAGTTATTCTTGGAAAGATACAGTCTTGGTGACCACAAGTACACTCTATCAACTGCAATTAAACAGGGACTAGGAACATAGGGAAGTTGATAGGATGTTCAGACAAGGCTTCATGAGAGCACAACACTTTGATATGGTTAAAATATTCAGAAATTGCAGGTAAGTTCCTTAGGAATTAACCCACCTAACAATCTCGAAAGAGATTGGGCTACACAACAGAATGTTAATAATTCTCAAACTAGAAATACAGACTAGATTATATATATCAGCTGATGAGCACATATTTTCCATTTAAAAAGCTTACTTTAGGGCTGCCAGGGTGGTTCAATCTGTTAAGCTTCTGACTTTTGATTTTGGCTCAGGTTATGATCTTGGGGTCGTAGGATCAATCCCCCACGTGGAGCCCTGCATCGAGCCCCACATTGAGCTCCACACTTAGCAGGGAGTCTGCTCGAGATTCTGTCTCCCTCTCTCTTTGCCCCTCCCCATTGTGCGTGTGCTCTCTCTCTCTCTGAAATAAATTAATGGCAAAAAAATAAAATAAAAATTAAAAAAATAAAAAATTTACTTTATAATTAGAAAACTAAGATGTAATTATAATTTTGCTTGGTGAGGACAGAATTTTAAGAGTATGTGGTGAATAATTTTAATGGCTCTTGTTATAAAGTCAAAAAACCTATTGCAATATGTTTCAATCAGTAGATTCCAATTCATACCTTCACTGTGAACATTTGACGGGGTATGGGACCAACTTTGAGAAATATGTATAATCTCTTCTTGTTACATAGTGTAACAAGTGAGTTTACATAGTGCTGCAGCAACCAAACGCACTCCCACTCGGAGAAAGAAGAGGCCTAACATAACATCAGGCTAGGAAAAAAAAAAAAGTTCACGTGAACATACAAATATTTTCCTGTGAGTATATTAGAATCGTTAAAAGGAGAAAGAGCAGTGCTTAAAGTAAGCTAAAAGAATATGTGATAGCCATTGGAGCTTTTCTAGATTCTGAGAGGCATTGTTATGCTGCATTAATATAACAGCAGTGAGCTTATTTAAATCATTGTTGAGGACAGAAGTGTGAGTAAGAGAAAAGTTTTTTTTTTTTTCCTTCTTAATCATGACAATGATTCTGTTATTCAAAATTGTGTCACTAATACAAGTCATTTTAAATCTCTGGTCTAACGTACCGTTGTCCAATACAATTTCCTGTAATGAAGGAAATGTTCTGTGTCTCTAGTAATATATCAGCTCCCAGACATACATGGCTATTGATCATTTGAAATATGGCTATTCAGACTAAAAAACGACTTTTTTGTTTGAAAAACCAAATCTTTTCTTTCGCTTTACTCAATTTTAATTTAAATAGCCACATGTGGCTAGTAGCTACCATATTGGACTACATAGGTCCAAAGCATCCATCTCCACTGTCGGGACTAGATGCCATGGATTCCAGAGTGTTCTTGATCTACTAGCGAGAACAGTCTGGACAGATCGTTGCTCCTTAGGCACCCATTTTACAGATTCCCTGCCAACCATTTCCCATCTGATAACATATATTTTTGCACACAAAGGGCAAACAGTTAACTTGGTTAGTAACTTTGACTTCTCATACGTCTGTCCTTTGGTTGGAATTCCCATTTTCAAATTATCACTTATTGTCATTTAAAAACATAAGCGATTTCATCAGTTAGTGTGTGGGTATGTGTTTTATGGGGTTATTTTTCTCAGAGTAAAATTATCATCTTCTTTTAATGGATCTAACTATCAGCCAGAATTGTAAATCAATTATATACTAAATAATGACTAACTGAATTCATTTGTTAATATTTAATGATTGCTAAATATTTTACATCCTGTGCTAGTCACTAGTGATCCAAAATGATTAAGCATTGCACCTACCCTTGAGGAACTTACAGTCTTTAAATGCCATAGCACTGTAAATAAGCCAATTCGTTTTCCAAAGCTGGCTTACTTAATTTGAGGCCCCTGGGGAACCGTCTACAGTAAATATGAGTTTCCCAGCAAGCAGAAAGTATTTATTGTACAATATCCTTCCTTTGGACATGCTAGTCACCAGCACCATTGTTAATTTATTAGATGCTATTTGGAGTTGGCAGAAATCCTATATATATATTCATAATAAAGTGAACTATTTTTTTTTTTTCTTTGAGTCAAAGACATTATTGCTATTCTTCTATTTATAAGCATTTAAAGATTTGGGTTCAAGCAAATCACGGGTAAGTTCAGTTCATTTTTACAGTGCTACCCACGATGTGCAGAATAACCTTAAAGACTTAAAAATTGACTTTCAAATTAAGTTGAACATAATTACAAGCTTCATGACTTTAAAATTTCACCATCCTATCTATCCTATTTTTTAATAATGCTGGTAAAATATTTTCCCATGGGTTAAATTTGCTCTAATACTTCAGATATCTATTTATCCATCTCTATATTTCCACAAGAAATATCATTTTCTTTTAAATCAAGTAATTTTATTAGGTCTCAAGCATGCTGGGGTATTTTGATAAAGGAAAAAACAGAGGTTAAGATAGGAATATTAATGAGAAACCAAGAACCTAAAACTTGAAGGATTCCCCCATTTAGTTTAAGGTGACCCGGCTATTAGAATATCAGCCTCCTTGTGCCAAATACAAATAAACTACTTATCTTCTCCTTGGGGAGAATCTAGAAATATTCTCTTGTCTCTGTTTTTCATTACTTTAGAATGATGCTGATTCCCATAGGATGTTTGAAGGAAAAAGTCCCCAAATTAGTATTTTATTATGTAAAAATATGGAATATTTTGAACTCCACAACTAGTTATCTCTACTGTTTGACTCGTATAATTAAATCTCACATTTGCTTGGGATATTTGGTTATTAAAAGGTGTTTTCCATCTGTAATTACCTTTATCCTCACAGATTAGGCTGTGAAGTTAGACCGTGAAGTTAGACTGGTGCCTGTTTCCACCCCCACTTCATCAACATTTAACAGATGGTAGAATGAGACATAGGTTATTTAAATGACTTTCTTAGAGTCCTATAGTTGGGGTGTGCCAGGGCCAAGCCTTGGCATCTGACTGCAGGTCTGCAGCTATTTCTACCAGGCCATAAGCCAGAGAATATGTAAGTTTCAGGTACAGCCAAAATTTGTTTTAAATTGTAAGTTTGTCATTCTGTACAATGCATATTTCTTTTAGATCTTTGTCACGACTGCATCATGAGTACATCCCATATGATTGTTAATTGCAGTGCATAGTTTCATTCGTATAGAGCATTTTACCAATAATTTCAAGGCTACCTTTGTAGAAAATCTTTTTAAGTTACCAGGACTACAACATCAACAATAACAAAAGTTATTTAATGTGCATGGGTCATTAAATTCAAAGTCTAAAATTACTTAATTGTATGTTAGTGCTTTAAATATAAGCCAGAATCAACGACATACGTTGATTGGACCCCAGATGCTGTTTACAGGTCACTGCATTTTTTTTTTTCCATGTAGCGTATATTCTGATTTCACCTCTTATGCACTCAGAATCCATGAGAGTAATGTTATTACTCTAGATTCTTATGTCATGGGACTCATGGAGTCATCTTATAATATTCATATTATTGAGTAATACCATATCCATCTGCTTTCTACCTTGAATTTATCTGTGCATTTCAAATAAAAATAAAATAGATAAGACAAAATTTATCAACTTCCCACAATTCATCAAAATCAAAGGAAATGAAATTTCCTTAAATGAGGAAGCGATATTTTCTAAGGAAAAAAGAAAGAATAAGGTAGATTGTAGTCATTATTGGCCAACTTTCTGAGAGGCCATTATACTTAGAAGATATATTCAGAAACATGTTTTTGTTATTTGAAAATGAGAGTCTGACTTAGAATGAATGGTTAACTTCTTTTGTGTAAGCATATTATCTGCAAAAAAATGGGGAAAATGGCAAAGAGAAGGGCAAACAATGTAAAAAAAAAAAAAAAAACCACCACAACAAAAACAACAAGAATACATGAAGGAAATAGAGGCTCTCAGAATCCTGTTGTTGGAAGGAACTGTAGTGATCATCTCATTTATCACTAAAACCAATAGAGGGACTGTCTCCAGCCCATCCTTAAGGATAAGACCCCCTCTGCTTGAATTTATCTAGAAACAGTAGGTTCCTTTCCTTTCCATTAGATATTTGACTATCTAAGTTCCTTTTCCCTTGAGGTCACCTATGCCTTTGTTATATACAATCTAGTCTTTCTTATGTGGATTAAAAACCGCTTTTTTTTTTTTTTTTTTAATTTTAGAGGAACCGTTGGCCTAACTCATCCTATATTGTGAATCCTTTATATAGTAATAATCTTCCTTCAATAATAATCTTCATGACAATAATTTTCTTTCTCTTGTTTTTCTTCTCCAGTCAAATTTTTCTCAATTTTTCAGTCATTGATTTAGAAGCCTATTTCCCAGATACGACTCATTTTATTTTTTTCCTATGGGATGAAAACTATTTATTGACTTTTTAAATATGGTACCTAGTACTCTAGAGATGTTCTGAAGAAAGAGATAGCATTATACTTTGTAGTAATAAATATATATATAATTTATATCTATTAAGGCAGCTGAATGATGAGTGCTAAACCAAATTTTATGTATTTTATTTTTTATTCCAAACCAGAGCATTACATTATTCTTTGTTTTCCTTTAATTTTGACCAGTCATTACAACTTAAAGTAATTTATTATAATACCCCAAATATTATTTATGTTCCCAAACCTCATTTATTTTGAGAATTTTAAAAATGTGACATCTGAGTCTTCATTTTTTTTGTAATTTATTTTTTTACTTATTTTTTTATTAAGTTCAATTAGCCAACATATAGTACATCATTTAGTTTTTGATGTAGTGTTCAATGATTCATTAGTTGCGTATAACACCGAGTGCTCATCGGATCACATGCCCTCCTTAATGCCCATCATCCAGTTACCCCATTCCCCCCCACCCCCTCACTTCTGCAACCCTCGGTTTGTTTCCCAGAGTCCAGAGTCTTCATGTAAATTATTGATTATCATGACATGTTGCCCAGAGTCCAACCCAAACCTTTCTCCATACTAAGAACCTTACATTTGCAACAGCATGGATGGACCTGGAGGGCATTATGCTAAGTGAAATAAGTCAGACAAAAAAGGACAAATATTGTATAATCTGACTTACATATGGAATCTAAAAAACAAAAAAAACCTCCTAGAAACAGAGAACAGATTGGTGGTTGCCAGAGGTGGGGTAGAGCGTAGGGGAAATGTGTGAAAGTGGTCAAAAGGCACAGACTTGCAGTTTCTAAACATAGGATTAGGATAAGTATTAAAGGAGGGAAGAGATTCTACTTTGCCAACATAGTTTTATAGGCAATATATCATTGTGGGTAATAGTGTGGTCCCCACACTCAAAGCTTGAGTTTTAATCCTGATTTCACAAAATGATAGTTGTGACTTTGGACAAGATATTTAACTTCTGGCTCTCTGCTTTCTGACTTACAAAATGGGAATAATAAGAGTGCCAAATAAGATTGATCAGAAGGCCGAGTCAGTGAACTCCCAAGGGCTTTAGAACACTCCCTGATATATGCGAAGCATTTAATAAATGTTAGCTATATCATTTTCAAGGGAAAGCATTTTTTTTTTCTGAATTAATATAGTTTCTTCTCTAGTTTCTCAGACTAGTGGAGAGACATGAAGCCATGGAAGGAGACATTGTTGAAAATGGAATTTATGATTCCTTTGTTCAGGGCCTGAGGAAATAGAGCCTAGATAGAATAGATTGATGGTGATATTTGCCTATCTAAGCCAAGACCAACTTTATAGAAGATATAACTGAATTTTAGGGATATTTACAACAAAAGCACATACATAGAGTTCCTACTCAAAGGCAGACATCATGCAGAGAATGTTGTAAAGGTCATTTACCCACATATCTGTGGGAGCTCAACTTAGGAGTGGCTTGTTGAGGTTGTTTCCACCATGCTCTCCCTGGAATGACTGAAAAGATAAGGGCTATCATGCAGTCGCTCTAAATGCCAGCCAGGAGGCAGCCCTTTTGCATGATAGGATTTGAAGGTTAGAGACGTGATTTGGCCTCATTTTGAGGGACTGAATCTAAAAAAAAAAAAAAAAATTTTCCCAACAGTTTCATTGATGCTGTAATAGATAGTGAAGAATATGAAAGCATACCATTGTGAAAAGCTATTTTACCAGGTAGGAAACTTGCAAGAGGATTTATATTTCAAAATGACAGTGACCTGAAACTCACATCAAGAAATGTCTTAAAGAAAAAAGGTACAGAATTGTAGCCTACGGAACTATATTACTCAGAATCTTACCCAACAAAGTAATGGATTTTGGATTTTAAAGTCTGGGACTTTTATTCCTCAGTAGAACTTTGTACACAAAACAAGTTGTTAAAGTGTTACAGATGAAGACGTTAATTTCAGACTAACAAACCTCCCCATTGGAAAAAAAAAAAAAAATTGCATGTTATTTCACTATTCCTCTTCTGCAAGTTAAGCCATTTAATGGCTCTGCTTTATTAGGGTCATAAATTATGCACTTAGTTTTTGGCACTTCATGGTATCATAGCATCAAATACTGATGTAATACAGCTATGTTCGGTTCTAAGATATTTAACTTTTTCCTTTTTTTTTTAATGTTTTGAAACCAAAAATCTCAAGCATTTAGAGATGTACTTTTGAAAAGTCACAATATTTGGATAGTAGCATAATCTTTGGGTAATTCTACCCTTTGTTGTACGACTCTGTTAGTAGTAGTAGTAGTAGCCCGTGTTAGGTTATATTCACCTTTAGAAACATTCCTCAAAAGATTCAGAATGAAGTTACCTCCCAAATATTAATTTTGTATTTGGTTATTTTCATAAAAGTTAAATTTCAGTCAAATACCTTAAAGGTAGAATACTTGTAATTAGACATTGCCGATTAAAAAAAAATCAACAGTTACCAACTTTTTCTTTCTTTGGTGTTTTACAGCTTGCACTTTGTTCAGCAGATTTGTGTAGAGCTCAGACCTAGTGGGTACTTACTTATTCAATTCTTTGAGCATTTTTATAACAGGTCAGTATTAGGGGGAAAGTAAAGACAAGCTTGACCAGAATAGGAATCATCCTACAGGATGTGTTCTTCTGTCATCAACTTTCTCCTGGACCCTGCCCCCTGCCCTCACTTCACACGAATAACACAAGTTAAAGAAAACCCCTGCATCTCGTTAATTAGTTATTCCAGGTCATTTTATAGCTTTAAACTAGGACACCGAGTACATTCAGACTAGTTCTAACAACTTAATTAAAAATTGAAGAAAGCAGTGCTATTAAATGCAGTGGTAGACGTGTGAGCAATTGCAGGTAGCTGAGCAGAGAAGGTGGTTGATCTAAAAAAGTATTTGAAATGTCCTGGGTGTCCATTTCCCAGAGATGTAAATGAGCCACTTAATTTTCCCAGAAGCACATTTTGAGAAATTAAAGGAGAAAATGGAGATAGGATGCAGAAGGAAAATAAACAGGGGGAAATTATGGGTGTGTGTGTACCTTGATTTGTATTCATACATAGGAGTCGTGAGTAAAATGGAAGTTGGTCTTCTGCCTTAGTATTTCTCAGGTCTCAAGCTCTGCCTCATAGCTGTTAAAGCTCTTCATCCTTAGCTTATTTTATGTAGTAAATTGAGAAGTGACCAATACGATTTTAACCAGTCTGTCAAACCTGACATCATATGATCAGTTCTTCCTTTGTACTTTCACACCATCAATTATCAGTTTCTAAAAACAAATAATAGAAAACATGGACTTTTTGCATAATTTCTCACATTTTGTATCTGGTATCCACTTCTGTAACTCATGGCTTTTTTTTCTTTCTCTCTCCTTCCTCCCTCCCTTCCTTCCTTCCTCTTTCTTTCCTTCTTTTTCTTTCTTTCTTTCTTTTTTTCTTTCTTTCTTTCTTTCTTCTTT